>NC_090444.1:1030825298-1031149187 GCF_031143425.1 Pleurodeles waltl | reverse complement strand
AAAAAGGAACTTGAATCATTGTTTAAACATGATATAATTGAGCGCTCTACTGGTCCAATGCCATGGGTTTCTCCCATAGTGGTAGGACCCAAAAAGGATAGTGAAGGAGCTGTACGTATCTGTGTGGATATGCATCAAGAGAACAAGGCAATTGAAAGAGAATGACATCCAGGTCCACATATTTCTGACATGATAAGACAATTGAATGGTGCAAAGGTCTTCTCTCACCTTGACCTAAATGACATATATTATCATTGGGAACTCAAGAATAATTGCAGGTGCATTACAAACGTTTGTACACATATTGGTCTATTTCAATATACAAGACTAAGGGTCTGATTTATACTTTTTTAGTGCCGCATGTGCGTCATTGTTTTACGCAAAAGCAGCACAAACTTACAAAATTCAATTATATTTTGTAAGTTTGCGCCGCTTTTGCGTCAAAAAATGACACAAATGCAGCATTAAAAAAGTATAAATCAGGCCCTAAGTTTCAGTGTGTCATCATCTACAGAGCTTTTTCAAGATGTCATTTGACGTATCCTACAGCTTGTCATGAATGCTTTAAACTATAGTGATGACCTGTTAGTTTTCAGAGCTACACAGAAGGAGCACGATAAAGCTCTCAAACAAAAATGTCATTTACTTGTTGATGCAAGTTTAACTTTGAATGCTGAGAAATGTGACTTTCATAAGACAAATGTGAAGTTCTTTGGCCATATCTTTTCTGATAGGGTATGGCACCTGATCCATCTAAGGTGCAAGCAATGTCAACTACCAGTCCCCCACAAGATGTTTCCATGTTACATTCATTCCTTGGCATGGCCAGTTAGTGTTCCAGATACACACAAGACCTTGCCACCATGAGTGCGCCCTTGGGAGATTTAATGGAAAAGGGTGTTTAATTTCATCCGTCACATGAATGAGAACAAAACTTTAAGAGAATCTAACAAGCTATTGAGAATGCTACTTAAAAGGCATACTTTCATCCAAAGCGGCACACTGAAGTTGTTGTTACTGCGAGTCCAATCAGCTTATGTGCAATCCTTGCACAGCACAGTGGACACCAAACTGCTCGAAGACACATAGGCCCTCATTCTGACCTTGGCGGGCGGCGGAGGCCGCCCGCCAAAGTCCCGCCGTCAGGTTACCGTTCCGCGGTCGAAAGACGATGGAATCGAGCCGGCGGAGTGGAAGCTGTGCGACGGGTGCAGTTGCACCCGTCGCGTATTTCACTGTCTGCGCAGCAGACAGTGAAATACATGTAGGGGCCCTCTTACGGGGGCCCCTGCAATGCCCATGCCAGTGGCATGGGCACTGCAGGGGCCCCCAGGGGCCCCGCGACCCCCCCTACCGCCATCCGGATCTCGGCGGTCCGACCGCCGGGATCTGGATGGCGGTAGGGGGGGTCGGAATCCCCACGGCGGTGCAGCAAGCTGCGCCGCCGCGGAGGATTCAATGGGGCCGCGGTACACTGGCGGGACCCCGCCAGTGGTGCCGGTCCGACCGCGGCTTTACCGCCGCGGTCGGAATCCCCATTGGAGCACCGCCGGCCTGTCGGCGGTGCTCCCGCGGTCCTCCGCCCTGGCGGTCAAAGACCGCCAGGGTCAGAATGACCACCATAGTGGCATATGCAAGAAAAAGTTTGCCCCAAACTGAATGTGCTTATTCACAACCTGAAAAAGAAAGTTTAGCAGTGGTGTGGGCTTGAGAACATTTCCAAGTGTTTTTATACAGAAAATATTTTACACATGTGACAGATAATCAAGCATTGTTGACCATTTTTATCATTCCAAAGGCCAAGATGCCTCCTTACATTGAACATTGGGGTCTCAGATTACAAAAATACAACTACACAATTGTGCACCATCCAGAGTGACTATACAGTGCCATGGTACCCCTCTAAAGATGGTCGAAGCCTTCATAAATTTCATTGTGAAATTAATCACACCAGCTGCAATTTGGTTGGAGCAAATAGTCACTGCCACAAGTCAAGATAATTACATGTTAAAACTGAAAGACATTATTACACATCAGCCTTGGAACCAGTACACTTGACAGTGACAGTGTATACCAGAAGTTTAAAAATGTTAAAAAATGTCAAAGATGAACTGTCCGTGACTTAAGAAGGCATTATCCTGAGAAATATAAGAATTATTAGTCCGCAAAACAAGCTCTCCAAGACCACATCTGGTTTCCTCATCTTGGTGAGAGAGTTAAAAGAGAGTTTAAGACCGGTCATCTATATAACTGCCTGTCATTAAAAACAACTGAACACCTCTTAAGCATGTCAGAGTTGCCCAAGCTTGTATAGGAAAGAATTGCTGTTGACTTTTTCAGTCCTCTTGACAATCGACATCACCTGATGGTGATTGTTGATGAGTACTCACATTTTCCATTGATAGAAGAGCCCTCATCTATTACTCAAGAGAGAGTCATTGAGAGATTAGACAGCATCTTTGTGACATGAGGTTTTCCTGCGATCTTGAAATCTGATGGCCAACGTTTTACCAGTCAAAAATTCAGAGACTTTCTCAGTCATCTTAACATGAGGCATCAGAAGAGCACACCTCTTTGGCCACAGGCCAATGGCCTTGTCGAATGTTTCATGAGTACGTTGAAGAAAGTTGTTCAGCTTGCTGTATTGGAAACATTCAACCTAACAACTGTCTTGAATTCTACTCTGCGAGCTTACTATTCGACTCCTCACTCGACCATGGGGGAAAGCCCTGCAATTTTGATGTTTGGGAGAGCTGTGACAACCAAGGTACCTCAATAGATCAACAGAAGATCAAGTACTGAGGAAGAAACCAATACCAAAGACTTGGATCGTGAAAGGGAAATGAAGGCCTATGTAGACAAGCAACAACATGTGAAAAACATTGTTTTCACTAGGGGACATTGAGTACTTGTCCATTAGTCAAGCAAGCATATGTCTGATGTTCCATTTGATCCTGCACCATTCCATAGAACCAGGAAAGGACACCTGGTGACTGCCCAATGTCGTGGGAAGTCCATTACATGAGGTTCCTCGCTTTTCCGACATTTAGCTCACCACTCATCAGATACTGATTTCAAAATAAAGGCTGTTTCTGAAAAGGACAGGTGAAAAACCCCATGACTGCTGATGCTCCTGCATCACCATTGCAGATTATGGACACTTCTATTACCACTTCCCAGTTTCTAAAGACACAATCAGGACGACTAATCAAAGCGCCAAGAAAGCTCATAGAACTTTTATTGTATACATATATGCTAAAAATACAATTTTATATTTAACAGAAGGGGAGATGTAGTGCAATGTAAGTTATTAATGACAAAACCCTTTTTGCTCCTTAAGTACACTGTAGAATTGTGATGTAAGTGTTAGTGCGAGGTGAAGTGAATGTAGATTTAGAATGTTGAGTTTGCAGTTGCACGCAGATGGGTAAAGACGTGTAATACCCAGCTCTGTGTATGGCACAGTCATTGGCAGGTACCCAGGCTGGGGAAGTCACTACAATGTTGACTGTTCGTGGGTTGTTGCTTTTTCATTTATTAGATTCTCCTGACCCATTATTATTGATGATCCTAACAATGTAACAGGCAAGGTGAACACATTTGCTGGTGTGTGAAATAGCTGCAGAAAGATACTGGGGGTAGATTTACTAAGCTTTCATGCAGTGCAATGCAGTGCAGTGCAGCAAGTGAAATTGCTGAACTGATTTGCATGAGAGGGAGAGAGCAGAAATGCAGCATATTTGCAAAGATATGGCACACTTCTGCTCTCTTCTTGTGCTGTCACACTTATGGCTGTCTAGAGCCATGACTCAAGGTTGCCTGCAATGTGACCATAATAATTTTGGTGCAGGAAGATGTTTATTCCTGCACAAAAACAATTCTTCAAGGCATATTCCTCTTTCTATGTATGCTGCAGAAAGCAGTAAAGATATTTCTGTTTGTTACACCTGCCTTGGGTAGGCACACCATTTGGGTGCAAACCCAGTTTTACAGATTTAAAATCTAATACTGTATTGTGTCAAAATGCATGGGTAGGTGCATAGCAACTCCTATTCGCCACCCAAGGAACACCTCCCCAACTCAAGGCAAAGCAAGGTAGCACTGTGTGATGATTTGTTTTAGTTTTTTTGTCTACTAAGCCACGCAAATTGGTTTTGTGTGGCTTAGTAAAAAGTGAATCAGTCTGATACAAAATGTTAGCAAATTTGGGCCTTGATCAGGATCGTGCTGCAGGTAGATTGCGGGTTAATCCCAAGACACCATGCTCCCTGGTTTGGAAATTGAAGTGCCAATTAAAACACCGAAGTATAGGTGCATTTTATTGAACCAGCCACGTCCATCGTGACTGTTGAGATATCGTGCAAAGCAATATCTCAGAGGTGAACCTAGCAGAATTTACATTGCTTGTGGATTTCATAGGGAGATAGAAATAAGACTCCAAACCTCATGGCTACTCAATTATTTTGTCTGGCTAGTGAACAGGAAGGGGTGCCAATCAAAAGTAATATGTGACACTTTGAGATCAATAAAGTTGTAGTCAGACCTGTTAACGCAGAAATTTTACTAATGAATATTCATGTATTCTGAGTGTTGAATCTGCATCGAAAATGAGTTAACGTAGTGAAATAATACATGCATTTGAAAATGTGCCTATTTAAGTGACCTCCAATTATCACAAAGTGCACTTATTAACAGTTTATTAATGTAACCTGTTGAGCTTATGTTTGGATTAATGTAGTAGTATGTCATATTAAAGGTCATGTATTATGTATTTGTTTTATTAATCATAGGCCTTAATTTAGAGAGGCCTTGGTCCTAGTTGCACGGCTTCATGTCAAGCTGCATTGCTTAGGCAAACTATAAAATGGCTGCTTGATAGAATTAAATTGTGATTTTCCATTGCATGGACCGAATGTTAGTAGCTACAATTCTTTCCCATGAGAACTGCTTGTTAGAATATGTTCTACCAGATAGGAATACATTGTATAACTTAGTGTGTGTAAAGACTGCCTTCCCACGAGCAGACAATGGATGCACTGGAGTATTTACTGATATAAATTTGTTACCTGACAAGCTCAATGACGGGAACAGGAGAAGAAGAGCCAATCATCAACATGTGAACAGTGGGCAAGTAGATTCTTAGATTTGTGGTTCTACTTTCATTGAACTAAATGTAAACGTACGATTCTGTGACCAATAGCAACGTGGGAAGTAGTTTTAGGGAATCTAACTTAGCAAGGCTGCACCGAACAGAGATATGCCATTAGCCCTATTCTTTTGAACTGCCCAGAGAGACCATTTTCTGATTATTCTTTTCTGAACTGCATGAAGAGACTTTACTTTCCTGAACTTTTTTGCTGAATTCCAATGCCTTGCTGACCAAACAGATGTCCAATTGAGGAAGACTGTCTGAGCGTGCTGAACCGTACTGACGCAAGGTATAAGACGATGTTACTAATTGTTATGTATATTTGCTTTTGTCCCTAGGAACCAACCGCTAATTTTGACAGAGCCATTGTTAGATGGTTTTTCCAAATTTGTGTTGAGTAAATTGTTTTGCATGAAGCCCAAACATGCTATTCTAATCTGAAGGTTAGTTGGGATACCCACTGATGATCCCTACATGTAATAACAGTTGATGTCTTTTCTTTGCGTAATCTAAATGTACGCCATTTCTCTTGCGCAGTTATTCTTGCTATTGATCTGTACTGTAACCTTAGAATGTGTAGTGGTCCAAGCCTTGATTTCTTTAGAAGATTTGGACAGCCTGTTTTATTTCTGTATGCTTATCATTTGATTTTGAGACTAGGTTAAATGATATTAGCACAGTTAATATAGGGAAATAAACATTTTAATTGATGCTAAAAGGTGTGGTTATTCGTGGCCGAGAAGTCATGGTGTGTCGAAATTACTCACTCCCATGACTATTGATGCTATTGATTGTCATTTGTATTGATTTGTATTGGTACGGAGTCTCATGGTGGGAACTACTCTAAGCACAGTCAAAAGGTCCACGAACCTCTAATGCGTCCCCTTATAAACTAATAATAAATAACCAAATAAGGTCGGATGCACTAACAGAGATGGTAGCAGAGTATGATGGTTAGTATCATTAAGAGCCCATCATAGAAGCCTCGTACACGGGTTTCCTCTAAAAGAGAAAATTTGCAGAAAGTTTGGATTTTTCAGATTTGGTGATACAAAGTGGAAAGAAAATGTCCCCCTAAGTACTTAGAATGACTTTCTCAGAACCTTGGAGCTTGCCAATGATTGTTTGAGGATGT
The DNA here is from genome assembly GCF_031143425.1 of Pleurodeles waltl. Taxonomy (NCBI): domain Eukaryota; kingdom Metazoa; phylum Chordata; class Amphibia; order Caudata; family Salamandridae; genus Pleurodeles; species Pleurodeles waltl. The sequence continues at coordinate 1,031,142,903 of NC_090444.1, read as the reverse complement.
TCCCGGCATTCTAGTGACAGTGTGAATGAAATAGTTTTTGTGCTTGCACAGCTTATGCAAATTGCAGGTGAATTGTAATGTCTGTGAGCGTTTAGGGGGTTTGCGTACTCCAAATGAAGTTGTAGAATGAGTGTGCATAGTCAGAAGTGTGAAAGTAGGAAGGTCGACGAACTTCACATGTGTGTGGTGCTTTGTGCCGAAAAATTGTCCATGTGGTTGTTGGTATACGGGCCCTGAGTGGTCTAAGACTCTTGAGTATAGTGAAAAGTGTACGAGACACTTGGGCCCATGTTTTTTATTTTTTAGTGCCACATTTGCGGCACCTTTTGTATTTTGCTGCACTTTTTGTATTTTGCAAGTTTGCACCGATTTTGCGTCAAAAAGTGACACAAATGCGGCGCTAAAAAAGTATAAATATGGGCCTTGGTTTTTGTTGTATTTTTGTCTGGTTTAATAGGTCGATTGGGTGTGGTCGACAAGTCAGAGTGTGAGTCAAAGTGAGTGAAAGAATTTTCGACTGAGATCTGGCGAGTCCTATGTGCACCAGGACAGACCCACTGATCAGCTGAGAATAACATTTGCGGATCGAATTTTGCATGCGAATCAGGGAAACTGATAAAGAAGGAGTAGCTGCTAAAGCAAAATGCCGTTAGTTAAAAATCCGTAAGGTGTCTGAGCGATTGTGTTACCCTACCTGTGTAAATGGACAAATAGGGTTTTGATTTTGTTTAGTGCTCACAATAGTCTAGTGTGAATCTCAGGTTAGGAGGACAAGCCACAAGACTTTGTCAGACGTAGTACGTGTGAGTGTGATGTAATTAGACCAGCACTAGGATAGGTTGGTTAGTGAGGAGGGTTGCTCACGGATTGGCGGACTACCGTGAAGCTCAATTGGTTAAGAAGGTTGGTGAAAAGGATTCTGGGATTAACAGTCACTTCCTGATTTGATTTAGAACAAAATAAATTTCAAAGAAATGAAAAATGTCAAAGCTTTAAAGAGTGCCCTAAGGGGAGATACTACAACGAGTATAGGAGATATGGCACCGCCAGAAAGTACACCAGCTTACATTGTAATCAAAGAAAAGAGTGCTGCACCATGTCTTTGGCTGAAGCAATGGTGCAAAGTGATAGAGAAAGATGGGAGCTTAGCGTTTCCTGCCTAAGGAACATTTAATTTGAGGAGCTTAGAGAATTTGAAAAGGGTGCTATATGACTTGAAACCTCCTCCGAGAGCAGCACAGTCCGAGGCATTAGCAATCTGGGAATTAGTAGCCAGACAGCAACAGCAATAGAAGTTTGAGAGGAGGATGAGAAAGGCAGAAAAGACACCAGTGGAGGCTAGATGGGACAGCAATCAGAAATTTTGGAGAACCAAGACTTTACAGGGGATTAAATTGTTTCCTGCAATTACTCAGGACAGCGAGAGAGAAGGAAGGAAAGCTACCAGAAAGACAAACAGAAGCCCTTCCGAGAGTAGGGAGCAGAGATCAAAAAAGTCTAGGATATCTTTAACACTTGAGGAAGAGTCCGATGATGATGAATTTATTTTACAATTATTGAGAAATCGTACCCCCACCATATGCAGCACAAGAGAGCGGTCCGAACACTAGTGTAAACCTTTCTGCACCGATACCCGTTAACATGACGATGAGTCCAGTGCATGACGCAGACACTGGCAACACAAAATCAGATGCCACAGCCGAATGTTCCAAGAATTTACCATGATGTATCCATTGTGGAAACTGCCACAAACCTAATAGTGCCAACAGGACAGGTTTTCCCGAAACCGACATTGGTTCAGACAGAACCAACTCTACTCTTACAGCCTCAGTCACAGCCAATGCCAAAGTAACAGGGACACAGACAGATATGCCTGTGCTGATGAGCCAGAGTACAGGAATTATGCACCCACAGAACCTGAACGTTAGACCAAGCCCAGACACTGTATCTGTACTTGTCACCATTGGTCCAGTCATACCTTTGTTTGCACAAGAAAATAACAGTACAAGTGGACAGGGAGTCCTGAGTCCGATTTCAATGAGGAGAGGACTCAATGAGAATACTCAAATAGTCTCTCCTGCGGGACTGACCTTTGACGGAACAGGATCAGTGTTGGACCTTAGTCCGTTTGAAGTTCCTCCAAATACTGGAACATGGTCAAACATCAGCCATAGCATGAAATTACTGACAATGCAGTCTACAAATCAAGGTTTGACTGCCCAACAATTGATTGAGTGGTTAGATAAGCTGAATACCCTGGAGAGTGCTCCTAGGGGAGATGAGTACATGAACTATACTACATTGGGGATGGAAGTGGGTGAGCTTTTTGAAGGAACTAAGGGTGTGAACAGACTCAAATCTTACACCGAAGCAGATTTGAGATACTTGTGTCTGAAAATTACAAGAGAGGCAAGCGAGGTACATCAAAAGCTAGCAAGCTTTGCAGAGAAGTACGGAATAGAAATAGAGAAAGCAAAACATTTGAAGAGGAGTTACAGGTTAGATTTTGACACAAAAGATTTTGAACACATGAGATCTACAGGAATGAAAGCTAACCTTAGGGAGTTGCTTCAAAGTGTACAGACATGGGGAGCATTAGATTAGTGGGAAGGCAGATGGGTAAAGAAGAGAGATGAAAGAAAAAGGGATTCTACGAACCTTACTGCAATTGTGTATCAGGGTGAGGATCAGGTAAAAATTTTACCAATGAGAGAAATTCCCAGAGGGAATTTTGTTCATGTCCCTTGGAGAAAAGTGACATTCTATCCCTTACAAATGACTATCCCAGGTTGAGAGAGAAACCAGTAGAATGGTACCAACAGACAGACCGATTCGTGAAATTTGCAAAATGCCTATGTGAGGATTTGAACACTCAATTAGAGATAGTAGTTCCAGCTGATTTGTGGATGGAGTGCAAGAGGAGTACAGATTGTCCGATAAATGAACCAAAAACTGATCCGATTACAGGTGCACCATCTCCCAAGGTAATGAAATATTACTACAAAGGGATTGAATTTTTGAAAACAAGAATTTTGCCCAAAAACATTGACTGACAGAGAATAGACAGGACAGCTCAGGAAGCAAAAGAGTCGGTTCATACGTATTATGAGAGATTGTTGCAGGGGTTATATGACGGAACACTGAATCTTAAACTACTACTAACCTTAACAACGAGGTCGGAACACCGACCTCGTCTTTACTACTAATGATTTTACCACGAATGCCTTAACAACGATATTTCGTTGTAAAGGCATTCCTGATAAAATCATTAGCAATAGGCACCATTCACCCTACATCCCTCACCCCACCCCCCCAACCCCACCCCAAAACCTAAAACCCCCTGACCCCCCACCCACTCCCCAAAACCAAAAACGCCCCACCCCAAAGCCTAAAACCCCCTCACCCCCCATCCACTCCCCAAAACCAAAAACGCCCCACCCCCCCAACCCCACCCTAAAACCTAAAACCCCCTGACCCCCTACCCACTCCCCAAAACCAAAAATGACCCACCCCCCCAACCCCACCCTAAAACCTAAAACCCCCGACCCCTCACCCCCTCCCTAAAACCAAAAATGCCCCACCCCCCCAACCCCACCCCAAAACCTAAAACCCCCGACCCCCCACCCCCTCCCCAAAACCAAAAACGCCCCACCCCCCCCAACCCCACCCCAAAACCTAAAACCCCCTGACCCCCACCCCCTCCCCAAAACCTAAAACCCCCCACTTACCTGATTCGTCACCTTGTCATCTGCGTCGTCCTCCTCAGCCGACTCCCTTGTTTGTACCTTAACCATGCATGTTCGTTGTTCAGGACATGCGTGGTTAAGGCACAAAATAACGAAGTCGTGGTTAAAGAAAGCGTTGTTCCGCTTTTGTTAACCAGGACTTCGTTATAAAAAATTCGGCATAAAGGTTGTTTACCTGTTGCAGGCATTTAAGCATTACAAGGGTACAGAGACAATTTAACCGAAAGACATGATTAATTTTGTGTTTAGATTTGTGGAAGGACTGAGACCTGAAATTAGTCAGGGGATGAAGAGTCATTTCATTTGCTGGCAAGCAAAGCCAGTTGTTGAGGTATTGCATTATGCAAAGTACTGTAGCGATGAGATTGAGTTGAAGAAGAGCAAGTTGAAAGAAAAGGTGATGGTGATGCAGATTAGAGCGGCACAAATAGGGATGCAGGGAAAGTTTCCACAACAGAAGCAGCAGCAACAGCAGGGAAATGTGGTATTTCAAAATCACATGAGATGCAGAGGGCGCAGAGGAATTGGTAATGGAAACAGTAGTCCCGAATTGGGTACTGTAGTGGTTCAGAAGGATGTGCAGGGAATGAAGAGATTGTTGCCTTGTCACGCTTGCGGAGCAAACGGACATTGGAAGCGGGAGTGTCTGATGATGGTTCAGGAAGGTGTTGTTCAGCAAACAAGTGACATCAATTTGTTCCAGAATATGAGAGGACCGAGAATGAGAGGTCATAATCCACATTTTCAAAACAATGTAAATCAGATGCAAAATATTCAACCCATGCAGCAGTTGCAAATGCCACATGTACAGATGACACAGTTCCCGTCAATGCAACAGCTGGTTCAAATGGTACCTAGACAGCAAATCCAAATACCTCAAGCCCAAATGGAACAGCAGCAGGTGATGCTTCCTCAACAGGTCACAGGTCAGAAGTTTAATCAGAGTAATAACACAGTACACCAATTCCCGTTACACAGTGAGGCTGGAATAAACGATGACTTGATGAGGTAGAGTTCAGATGAAGAGGAATGTGTGCCTGCAGCTTGCTTGGAAGTAGATCACAAAGTTCCATATGTGAAGGGAAAATTAATAGGTCACAAATGTTTCTTCTTGGTTGACACAGGAGCTACATGCTCTCCAGTGAGAACTGCAGAAGTTCTAAATCTGACCCTTTCAGGAAAGACAGTCCATTTTGTAGAAGTAGCGAATCAGTATTTGACCAATTCAATCGAAGAACCGGTTCAGGTTAAAATTGGCAACTTTAAGGGATTACACAAACTCGCAGTCTGTGACTCAAGTCCAGTATCCCTATTGGGGAGAGACTTGCTGTGTAAAACCAGGTGCTCGATTACTTGCTCAAATGATGGAATCGAGATACAGACTAATAGTGATGATGAGGATGACCCAGCTCCAGAGACACTGTGAAGTAATAAATGAGGAGTACCCCATGATTAGATTCTTTCCAGTATTCACAGTAGCAGATCTTCCTCCTGACTTGCCAGGAAAGTTAAAGAGAAAGTGTGGTATTTGACAGGAAAGGAGACTGGCCTGTTAAACAGAGTTAAGCCAGTTAAAGTTCCAGTGAAGCTGAATGCAATTTTTCCCCAGATTCCCCAATATCACATGCCACAGGATATCCTTGAAAAGGTTGCTCGCATAGTTGCAGAATTTGTAAACCAAGGGGTCTTGAAAGAAGTGTTGAGCAGGCCATGTAATTCACCGGTAATGGGATTGAAAAAGGCCTGTGGGAAGGTTCGGATTATTCAAGATTTGAGGAAAATAAATGACATTGTGATCAAATGTTGTCCTGTAGTGCCCAATCCAGCCGTGATATTGTTTCAGATCCCATATAATGGTGAGTGGTTCACCGCCATAGATTTGTCACAAGCCTTCTTTTCTGTGCCTCTTCACGAGAATGGTCAATTTCTCTTTTGTTTCAAATTTTTAGATCGAGTTTACTGCTGGTGCAGAATTCTTCAAGGGTTTTCAGAGTCACCTTCCATATTTAACGAAATCTTGAAAAACAACCTGGAGTCATTGGAAATGCCTTTCCAATCAACATTGGTACACTATATTGATGATTTGTTGATTGCATACAAAACAAAAAGAGAGTGCAAATATGACATGATTGCCTTACTGAACCATTTGGGTAAGAATGGTCATAAAGTGTCTCCACTTAATTACAATACTGTCAGAAAGAAGTGAAGTATTGGGTCACCCGATTGAGAAGGGAATAAGGAAAATATCCAGAGAAAGGGTCACAGCCATATTGCAGATGATGAGTCCCCCAGCCACACAGAGAGATGTCAGGATGTTTTTGGGGATGGTAGGCTACTGTTGCCAATGGATTCCCAACTTTTCAGTCATTTCAAAGCCATTACAGAAGCTGACTCACAAAGATGTCACTGATCCCTTAGTGTTAGATCAGGTCTGTATGAAAGCAATTTCTGAATTGAAAGAGAGTTTGTGCAAAGCTCCGGCTTTGGGAATGCCTGACTACACAAAACTCTTCATTTGTTTTGTCGTGAGTGAGATGCATGTTCTTTGTCTGTCTTGACTCAAGTCCATGGAGGTGTAAACCGCTCAGTAGCATATTTTTCAGCTACTTTGGACCCAGTTCCATTAGCTTTACCAGGCTGCTTGCATTCAGTCACATCGGTTGGACAAGACTTGCACAGTGTGAAGGCATTGTGAAACGACATCCTCTAACATTATGGTCCCTCAATCTGTTGAAGTTTTATGTGCAAGGACCAAAACGCAATATCTGACAGGTGCCAGATCGACTCGCTATGAGATGAGCATCTTGGGGGTCACCTAATGTGTCATTGAAAAGATGTACAGTGCTTACTCCCAAATGAAAATGTTAAAATTGAAAAGTTGAAAGATATTGAGCATGATTGTCTTGAAGTAACTGATCTGTGCACAAATCCAGGACCTGATATCAGAGACACCCGATTGGAAGAAAACGACCAAATTATATTTGTTGATGGTTCCTGTTAAGGGACAATATGGGGATACTGAAAGCAGGTTTTGCACATTGAACTGTATTTCTTTCAAGGATAAGTGGGAATTGTTACCTGAAGAAGACAAGACTTGTCCAAGTCATGCATTGCATGTTGTAGATATATTGGAAGAGCTGAGAACATTGCAAAATATTGTTGACAGGGAGGAAAAATGGTCATGGGGCAAAATTAAATTTAGACAGCAACAGGAAGAACTGTGGGTTGAGGAAGAGGGTCAGTTGGTTTTGTCGAACAGTTTGTTGACTCAAATGGCTATGTATTATCATGGTCAAGCGCAGGTTGGGAGGGATGCCATGATCTGATTGTTCAAGCAGAATTGGTTCAATCCAAAATTTAGAGAAGTCACTGAAGCAGTTTGCCATGTTTGCGTCATTTGTCAACAAAAGAACACAGGAAAAGGGACAGTGGCCAGTTTGAGCCACATTAGAAGAGCAGGAGGTCCATTCAGCAGAATGCAGATGGAATTTATTGAGATGCCTTTATGTGGAGGATTCAAGTATGTGTTGGTGATTGTCTGCATCTTTAGTCATTGGATTGAAGCTAATCCTACACAAAGAAATGACAGCCTCACAGTAGCCTCACAGTAGTGAAACTACTGCTTAGGGAACTGATAACGTGATACCTCATTTTGGGTTTATGATCTCTTTAGAATCAGATAGAGGAAGTCACTTCAATAATTAAGTAGTTAAATTACTATGTGCAACCTTAAACACTGTGCAGAAGTTTCATTGTAGTACCTCCCTGAAGCATCAGGACTGGTGGAACAGATGAATGGTACCTTGAAATCAAGAATGGCAAAAATGTGTGCAGCCACAAATCTAAAATGGCCAGATGCTCTACTGTTAGTTCTGATGACAATGAGAAACACCCCCAACAGGAAGACAGGACTGTCACCGCATAAGATCCTCAGTGGCAGAACGGCGAGTTTGCCAGAGGTTCCTGCAAATGCTCTTGTAAACATAACAGATGATATGGTGTTGGACTACTGCAAGGGTCTGGCTTTTGTGGTTTGCTCTTTCTCTCATCAGGTGGAAGCCACCACACTGCAACTGTCTCAAGATCAGGGACACAACCTGAGAGCTGGTGACTGGGTTGTGATCAGAAAACACATGAGGAAGACGTGTTTGGAGCCTCGGTGGAAGGGCCCTTTCCAGATTGTTCTGATCACTACCACAACTGTGAAATGTGCTGAAGTTCCAAACTGGATCCACACAAGCCATACAAGAGATGTGGCATGTCCTCTGGACGTTGAAGAGGAGTTGTTGAGAGTACCAACAATGACCAGACCAACATCAGAGCTGGAAAGAGAAGAAAGAGGAACTGAGACCGGATCGGAGCAAATTGAGAACGGTATAGCCACTCCTGTGAGAAACAAAGGAGAAGACCTCCAGGAGAGTGACAGTGTGCCAATCTCAATTGAGGCAGCAGGAGAGTCTAGTCAGAGGAGGGCTCTCCAAGGAGGTAGACAATTTTGAGAGACAAACAGAGCAAATGATAGTCCCCGAGGGAGAAGGAGTGGAGGCGGATCAAAGCCAATGTGGTGTGACTCCTCCTGAATCAGCCGTAGGTCTGTTAAGAGAAACTCCTACTTGGACATGCTAGTTCAAGTGTCTCCTGCAGTAGTTCTGATCTTGGAATGTTGGCCTCTGCAGGACAATCTCTCAAGAGGAGTTCCTCTGCAGCCAGATCCTCCTTAGGTTCTTACCACAGATGCAAGCTCTTTTGGTTGGGGGCTACCCTGTGGGAACTGTATAATCAGGCACAGTGTTCTCTTAAGGACGGCCAAGGTTTGGCCAATTGGAGGAAATTGATGGTGGTGTTCAGGGCTACAATGGGGCTCTAGCACTTTCTAGTATGTCACAACTTGGTGGTGCAGTCCACCAACCAGGTGACGGTTGCCTATCTCAACAACCAGGGGGGTATCAGGTCTCACTCCCTGAATGCTGTGGCATAGCCTTTGCTCCAGAAGGTGGAGGGGCATCTGCAATCTCTGGTGGCTACTTATGTTCAGGGGTGGACAATGGAGTAGTGGATGCTCTCAGTCGTTTTTCCTATGTCTCAGGAACTCTCTCTTAGGGATGTTTCTCCAAGTGTGCAAGTGGTTTGGTGTACCTTACTGGGATGTCTTTGCTTCCCAGCAAAATACTCAACTACCTTGTTTAGTGCCCGCTCTTGGCAGGAGGTGTCAGGGGGGTGGATTCTCTGACAGTCCCTTGGTCCGATCATCTGTTGTATGCCTTCCTGCCTGCTGCTGTGGTTCCACAGTATCTGGCCCGGTTGCTGCAGGGGTCCTCAGTGGTGATTCTGGTGGTCCCCTTCTTGCCTCTGAGGTTTTGGTTTCCCACTCTTTGGTGCATGGCCATTCAGGGTCCTTGAATGGTTCCTTGCTTCCCTTCCCCTCTACAGTTGGTTCCTCCCCCAGATCTATGTCGCCTTCGGCTGTCAGTTTTGGATCTTGAGAGGGAATAGTTGCAGAGCAATGGTCTCCCCCACCACTTAGCTGTGGCCAGCCAACATTCCAGGAAACCTGCAACTTTAAAATCTTATGACAGGCACAGTGGGAACTCTCAGAAATGGTGTTCTCCTGGGGGGGTTTCTCCTTTGGATTGTTCCTTATCACAGCAATTTCTGTGGGAGGGTCATGAGGAACGTCTGTCGGTGTCCACTCTACGGGCCCAGTGAACTGTTATTAAGGCTTTCCATTACCCTTAGGGAAATTTGGTGGATGTTGATGATCTGATTTCTCATCTGCTGTGCAGTTTTCCACTCTCTTGCCCTGTGGTTCAGCCTCGTTTTCCTTTTTAAGATTCGTCATTGCTTTTGAAGGCTTCAGTGTCTTTGCCTTTTGAACCCATGGAGTTGGCAGATATTAAGTTTGTCTCTTTCAAGGTGTTTTTTCTGGTTGTGGTTACTTCTGCCAGATGGATTGGGTAGTTGGGAACCCTTATGGCTCTGAACCTTTTTTGCCCTTTTCTGCTGATGGTACAATTTTGCGGGTGGATTCTTCTTTTGCCCCGAAGTTGGCTTCCCAGTTTCATCGTTCCCACCAGTTGGTTTTGTCGGCGATGACGCCCGGTGAGGATGGTGACCTGGATTGGTCTTTGCTGGATGTTCCCCATGCTTTGAGGCTTTATTTGGATAAGACCTCGCCGTTCTGGACATCTGAGTCTCTGTTTGTGTCTTTTGGGGCTTCCTCTAAAGGAGACAAGGCTTCCTCTTTGTCCATCAGCTGGCGGCTTGAACAAGTGATAAAATTGGCATATTCTGTTTTTTGGGCCTCCAGTTGAGGTGCAGGCTTTTTCCACCTGGTGGTTGTCTGCTTTCTGGGCTCAGTTGAGGGGGTGTCCATTTCCGAGATTTGCTGGTGCTCCATGGGCGTCTTTTAATACTGTTGTTCTGCATAATTGTCTCCAGAATGTTTTGGGGAACAATACAAATTTTGGTTTGGGAGTGCTGAATGCACCTGACCTGTGTGTGGATTATTTTCTTTTCACTGTGTCTTAAATAAACCACTTTTGGATACTGCAGTGTCAGGTATGCTGACACTTTGTGGTTCCTTGTTGTGTTTGCTTGTTGTGGAAGGCCGGTGTTCCTGGATTTGGTATTCTCAACTCATAATGGCTGAAACAAGGACTGGAAAGACCTGGGGGTAATGTCCTATTACTTGTAATCTTCATTACTCCTGGTCCTGTAGTCCTCGTCCCATTCATTACACCGCTCTTTCCTGCCAGCTGGACTGGACTTCCTTTCTGGGCTTGGTATGTTCAGAAGGAATGCTGGTAAAGTATACATTCTTTACTCTAAGGATGAGTTGGTGGGTGGGGATCAGCATTCCTTACGTTCTGTTTTTTCTGTTATGGAGACATACATCTCCACTCATAATGGATGGGATGAGGACTACAGGACAATCGAACCGGTAAGAAATAGGACATTATTTTCTCCAATAAACAGATTGAGTGTGTGCTTAAAATGAATTAATCTAAATTCAGAATGTGTCCAGATAAATCAATGTATCTATTGTACTTCTGACTAACGTTGGTGTTTATTCTGGCACACAGGATAGGCAATATCAGTACACCTCTTAATTTCGTAAGGTGTGGTGTTGTTCGTCTTTAAATTACGTATTAAGGGCCTGATTTGGAGCTTTGCAGAGGGGTAACTCTGTCACCTCACCTGAATATAAACACCCCTGTAATAAAACAGATGGGACATCTGTCGTGTTTGTGAAGGGTTAATCCATCCCCTGAAGTCTAAATCAGGCCTTAAGTCTCTTCTCCTGCTGCTTAATTAATCTACCCTGCCACATATGTTTCCACTTTGCTAATTAATTTCACTGGCCCCATCCATTACCTCTGAAACCTCTGCCTTGTTTTAAGAAAAGACACTAGATTGAATGACGCTGAATATTCCAGCAGACTAAGATACTTTTCTCTTCAAACCATTTTTGTCAGGGAGAAAATGCACTATTGTTTGGTTGTGAATCTGTTGTGAAGTAAACAACCAAAAGAGGTAACAAAGAAAAGAATCTATCCTTGATGTATCCGAATCAGTGCTCAATGTGTGCAGGTGTTTGCCAGTATTTGACATTGACACTTACTTACAAACATCAGCACTTTTATTATGACAGTCCCCCACATGGTGACACTGTCTTTTTTAAGCTAAGTAAAGTGTTTCGCAGTTCCACATACTTAAAAAAACATAATAAATTAGCGCACACACTTGTATCAGTGCGATGGTTAGTAATAAGTACTGTAACTGGCATTTGGCAGACCTAGCAGGGGCAATGAATAGTGTGAGGCCTGGTGAATTTCTGAGAAATAAGTTGAGCCCTTCCACTTTTTTTTATAAATTAACAACTGATCAGAATACTACAGTGTCCATCTCCGGGCATAATTATAAACCCCATTCGGTAATTACCTGGTCTTTCTTCCTCTCTGCTTTCATTAGTTCTGTTAACTTTTCCTGTCAAGTTTTAGGTTCTTTAGTGCTCTCCTTTATGTTTCCCAGAAGGCCTTCCCTTTTTCTGGATAGATTACCCAGCTTATTCATCATGCTCCTGAGTTTCTGCTGATTTTTCTCTTCTTTCAATACATGAATTCTTACAACTAGATGCTCGGGCCTTGTCAATGGTGCTGTAAGTGCTGCTAGAAAGACCATAAATAACATGCCCCAAACAGATCACATTGTTTGATGTCAGTTGTTCTCGACAGCAGTGAGATGGATTGGTGCAATATCCAGTTAAGGGCAACAACTTGTGCGTATATAAACGCCAGCCTTATTAGCTTCTTAAATGCTTCATAGACTATGGGTATGAACTTTCTAGAGACACAACATAGAGACCACCAGAACGTGATGCCCCCACAGTAAAAATAAATGCTTAAGGCACCGGAAGAGAACATACACCTGTCATGAATGCTGTGGGCAACAGAAGTGGATGTCCATCCTTAAACAATGATGTTGTGGAATTTGTATTGCACCAGAGGTGTATGTCCTCCTGGACTCAGTAGGTGCTATTAGAGTATACCAGCATTACATTCACTTGGAAGTAGAGGTTGCCAGAAGTCAAGGTCCAAAACTCGTGCACTGTGCCTGAATAACTTCTGATAATTTGTCTTCAACCCTTTTCAGTTGGACTTGACTTGTGGGTGGCCGGGATTTTCCCATTTCTCTTCCCACCTCTCTCTGGATACTTTCCACTTGATTTCTCAGCACGTGAAAGAGGTGAATGGAAGAGATGTGACCTACTGGCGGAGGTATGGAGCCCTGTATAACTCCTACTTTCCTGGCCAGTATCAATCTTTGTGTCACGTCCGGGAAACATTGCAGTGAAGGGGAACCCTATTCAGACTCCTGCTGCATTACCACCACCATGAAGGATTAGGTATCTTGGTACGAAACACTGTTTATAAAATGTAAAGAAATACCAAAATGTCAATATAACTCTGAGCTCTGCTCTGCTCCGTATTACTTTAAAGAATAATTTACCCAGTGGGAGGGATCACAAGACACTTTTGACTGATGCATTTCATGTCTTTGGAGGAAAGTTAAGCCAGTGCTTGGTGCAAACATCTTTTATGCTGTGATACTATCGTAATAAGAAAATGGGTTTCTGGAGGTGCTAGTGTGTGAAAATATGTGTGTAAATTTGTGTGACATTATATTTTAATAGTCATGTGTTCTGGTCTATTTTGTGATGTTGTGCTTCTGTGCGGCATTGTTGTAATGTGATGTTGTTATGCTGTGCCTGGTTATTGTGTTACAATCTGACAGTTTTATTGTGATGCACCCTGTTATGTTTCATTTGTGTTTTTGTTTATGTTATTGTGTGCTGCTATGTTTAATTATATTTTTATGTTGCATCATGTATGTTACTGTTTTATGTTCAGTTGTTTACTTTAGATAAATCAATAAATGCTGCTAAATTTACAGGCAAACGCCGCCCATGCCTCTAAATAAAAGAAAATAGGACTGCTCAGCACAAAACTTTGGCTTAAGGTTGGTTTTAAATGAGAACTTTCAGAGGTCACTTTGTGTGATAAATTCCAGTACTACATTCTCCATAGGTTCATTTTGCAAAATGATATAAAGATATTGATGTGGTACTGGGTCACAGGAAAATAACTCAAGTGTCTGGATGATGTAGATTCATAAACCCCCTTATTATTCAGCTTTACAAATGTTAACTAAAGCTCAGAGAGTGTTCTCATTAGGGGTTGGCAGTAAACTCCGCTCCTCTGGTGGGGTCCGCAGCGTTTTGCCTGGAGCGTGGTGTTCCAGATAAACTTTGCTAACTGCGGCATGGCGAAGTTTTATCTTGCATGAGGATCACCAATGTTAAGTTGGTGATTGAGAAAATCGAGTGCTAGACCTCTTCCCAGTGAGAATTCTCAAAGCAGGTAGTCGCGACTGGTCGCTACCTCTGGCGTTGGAGAAATCTGCCGCTCAACAAAAAATCTACTTAAATGGCAGAAAGGCGTGGCACCCTCTGGCACACCATGTGTTGTCATTCGTACTCATTTTACAGTCCGAGGCAACCTCCTGTCACTAAAAATCAGTGCAAGCTGTGCGACTACCTGGATTCCGCTGCTTGCAGAACTCCATGGAATCTCACTGAGGTTTCAGGTAACTCCGGGGAATTCTGTAGAGTCAACCTCCACGCGTTCCACCAAGGCCTAGTCACAGGTGGTAACTGTGACCTTCCACACTGATAATTTGTAAAATGGTTTGTATTAACATGCATTTTGGGTGTTCAACTAAGTTTTTTAAATCCTACTTGTGTGAAATTTTTTGAAATGCAGAAATGCTGTATGTAGAGTTAAACATTTTAAAAACGTTTTCTTTATAAATAAAACAATTTTCTCTGCCTGCTTTCCCTTCCTTCCTACTTGAAATAAAATGAAGTTTCATTTCTTTTCCTCACATTTACATTGAGCTTTCTCAGTGTATTTTTAGGAGTGTAGGAAGTCTGAGGGAAGTTTGCAAGCTTTTGCGAATTCCCACCCAAGTAGGGCTCTGCAAGTGTTCATCTTTGCTTCTCTGAAGTTCCATGACTACTCTCTTAGGTAAGCCTACTAATTGCCTTTTGAGTGTAAATTCCATTTTAAGTTCTATGCTCACACTTTGCAGAAATTATGTGCTTACGAGTGACTTATGCGCATGCTAAAAGTATGGTGACCTTGTGTTTGTGAATCAGGTTATACTTCTGCAGGGATAGTTTGGAAAATTTCCATGTGCAATCCTGATTTTACATATGACAAAATGTGGATAAGTAAGCCCGTGGAGTGTGACAGTTTATCAAAATGAGAGAGATGAGAGATTGAGTATTCTCAATGATTTAAAAAAGTAAACCTCTGGGTACATACAATACAGGGGATATATGTAATAGCCCTTCAGGTACTTTGAGACATATGTACATAGCTTTTGTTCTGATGCACAGCTCTGATAGGTAGAATCTGGCACTTTGCAACTGCAAAAAGGCTTTCAGTATGTACAAATCACAACTTGCTATTCGGTAAACTTGTTACCAAAATGCAATTTGCGTTTGTGATCAAAGTCCTAATCACTACTTAGAAGGTGAGTGTTTATGGTGTCCTTTCCAAGTAACTATTCATATTGGTTGGTATTAACGTTTTGAGACTGAATTCAAGTCGTACAACATTAATGTTTTACCAGCTTTGTAAAAGAGGTACTAAACCATTCCCAAAAGAGACATGGTCCCTAAGGGATCCCTTTCTGTTTGAGAATGTTGAAAAAATATTTTTAAGAGTAAGTAGTGGTTCCATGTTACTTAAACTTTTAATTTTTTTTAAAACATCCTTTTCCCTTTAAGGATAACTGGCTGCATTTCAACAACAAAAAATGCTTTATTCAAAGCAAACACAGACTTAGTAGTTTGCTGACATCAGCATGCCACAATCCCTGTGATGGATGTTATGCCTAGTGAGTCACAATTTGAAACCTATGCCAATAATATTCATGAGGTTGGTCTGATTGTGACCCACTTGTAGTCAGTCTTTTGCAAATTGACTTATTAATACATTGGTCAGTACACAAAAAATACTAGCCACAAATTGAGAGCAGTATTTTGCAACCAGTGCTTCATCCATCTGGCCCTTCATTCTTTCGAAGTCTTCTACATGGTCTTCTTTTCTTCCCCTATTCAGTTTTACCCCATGAGTCATGATGGAGTCCTACAAGTGGCCTATGTGCAGGTGTGGGCAAATGCCACACAATCGTCCCCATGCCACAGACACCCAAAAAAACAACAGGACCAAATTGTGGGGAGAATTAGGGAGCTTTAAAGCTGGATGCAGCACAACTGGCTCAGGTGGGCAGTAGACGAGAGTCACGTTTGAAGTACATGGGTCCATCAGCCACTGCACCTCCTACATTAACGATAGCTATGGGCCTGCTGACTGGAACGATGCACAATTCTAACTTACTCCCTTGAATCAGGACCCATTGAGCAAATACGGATTATTAGTTCAAGCAGTATCCTATCTTGAATGGAAACCTCCCTAGAGTACCCTGATAGTGGTATTTTATGGCAAATTCCTTTTATCTCATAATAGGAATACTACAATTTGTACAAAACTATGAATTGCATTTATTAAATATTTCCTATCCCGTGACAAAATAAAATCCTTAATAAATTCCATATGCAGAAACCATTATGGTAGATGGAAAAGCTTGAAGTTTAAGAACGCCATTTGTGCTTTTTTTCTTTAGTGCTTTAACGCCATAGTCTGCAGAGATGCGCACGGTTCTCCCATCTACGAAGCAAGCATCCTGGCTGCTTCAGACAGAGCCTGGCATTGCCTACAGGAACAGCAGATACAACACTGAACATGTTTGAATCTAAATACATAAACAGAGAGGGGCAACTAAAGGCCACGATCGTCGGTGCTGCACGTCGAACAATAGAAAAGCCACGGCCTTGGTGTGGCGCCAGGAGGCTGAGCTGATGCTATTGTACGGAAGCAGCTGAGTTCTGCACAGGAAACAATCACTGTTGATAGTGAATGGTGCTGAGTCCCAGCTTGGGCCTCGTCCATCACTGCAGGGACAGTCCTGGCTCCACGGAATATTAATAACTTTTCCTCTATGCCCCTGATCCGGCTCAGGTCATTGTTCTGGAGATAAAGCTGAAATGAGATTTTCTGTTTCCTTATAAGGAGATCAAGCCGAGATATCTGAATAATTATTCCTACGTCTTCAAATTATATGTTTTTTCTTTGGCCCAGCTATGTTTTGTTTGATTTCATCAGTTTGGGCTAATTGTTGAGCTCATTTATTCAGGTTTAGACAGTTTGCGACCCAGAAGCAACAAAACCCGTTGCAAGAGATATTAATTAATTGCAGCAAAACTTATAGCTCTGGGAAGACTCCTATTTTTTATAGGAAAATTGTAATTAATATAACATAACATAACAGTGTGTGTAGGAAACATTTGTGTACTGTGAACCTTTCCAAAAGGCAGCAGAGCACTGTACAGGGTTAAAGCAAAGAAACAGACAGAAGGCGACTGAAAGCGAATATTCACACTTAGAGTTGAGTTGAACTTGTCTTTTATCCTTGCTGTAGAATTCTTCAATGAGCAGTATTTTCACATTTTCCTAAATTGGAGCGCAGGGCTGTGTGGACCTGGTGGATACAGGGATGTCATTGAGGTGTTGGGAGTATAGATGGAGTCTGTCAAAATGTGATGTGATGTAATAATGTAGTGCATAAAGGTACATATGTAGATGTGTGACTTTTACCAAATAATTAATTCCTCATTTCGCTTCGTAAAATATAAATGTAAAACCAATATAAAATGCAAAAAATGTATTTATATATATTTGCAACTGCACTTCTTTTTTGTTATTTTGCCGTCATAATTGTTAATTTTTGTGCTGTTGATTGTTACTGATCTTCCACACAACACAAATTCATGGCTCAAAAAAACAAGTAAAAATTACAAAATAAAAGTGATTATTTGTCCTTTAAAAATGATGAACTTTGTTTAATTTGCACATCATTATCACAGCTCGGTAGTAACGCTCTCTGAGACTGAGTAATAACAAAGAGAAATACTAACTTGAAAATGTTTTGTTTTGTATGAGCTCCAGGAGCTTGTCGCACGACTTAGCGCATAGAGCATAATGAGTGAGCTGTTGCCAGCCTCAGAATTATTTTATGCGTTCCTCAGGAAGTGCTGCCAGTGCACTTCCTGTCCACTGCCCAATCAACACAAAAGGACACTAAGGAGATGAGTGAGCACTGAACTTTGAAAGAGAGTGAGAAACACTGCACCCTGCTATGTTGGTACTCTGGAAGCCCTGCTGATGTGGATGTTGGCATAGGCATGTGAGAGAGATAGAATTGTTCCCTTTGACTACACACAGAGAACTCGCTCGTTCTGGGAGGACTATTATAACCACAAATCGTCCATATTCCTCAAAATGTTCTTGGAGTTAAACTGAATACTATTTTTGATTGGCTGCATAGACCAACAAACAATGTGTAACCTGGAGCAGATTGCCAATTGTGAATCTACAGTATGCAGGAGTTCATTATCATTTTCTCCATCAGTCCATTAAATGTGCAAATCAAATCAAGATCGAATAACCCACTTCTGAACTGTAACCAAGAATACACTGTGGTATATATAGTATAGTAAAATGGCATTCTGACACTTTTTTATGCCGCATCACCTTGCATGCAATAGTTCTATGTGCCAATGTTCTTAGATGTTAACAATTTGTTTAAAAAAAGGTGCAGCTGGCCAAAATGTTTCTCAGGAGGCCATATCTGTCCACCGGGACCAGCAATTTCTGTCACTTGCACTGCCCATTAACAGTATAGAAAATACCAAACCAAGATGGCAGTGGGTAAGGGAAGCAAATAAATTTCCCGCAACAGGGGATTGGTGGGTGATCCTCCCTCACAGACTTTTTCCGCTATCTCATTCCATTTTTCTAAAGCAGTGTTATTTCTTCAACCACTTTGCCACAGAATCTTAATTACAATAGGCTGATATATGAATACTGCTCAGTACTCTCTACAGAGAGGCCAAGAACTGGATGAGCAACTAGTAAAAACATGTTTATGATACAGTGACTGGCAATGTCATGAACACCCATCCACATTCTAAACTCACTCCGAAACCTAGAGGCTAATCAGTTCACAATGCGTGATTTTCAAGACTCATAAGTCGCATAAAAAGCAAAGCTACAAAAAATAACATCTGAGAACAGAAAGCTCTTAGGATATAGGGATTCATGTTTCATGCAACATGAAGCCACATATCTGAAGTTTAACAGTGAATGTATGATTGGTTTGGATTTCCATAATGATTGCCTTAAGGGTTCTTGCACAGAATGTCAAGAACAAACTCATTGTGTTTGCCTGTAAAGCTATCGACTTGAAAGACAGGCCTCAGTATGTGCTGATTTCACACATATACACACACCCTTGCTCTGTCTCTTTCGAGGTAGGTACATATACATTTAATATTCTTAACTCCACATCTATGTACATTGAAAATAAATATATCGTCAAGATGTATTCATATGGTTCACATCTTGGGTGCAAGCTCCCACAGGCATAATCATTTCCACATCCAAAGCAATCAAGATGGGCAGTCCTGTTCTGTAGATTGAAATGTTTAATTCACAATTCTATGACATACATGTCAGCGCGTTTAGGCTAAAACAAACTTCATTCACAACAAACATGCCAAGAGGTCTCTCTTCCATTTTCATTACTCACAAGTTTCTGCTGTTAAAGAATATAATTGTTCAAAAATAGGAGTAATTGCTTAGAACCTGATCTGAGTCTGCTGGTCCTGTATACTGAGAGACCAGAAGTATGCTCAATACATGTACTCATCCTGAAAGAGTGTGCATCTGTGCATGTGAGGGACACTGGATGTGTATTGAATATGCTCGGGCTTGCATCCACTACTCATTCTCATGCAATTTCACTAAAGAAAGATGCAAAACTATTGCAAAAGTATCAGTAGTGTTTTTTATTGGTGTGTTCTTAAAGTCTAGAACCGGTTTTCAAATATTTTGCAATAGTACTGAATTTTTGTAACAGGTAAAACTGATGAAGCTGTGCTTTATAAACATTGGGCTAATCATCAAGAAAAAGGGCCACATCCATTCAAAACTAATGGGGTGAAGGATCAGGGGGATTGCTGAAATTTGGGCATGGAAGATGTCTTCAACAAATTTGATTGTGAGGCCATCATCAACAAAGAATGATCATCATAGATTGGTAAGGAGTTATAGTGGAGAATGGCAAGGAACTATCAGAGCCAATGGTGTTTAATCCCTTGGAAGACCGGTCAGCTAGGATGGTTAAGTGGAGAGATGGTGGATGAAAGTAAATCAACCAAGGATGAGCAGATATGTGATCTGATTCAGTAGATTTTGTCTTTCAGTATATTCTTTGAAAATGTATTTGAATGGGAAGATGGAAGGAATAGCAGACTCATGCAGTGCCTAATGGTAGGGAAACCACGGTTCTTTAGAAGGAATAGTGAACTTGGTTTGAGTAGTATTAAGCTTGTGAGTAGTGAGAGGTTTCTTCTGATTGTTTTGTTGTAGTCTGTGACTCCGATGTTCAAAGGTGTTCAGCTGTAAGGGTCTTTAGCCCAGATTTACAAACCCTTTGAGCTGTCCTTGTGCCTGTTCAAGCAGCATGGGGGGAGCGGGGGTCTCCAAGGTTATCAGTACCCACACATCTCATTTCAGAAACTTCCTGTGTTGATGAAATGTGGAAACGTACCCGGAGAGCAGCCCTTCTGCGCCCAAATCCAAAGGCGTAGGTTGTGTTCCTCTGATTATGGCCTGAAAATATACTGCAGCGTGTCTACTCCTGCACAGCGTGTTCAAATCTTAATAACACGCGTGCTGTGCTGTTGCTTTCCCTTATTTTCTGGCTTTCATACACGCTCGCTGGAAGTCTAGCATGACTGCCAGAATCAGCTAACTGAAGGGAAATGTGCGGAAATATCCCCCCGCCTTGTCAAGATTGTAAGCTTTTTGTAATATTTAACAAGTCAACAATAAATGGACCAATGCACCGAGTTTTCAGTCGCAGCTGTTGCAATGTGATCAGCTCTTGTCACACCAGCTGCTGGGAGAAAGCTCGATTCAATTCAATAACGAATTATGGCCACGATTTCAATAAAGACTTAAAAGAATTGTTAATGCTTAAAGCATCAGCCTTTGAGTTCTCTGACTAAACTGAAAGGCATTCGTGAAACGAGAGGGTTGCCAGTAATTGGATGACAGGGAAGAGTGTTTTCTTTATATGAAACAGTTCTACCTCAAGCCTCTTACCAAAGGCCTTGGGGAAACCAACCGCCGACCTTGTTAAGTGCCCTTGCCTGCCAGCTAATTTCCAGGTAAACACTTTCTAGACCCAAAATCAATGTGCAGGAAGCGCCGTGATTTAATTACATGGAGATAAATGGCTCGGGGAATGCTGTACAATTATGTTTTTTTTTCTTATTTGAAGGAGTGATTGCATAAGAGAAGCCTTTCTCCCCTCCACAGGATCACAGAGGGGACGATGCTACTGCCTGCATATGGATTTGAATCCATCCAACAAAATATAAGCTATTAATGCAATAAAAGCAGCAGAATTATCAGACCTTTCAACATAAAAGCAAACTATAGAAACATGCATCTATCACACTTCCTCATAACATCCCTAAGTGCTACATTTCAGAACACAATGGCCACACTTCATCACATACGACATGGAAATATTTCCCACTTTGAAGTAAACATTCTTCTCTATGATCGTCAGTCTGAATTCAATCTATCAATGGTGACTGAATCAGCTGTAGGATACACGGGATGAGCTCCTTCTTAGACAGGACAGCAGCAAATAATCAGCACTCATCCTCCTTGGCCTCTCTGTGCCCTCCAACACTGTTGACCACAAAATTCTGTGGAAAGACTGGAACAATGAGTGGGTGTAGCGTGTCCTCCTTTGTGTCTGAGCCAATCTTTTCTCTCCAGCCAGCATGTTTACAAATCTCCGAAAATCCACCATGTTCCTGCCCTGTAAGGCCTCCACTGTCTTCTTGTACAACCCAGAGTAACAATTCAAGATTCTCTGCACTCTGCAAAATTCCTACTGGCGAATGGCCCAGAATGCCTTCAGAATCGTGTTCCATACTACACCCCACAGAGAAATCTCCAGGCACTGCCTACTCATCCGATCCATAACGGAGCAATCAAGAGGGAGAAGCACAGAGCTAGTTCCATGGTAGTGCAAAGCACAGAGTGGTTGCTAACATATCTGGTGAATCCCTGCTGCAACATATAACTGTCCTTGTGAGGTCAATTGTATTGTCAAGGCTGTTAATGTACAGTTTGTCTGACTTCTTCTGTGCACAGTTAGCAATTCCCTAATTTTTAGGGGAATTTTACAACACAGTTATCTAAAAATGACCATTATGTTGGTGTTAAGGAACAAACAACTAAATGAAGATTATCGGATATGACCAAAACAGTGATCAACTGGATGAGTTTTACTTTCGTACAATAATAGGAAATGTAATAGCTCTTTTAATATAATATAAAAAAATTGAGGGATAAAATATTGCAAGGTAAGTGCATATAGTGAAGTATAGATTTTCTTAACTCCTCATCTGTGTACCTTGAAAATATATATATACACACACACACACACATATATATATATATATAGTCAAGGTACATAGATGCAGAGTTTGGTATTGAAAATCTATACATAATTGCCTTCAACATTTTGTCCCTTGCTATTCTGTTAGCGATATTAGTGTGTCAAGAAATTCTGTAGATCATATTCTGGAGCCACTCCATACAATGTTCTTGCTTTGCTTCTCAATGTATTTTGCATACAGATAATCCCACTGCTGTAATGTTTGCAATATAAATAGAAAAAATTGGTTCCTCAATGGGTTGTTGATGATAAGCACACTTATTCACTTTTCAATGGTAATGCAGGATAATAACTAGACGTAAAGATGAGAATGGAGGGGAGTAGTTTATGAATTTATTGCACTTATGGATCCTAAGATTCCTGGTTAACATTTGTAAGAAACATGAAAAGATTTAAAAGAACAATACTTAACATAAAATGCACAGCAAATATGAATGCACTTTAATAGATATTATAAAGGAATTTACTACAGTTATGTAAGCAAAATAAATGGCACTTGGAACATACAGTAAATATAAGGCATCCCCGGAACAGATCTTTAATCTTTGGGAATTAACTTTATTTCTAATGCCAACACACTAGGTATTTGTGGAGATCAGTGGACACAAACGGATATGGATGACAGTGAAGTTTGGCACATTGCCGACTAGTATTGCTCAATATGTGTGCATTTCAAAGATACGCTCAGTGTTGGAGATCATGGTGAATTCTGAATAGCACTTTGTATATATATCTACATTTATTTTTGCAACATTGCATGCATTGAGACACTTTTGATGAAGGAACTTTTAATTGTATACATGAGTCCATTCTTCTATTGTAACAAGTAGTTTCTCGAAATATTTCTGTTATTAGTATTGAATTGCATTTTCTTGACATTGGACTAATAGTACTTGCTAGAAGTCACAATATGACTTTTAATCGAGAAACTTCCCTCTTGAGAGTTATTTAACACTATCTCCCTGCAAGGATGAACTAGTGGATTATTGTGTATATTTATGACAGTTGCCTATAATCATCATTGAAATAATTTTGTCATATTGTGCCACGTAAAAAAGTCTGCCATCAGTTGTTCCTGAACATGCCAAAAGTAAAGGGCGTTTTATTTCTTTTGAACATGTTCTGATTGATAAATGAAACCAGTGGGGTACTTTACAATAATGTGGACATGGCAATGACAACCTACAGTGAATAACATGTTGATGTTTTGTGAGGAAAAAAAAAAGATGGCATGTATTTGGTCTTGGAATAAAGAGTGTGAACACTGTAGTTGTTTTTTAATAGAAATCAAGTATTGACTAGCACATGGGGTGTTAAAAGGAGTGTTGTCACTCTGGGACTCTATGGTCCAGTTTAAGGTAGAAATGTCAAACATGTCGGCCATATTTACCCCACTTACACTAAATAGTGATTATGCTGAATAAAGACTAAATAAGAATTTTCGACACCTTGATTGTGTGCCGCTTCGTTCTGCAAATCCTGGTTCAGGGGAATATTTTTTGATATTGAATGTGGCAGCTGCACTGCACAAAACATGCACCCAGAAGTGAGGTGGAGAGGCATCTCAGCAGCAGCTTTTGCTCGTGAGGAGGTGCCTGCACGTCGATACCTCTGCCCAAAGAAATCCTTGGTACTTCCAGAGAAAATGTCCAACGAGGGTGGATCTCTGTCTACGTACCTGGAACAGGGTCATGCAAGTGCCTTTGCTTTCAAAGCAGCCCCACAGACTATGTTGCAGAGGTTGACTGGGCATATTTCTGGTTTAACTCCACTGGATCGTGATGAAACAGTACTGGCAACTATAATGGAGTCCAACAACTGGTGGAGAGAATGGTCTTGGTGTAATTAGCTTAAAGAGAGATATATATAATCACCAATCACAACACTCTGGTGAAAGCAGAGTTTGTGTTTTAAATGGTATGGCACACAGAAGGTTGACAAGAGCCCAAAGGGGAAGTGAATTATTGAGTGATGACAATAAAATTGAAGGAAATCAAGGCAACAAACAAATGGAAAACAAATTGAGGACACCAGACAAGATTGTAAAAGAGCTTGAGGATGCACATCTATCTGAAGTAAACAAGTGGTGGAAATGACCACATTGCAAAAATACATAGAGCACAAAAGAATACCACGAGGCTTAGGGATTTTAATAATGCCTACACTGAATTACCTTGATGAAGACCTGGTGCAAAGTTGGCAACATGATAAAACAAAATGTTCCTTTAAGTTAATGAGAACTCTCATTATACATGCTGAAAGAAAATTGGAGAAAGCAATTTGGAAAATTAGAGAACTAGAACAAGAGCTGGAAAAACATAAAGGCCATGCAGATTTAAAAGACATGCTGGAACAGATGGAAAAGATGATCAA
Source organism: Pleurodeles waltl (assembly GCF_031143425.1). Classification (NCBI taxonomy): domain Eukaryota; kingdom Metazoa; phylum Chordata; class Amphibia; order Caudata; family Salamandridae; genus Pleurodeles; species Pleurodeles waltl. Next base: position 1,031,118,553 of record NC_090444.1, on the reverse strand, counting down.
TTAGTTTAAAGCAGAGGTGGAATTAAGGAAGGCTAGGAAAGTCAATGGAGATTACATGGACTATGCAAATGGGAGAATATATACCGTTGCAAGGAAGCATGGCACTATGAGAAATAGGGAAACAATGGATGTGGCACAGTAAAGGTTAAAAAAAGTACTAAATAAGGGTTTATCCTTATGTATGGATGCTGAATTAGACCTAGTCAATCTACGAATAGTCATGTACAAATTTTTACGAAAATTGAAATTGAAAAAATATTTTCTAACACATCCCAGCAAGACAAAAAAGAAGAAAATATGATACTAAGGATTCTTTATTGATAATAGTGGCTATACCTGATTCAAAGGCACCTGTAGATCTGGCGAAAGAGTCAGAAGGATTAGAATGAGGGGAAAACCAACAGAAGAAATCAGATGTACAATTCTGCTAAGACCTTGGTTTAATAACTTTGAAATCCGGTAAAAGTGGTTGCAAACCACAGTCTCACTTCTGCCTACAAATGTCTGCGAGCAACAAAATTGACCTATTTCAGGAGGTGATGATAAAATAAATTAACGACTTAGCCTCTAAAGGATTCTAAAAAAAAAAGAAGATGCACAATTTAAGTTTTGGAGAAAGAAAAGCCGTAGGAGAACTAAACAATTATCAGGAAGTAATAATTAAAGCCTCCAACAAGGGTTGAAATATTGACATCTAGGATTGGATGAAATATATGGCAGAAGCAGAAAAACAGTTTAAAAACAAACAACGCTATGCAAAATTAAGAGAGAATCCCACAAAGGAAGTGATGACTGAATATCATGAAAAATTACAGAAATGGCACAATCTTGACCTAATTGATAATGAGAAATACAGGTATCAAAAATAGAGTGTCAAATAGTACCAACGATCTACTTTCTTCCTTTAAGTACACAAAGACTTAGAAAATCTACCAGGTCACCCTATTGTGAGCTCAATAGGAGTCTTGCTGGAAAACACCTCAGGATTTATAGATACCTTTTTATTCCAGTACGTAACAGCCTTACCATCGCATCGGAGAGACTGTACAGATCACCTAAATAAGATTTGCAGTATCCAATGGAAGAAGAACAATTAGCCACCACAGATGTGACATCATTGTACTCCTCAATTCGCCATTGTGATAGAATGAAAGCTTGCAAATATTTCCTAAGAGTGCGATCAGTGACTTACATTAAACATGTTAATAGAAATGCTTTAACATTGCTTGACCAACAATGTGTTCATATTTAATGCAACTTATATCCTGCAAAATGGGGGGACAGCTATGGGGATATCTTCTTCATCAACGTATGCCATTCTTCCCATGGGCCTATGGGAAGCTGAGGCTGTTTGGACTGATAAAAACAAAGAAAAGCTAGAACATGTAAAATTATGGACGAGGTTCGTTGATGGTTTGTTTTGATTTGGGAAGGGGATATTGAAAGCCTGGAAAAAATCATTTTATCAATGAACCAAAATACATATATTTTAAGGTTCACCCATACAATAAGTCCAAACCAAATAAATCTCCTGAACAATGAAGTGTACACAAAAGAGGCTAATATATGCAGTAAAATTCATTGGAAAGCAAGTGCCAGTAACAGCATACTGCTCAATCAATCAATCAATCAATCAAGGATTTATAGAGCGCACAAATCACCCGTTAGGGTCTCAAGGCACTGGGGGGGGGGGGGGCTACTGGTCATAGAGCCATGTCTTGAGGTGTTTCCTGAATGTCAAGAGGTCTTGGGTCTGGCGAAGATGGAGCGGTAGGGAGTTCCAGGTCTAGGCGGCTAGGTGAGAGAAGGATCTTCCTCTGGCGGTGGTGCGGAGGATGAGGGGGATGGAGGCGAGGGTGAGGCTGGCGGAGCGAAGATTGCGGGTGGGGGTGTGGAAGGTGAGTCTGTTGTTGAGGTAGGCTGGGCCTGTGTCGTGGAGGGCCTTGTGTGTGTGGATGAGGAGTTTGAAGGTGATCCTCTTTGATACTGGTAGCCAGTGAAGGTCTCTGAGGTGTGGGGAAATGTGGTCGCGGCGTGGGATGTCCAGAATGAGCCGGGCTGATGCGTTCTGGATTCTTTGCAGCTTTTTTAGGAGTTTGGTTGTTATTCCTGCATATAGGGCGTTTCCGTAGTCCAATCGGCTGCTGACCAGAGTGTGGATGACCGTTTTCCTGGTTTCGACGGGAATCCACTTGAAGATTTTGCGGAGCATGCGGAAAGTGTTGTAGCAGGAAGAGGAGATGGCATTGACCTGCTGAGTCATGCTGAGTGTGGAGTCCAAGATGAAGCCTAGGTTGTGTGCGTGGGTGGTGGGTGAGGGCTCGGCTCCTAGGGAGGTGGGCCACCAGGAGTCATTCCAAGTTGAGGGGTTGGTGCCAAAGATGAGGATTTCTGTCTTGTCTGTGTTTAACTTGAGGTCACTTGATTCCATCCAGCTGGCGATGGCGTGAAGTCCGTTGTGGAGGTTGTTCTTTGTAGTTGTAGGGTCTTTTGTGAGGGAGAGGATGAGCTGAGTGTTGTCTGCGTAGGAAACTATGTTGACGTGGTGGGTTCGTGCGATGTTGGTGAGGGGGGCCGTGTAAACGTTGAAGAGCGTGGGGCTGAGCGAAGATCCTTGGGGCTCACCAAAAATGCACACCCTAAAACACTAAAATGGAGTGTCCTTTTTGAAGAAATGCTGAGAGTAAGAAGAAATTGTTCAGAAACATCAGACTTTGAAATACAAGTAAACAATATGCTCAGGAGATTCAAGGTCAGAGGATTCCCCATGGAAGTCTGGTAAAATGCAAAGAACAGAGCAATGGCAAAAGGAAGAGAAGAACTACTAGTGATCAATAAAACAAATCCAATGTAAATAACGAAATCTGGTTGATTATGGATTACAATACCAGGCACCAAGAACTAAAAAACGCATTTCAGAGAAATTAGAAAATGTTATTATTGGATCAAACTCGCAAAGAAACTCTGACTGAACGTCCGAACATAACATACAGGAAAGGTGCATCCTTAGGAGACATACTTCTACAAAGTCATTACAGCTGTGAAAAAAATGGACAAAGGAACTGGCTACAGAAGCTTGACTTTTGGAAGTGGGCAAACTGTAAGGCATGTGAACATGGAGTAAACAGAACAAAATCTAATTGTATAATGGGAAATAACAAAAAATATGGAATATAGAACATGTGAAATCAGCGTTGTGGTTCATGTATTACAATGCACATGCAGTAAATCTTATGTGGGGCGCACAACAAACAAAGTAAAACTGAGAATTTGCAACACCTGCGAGCAACAAAAAAATCAAGATTTTACCTACCCAATAGCAAAGCATTTCTGACAGAAACATGAAGGAGAAACACAAGAACTAACTTGAACTTGAAACACATAAAAGTTGGAGAACGAGGAGGCAATCGAGAACTGAAGAACGGAATCAAGATTGATACCCAAAATGGGAACAGAGGCACCTCTTGGATGCAGAACTATTTATCCATCTTTGAGGAATGTTTTCTGATGTGCTAATTACAAATAACTTTTGAATCTTAAATTTTAAACTTTTAAATCTTTTATATGACTGTCCTTCGTTTCACCCCTTTCTTTACACATATCTGAAAGTGAATCTGGAATTGAAATGATATTTCATGATATAGTAGAAAGCTTGTCAATTTGGTACTGATGCAAAGCACATTTATTTGCACTAGAACTCTCCAAGGGTCAAATGGGAAAATGGCATTATAGGTAAAAAAGAAAATAGAGGGGAATGGTTCCTCTATTGCTCGCCGATGACAAGCAGACCTGTTTGCTCTAGCACTTTCCTCAGGTTATATGGGACAATGGCAATATAAACAGAAAAAAATGGTTCCTCAATGGGTTAATGATGATAAGCACACTTATTCGTCCTAGTACTTTTCATTAGTATTGCAGGACAATAACAAGATGGACAGATGAGAGGGGGGATTAGTTCATGAATGTATTGTAGCTATGGATCATGAGATGCCTAGTTAAAATTTGGGAGACACTTGGAAAATGTTAAAAGAGCAGTAGTGTACATAAAAAGCACAGCAAATATGAATGCACTTTAATGGATATTAGAAAGGAAATGACTACAGTTATGTAGGCCACATAAATAGCAGTTGGAATATACAATAAATATACAGCTTCCCGTAACCGATCTTTAATCTTTGAGAATGAACTTTATTTCTAATGCAAACACACTAGGGGCCTCATTTATGCTTTTTTTAGTGCCGATGTTGTATCATTTTTGGATGCAAAAGCAGCGCAAACTTCCAAAATATAATTGAATTTTGTAAGTTTGTGTCGCTTTTGCGTCAAAAAATGTCACAAATGCGGTGCTAAAAAAGTATAAATCAGGTCCTAGGTATTTGTAGAGATCAATTGGAACACCAGAGTATGGATGATCATTGATATACGGCACTCTGCCTATTAGTATTGCTCAAAATGTGTGGATATAAAATTTATACCCAGTGTTGGAAATCATCATGAATTGTGAATAGCACTTTATATTTATATATTTATTTTTTGTGCAACATTGCATGCATTGAGACACTTTTGTTGATGGACGTTTCAAATGTATAATTAAGTCCTTCTATTGTATTGAGTAGTTTCTCAAGATCTTTCTGTTAGTTATGTACTCTGTTGACATTGGACTAATAGTTCTCATTGGGATCAACTAGTGGATTATTGTCTATATCTATAACAGTTTCCCATAATCATTGAAAAAATCATTGTGGTAGTGTGCTATGTAAACATGTCTGCCATAAATTGTTCTTCAACATGCTAAACGTAAAGGGTATTTTATTTCTTTTGAACATGTTTTGACTAATCCAATATTGTACTTTACGGTAATGGGGACATGGTAATGACAACCTACAATTAATAAAATGTTGATGTTCTGTGACCAAATAGTAAAAATGGTCGTATGTTTTTGGACTTGGAATAAAGAGCATTAAGATTTTTTAATAGACATCAAGGATGGACTAGCACTTGGGATGTTAAAAGGAGTGTTTTCACACTGGGACTCTGGGGTCCAGTTGAAGGCAGAAAAGTCAAAATGCGTCAGCCGTCTTTCCCCCACTTGCACTAAATAGTGATTATGCTAAATAAAGAAGATTTTTCAACACCTTGATCGTGTGTCACAGTAAATGTAACACACTGCCAAGTGATACTAGGATTTGAACCTGCAGCCTCCTGAGAGATAGCACAAGACAATTTTTTCCTTTGTCCTTTGCTTGCACTCCGGCCCGCGTTTCTTGCACTCAGTTATGGTACTCCTGACCTCTGCCACACTGTTAATCTTGTCCACTATCTGCTGCCAAATTGCCTCTCTCCTTCCAATTGGCAATTTTGAGTTGACGAAGAGTTGATGTTGATGCTCCGTCACCTCTCTCACCAGTATTTTGTGCTCCTCTGCACTGAAACAATACTTTCTTTTTCTTCTCCCTACACTGTGTCTTGTCTGGGTCCTCCTGGCTTGATTGGGATCTCCGTGGGGTCTCTCCTGGCTTCCTGGGTCCATTTTGCCTCTCCTTTGCACTGTTTTCTCCATTAGCGTCTGTATTTGACACTATGGTGGGCAAACATGGTGCATTTCCCTTTTGTGACATGCTTACATGTCGTAAATGGGGATTAGGGTCATTTTTCCTCCATTAACATAATTTTGCCTTACGACAAGGCGCAATGGTTAACGTCGGGAAAAATGACTCTAACCTATTTTTATATATAAGAGAGGTGGTTGCTAGAATCCAATCAGATGGATGAGAGAATCCGCATGAGATAATCTTCACTCACACCAGTTGAGCTATACAGTGTTTGATTAAACCGACTAAACTCTAACTACTTCTGTATTCAGCAGTTTCCTGAGTCTATTCCAGTTAGCTCACTCTCAAGACAGACTAAAGGGCGACCTTTGCTCTTTGGCACAGTTCCAATTTTTGTTGATGGTCCCCCTTTACCATCAGTTACCCTCTGGATATATATATATATATATATATATATATATATATATATATATATATATATATATATATATATATATATGTACATGACACAGTCAGTAAAGAACTAGAGGCAAGCTTCGTCACCAAGTAAAACTCCACAGAGATGCCATCGATGTTGGTCAATTTACTGTTCGCATCCATGTGACTTCATCATTTAACATCTTGAAATGTGATTCAAAATGAACTGCATTCAGATATTTAATCGCGACAGCCAAGTGTTGTTTCCTAGAAGCACCGCTTATTCAAGGCTACAACACAAGCAAATACCCTCACCGTCTTTTTTTATCATTAGATCTATGTTATTAGATCATAACATATATAGAGTAAAACAATGTATTTCAACATTTGTGCTACAACATTGTTAAAAACCATGTAAACAGCCTCATCAGATACAATTCTTAGCAGATATTTAATTCTTGAAGTTGCACTCATAACCTAGGAAACAGAAAGCTTCATGGTGAAAATGGCCTGTGTGTGGCTTATTCAAAATAGTACACTTTTTTATTATTTCTTTTTAATATGGCCATATTTAACTAAATGTTTGTTTTTGAAAAGGTCAATTATTCTACCATAGTTGACAAATAAATCTTCGAAAATAGTATTCTATATGTGTATTTATTGGCAGAAGATAGTTATAAGTGGGGTCTAGTAGTAGGAAAAGCATTTTTTTGTTTTGCTAATAAATTTGGTGGCATTTGACAAATCTTCATGCAGTATTCAAAACTAATGTCCTGGTCATTTCAGTTGCTTTCTGGGAAGTTTGGGGTGATCCGTCAAGCGGAGGCAGAGAAAAAGGAGGGGTCCCACAATGTGTTTTCCTCGTGAAATTTCTCATAGGGATTTTAGACATGACTTTAGTCCGAGTCGCTGTACAGGATTGCACCAAATTTGGCAGAAAGCTAGATCTTGGTCCAGAATGATCTCTTTTTGTGATTTGATTTGAATCCATTCAGTAGTTTTGGAGTTATTAAAAGGAAAAAAGAAATTTGTGTATGTAGGGACGTAATTCCTTCACTGATCCTGTCGATAAGCAAGGCCCTGATTGGTTGGCCTCAACCTGACAGGAAAGTTGCAGCCACCATTTTCTTTCTCGCATCAGGCCGGGGGAGGGCAAAAATAAAAAACTGACATAAGGGGTCAGGATACATGTATCTTGACCCCACAGGGGACATAGAGGGGTCTCTGAGGGAACCCTCATGGGCAGAAGTTGCACAAATTCTTTTTTGACTGATCCACAGATCCACTGTGGCATTCAGCATGGCCCCCCATGTAACCTAGTGATAAATTTGCAGATCCAAACAGCAAAAAAACACCCACTCACACACCAAAACCCACTGAGCACACCCAAAGGCCGTGCGTGGCATGGGGTTGGGTGCATCAGGGGAACTGCGGCCAACCCCCATTATGCACAGCCAAAGGTAGTACATGTCTGTAGATGTATTAATGTGTGGTAAATAGATATTACTTTGTTAAAAAAATACAAATTCACTGAAAAAAAACAAAGGTTACAGGGACGTTATAGTTAGCTTGACATTTTACCCTTACAAAACAATAGAGATTTAGGAGTTATAGTTATACTTATCTGAACAAATTATAACTTGTGCTGTTAAGTAACTTTAGGCCATGAGTTCTAGTTTCTTAACATAATTATTATAACTATAAGTATTGCTATAACTGATGAATTTCTGTGGTTTTGTATGGGTAAAACGTCAACCTAACTGTAACGTCCCTGTAACCTTTGTTTTGTTCAGTGAATCTATATACATATATATTACCTTGTGGATGTCACCACTAGGTAGTTATAGTTAGGCCAATGTTTTTTCATAGTAAAAGCATTGCTTATATCTGTGGCACAGTTTGATAAATCTTACCCAAAATTTTCCCCAAAACTGCACTAGTGATTCTTGTTGTGCAAAGAATGTTTTGGGGTGATCCGTCAAGGGGGGCCAAAAAAAAAGGGGGGGTCAAAAAGTTGCGTATCCCATGGTAATTCCCAAAGGACCTTTAAACACGACTGCAGCCCGAACCACTGGATGGAACTGCACCAAATTAAGCAGTAATCCGGGTTTCGGTACGCAGATTACACTTTCACTTACTTGTTGTAAATCAGTAGATTTTGAGACATTTTAGGAAATCCAAATTTGTAAATCTCTGGCTGCGATGACTTTGCAAATAAAGACCTTATGCAGGCCTGATTGATAGCCAACACTTTTACCGGGAAGTGTTGGCAGCTATCATGGGACTCAACTCCAGTTGAATCCCTCAAAACAAATGTGAAAAAAACAAAAGGGGCCAGGGTAGAGATAGCGACACATTGCCCCCTTAGCTCTGGTGCTGGGAACCAAGAGGGTCCCCGCCAGGGCAAAAAAGTATTATTTTTTTTTACTGCGGATTAATGAAATTTGAGAATTTGTAGTGAAAAATGTCAAAATAAAACAAGCGTGGGCTCCCATGCTTGCTTTTTTTTAAGCCTCTGGCTGGGCCAGGTCCCAATGGCAAAGTAAACTATAAGGAGGGGGTAAACAAGTCCCCCTGTGCTTGCTGAAGCTGCAAGGCCTCTGCCTCCCTGGGGCTTCCTTGTTTTAGTAGGTGGGGGTATGCGTTGCCCCCGCAGCCCCGTGGACTGTCACCTCGCCAGGGCTTCATTACTAATCTGTGTGGGGGAATCGCACGGCCCCTGCAGCTCTGGGACCACCACCTCCCGAGGCTTCTTTGTTTTTATAAGTGGAGGGCCACAACCCCCACAGCCTCAGGGACCACCACATCCCCAGGGCTAAAGCAGAAAAATGAAGGGGGGCCGTTTCAGACCCATGGACCCAGGGACCATCACCTCCCCGGGGTTATTGATGTTGAAGGGGAGCCGCAGGACCCCCTCGTGGAGCTTGGAATGGCCCTGGGGACTGCCACCCCACAGTGCTGGCTCCTGCTATGTCTCCGGGGTGCCCACACCTAGGACATAGCTGTGTGCGCTGACAGCTTCCACCAAACTAAAGCAAACAATGTCTGCTTTCTGTGGGGGAGAGCAGTCTAACTTGCAGAAAACTGAGTTTTCATCTGTCTTCCCTGCACACAAATTTGGGTGCGGGAAAGGTTGATGAAAACACTGCTCCAGCAAGCAGGGAGCTGCTATTAAAAGCAGTTTCAAGCTTTGGGGAGCAAGCCGGCTCCTGCAGGACACAGGAAGCCGGCTAGGACTGTGAGGGTCTTGGCGCTTCTCCCATTGTCCTGTCACTCTCTCTCTCTCTTCCATCCAATATTCAGATGGAAGAGAGATAGAGCTAATCATTGCAATGGTCTCTACATTCAATGACTTAAAAGAGTAAGACTAGCAAGATGTTTAGAACACAGGACGTGAGAAGCCAGCTAGGACCACAGGGGAATTGAGGCTTTCTCTGTCCTCCATCCCATTCAGTGACTAAAAAGAGTAAGATCAGCAAGATGTTATGTAGTTATGTAGTTATGATGTCTGGATAGAGAGGAAAACAGAGTCACTTCTGGCCTAATGGCCAAGAAGGTGTGGGTGGGGATGCAAACTATGGCAGCCAGCCTAGAGGGCATGTGCATGTGCATTGTTACGGCTACTGAACAGACTGCAGCCAACCGAGGCACACACTCCCCAATGCATAGAGTACAGCAGTGTCTGAGGGACTTAGCTGCTGTAATGACGAAGAGGCCACATCAACTGCCCTCCCAAACTGGCATCAGCGTGCTTGAGAACAAGATGGACTCCATGGACTGGGAAATGGTGTCCCTCAGGGCTGACATGGCTGCCTACCACAGGGATGTTACTGCTATACTAAAGAATCCACAGTTCCTCCTTGCTGCAGTGATGCCATATGTTGTTCTACAGATGGCAGCTGCTGGGAATTAGAAGTCCACATGTCCAACCACTGAAGTGTGTGTGGCCCTCTCTACCTCCCACCAGCACCAAGGGCAGAGGAGACACCTCAGACATCGGCGGGTGAAGATGTGGAACAGATCACCTTGACCCATTGGAGTTCCCGGTAGCACCAGTCCATGCCACATGGGCAGTGTTTTCCTTTGTCCTGTGCTTGACATCATGCCAGTGCTAGCACAGTTGGAGATATGCACTCCTTCTACACACTGTTGACCTTTCTGCTATGGACTGCAATTGTCTCTCACTTTTCAATTGGCAATTCATGTTCCCCTGCACTGAATTACACTTTACCCAAGCATGTCCCATGACATGTCCCTCAACCCTGGAATTGTGTTGTGTCACAATTGTATGGATTTCACTAATGGGGTCACAGACCTAGACATTGTAAATATTTCACTACAACATGTAAATAAACACCACCTACACAACCAGCATGTATTTGTGTATTGTGACATATCTACTATACTTCGGAATTGTGATGTGTGTAACGTCTTTAGTCACAGAGTGTCAGGACAAGAGTGCAGAAATATGGAGGCACATATCTACGCACAAGGCACCTGCATGATGAACGTCGATGCTGGCCTCATCCCCTACAAGAAATTCACTGACTATATCAAAAATGTTGAACACATGTATGCTTCACCCACTACATACGGCGGGAATGGCTGTGAAACAGTTTTTGGGCAATATCATCAGCTGGGAGTACCAGTAGAACACATTGGTGTGAAACAGAGGTACTTAACCTCATCTGTAATTGGCACTGGTCAGTTTAGCAGTATAGATGTGAAATGTAGGTTGTTGTCAGATGTCCCACAGTGCCCATCATTCCGGTACAGGACACAAACAATGACAGCCGAATTACCACACCTACCTGTCCAATACAAGGTTAACATACTCACCTTGACTGATGGGTACACTGGATGGCAGATGCATATACAAGTAGATGTGTGGTAGCTGCCAATGTGACAGCTCAGATGTAAGAAGGTGATGAACATGTCAAGAGAGGGATCTGGAGGCAGGACGGAATCCCTAGGCCAACACACAATATACACTGTACACTCATGGGAAGACCCTGAGACCCAAGCATATGACACATGAAGTAAGGGAGTACCCAAAGTTTTTTAATAAGAATTAAGCTAAACTAAAAAGAATGAAGAACACCTATCCTAACCTAACCTAACCGATCCTAACTATACATAACCAACAATTGACCCTAACTACCCTATGCTAAACTTGCCTAACACATTTAACAACACACTCTAAACATTAGCCCCCACCCCTCTTATATCACAAGACACATGCAGGACAACATATACTAAACTACACATATACTACCTATATCTGAACAAATAGATATTTTTGTGGTAGTTTTTAAAAATGTTTTATATATTTATATATGTATATCTATATATATATATATATACATATATATATATATAGATATATATATATATCTTGTTTTTTTCTTTATACAACACATTAATGCCCCAACATTACCCCCACCTACCCACAAAGTAACGTTAAAAAGTAGAAAACTGACCCCCACCCAAACCTACTTATCCTAACTAAACTGCTAACCTAATCTAACCTGACACTAACCCACTAAAACCCACTATAAAACATTAAAACAAATGAGGAGGGAGGGGACAGAACTGGGCTGTGACAGTCATCAAGCCAATTACAGATTGGCCCTCTTTAGTTTTCTTTTTATGAACTTCATTCTCTTAGTGTTCTTCTCTACCTCCTTCTCCAGACTGTCCAACTTTTTGAGGACAAGTGTCACATCCCTCTGAAGCTCCTTTATTAGATTCATGTCCATGGCAGCAGGTGGGCTGGGCTGTGGCACAGATATTGAGGGAGTAGCAGCTGGGGATGTTGTGATGGTGGCAGCTGTACCCACCTGCACAGCTGTGGAGCCTGGTTCTCTGCGGGTCCCCCTGGGGTGAATGCCTGCCATTCTCCGGTGGATCGCTCCCTGCGATAGCGGCATGCCATCCTCCGGAACCCAGATTCCGATGCCAGGATGTACCTATAGTGGACTGCCCTCTTCTGAAATGCCTGCAGTTCCTCATTGTTCATGTTGGCAGCTATTAAATTGAGACAGGCAACCATCAGTGTCAGCATTGTGTGGAGTATGTACAGATAATTAACTTACACTCTACATCTAATTGCACATGCACTCCAACCCACATTCCAAAGTGACGCACAACAAGATTAGGAACCAAACCAAATTAGGTGTGCATTGAATTTGTGCCATGTGTAACAATGCAAAGCCAGTGTCAACTTCCCATAGCTCAGGGCCAGTATTCCTCATCATCTGTGTCAATTTTCAAACATACATCACCAGTAATTTGAATATGTTATTTGGAGTATGGGATGCAGATGGTAACCATAAGGGGTCGATGTTTATAGGTACACATGCAAACCTGATCAAAATGACTGTCCCCTACACTGTGAGCATCACATCTACCTACAGATTTATTGTTCCTCTCCCCCTATGCCTCGGCGGGGGTGGGGGGTGGCCATGCAATCTATCATCTCAGCTGTCCAGGTCATTCACCAAGGCATGCCCACTCATACATGGAGTTAGGGAGTGGACCATATTTTAGGAGGGCTGCCAACTAGGAAGCTGATATCCAAATGTCTATCACATCTACATTCATGTGTCCAGGTGTAGACACCCATCAATACCTGATCTGCCAATACTATTCCTTACACACCAATATCCATGCAACCACACGCCTGGCCTTAACCTGCATGCACGCCGATTACATTCCACATAAGTGTCACGTAAATGGAGTACAAAATATGGAGCACCATGCTGGGGGACAATTGCCCACCTAGTCCTACATATACATTACAATACAGAGATGCACCAATTTGTGTCCAAAATGGTGCATCGCTGTGTTATGAGAAAGACAGTGTGTCCCAGTGCCAATATTCTCACAGCAGTGCACTTCTTAGTCACATATGGGCCTACATGTGGCTTGTCATCACCTTGTTTACACGATGCTGCCCATTGAGCACCACAAGCCTCACAAGATATGACTCTCTGCTCGTGTATGGGGAACCCTTAAATGAGACACAATGTCACCATCCAGCCTACTTTGATACCTGATCATTTGACAGCTCATCACTTCTATCATTGTGTGCAACACACATGACTCACTCACACAAAATCCTCAATCAGTGCACAGGACAGACATTATCACACCTACTGGATACATCTGGGTCCTCAAATCTTGCCACTTCGCTGATGGTGTAGGGGGCAGGTCCACCTGTCAGATATGGATGGAAAAGCATGCTTATTGTCATATCACTGTCACTACTAGTGGACAACATATTATAGTGTATACTATTTTAGAGGAGTGAGCTAGATATCCTGGTGTAAGACAGTGCAACAGACACACCACTGCAAACTCATGACGACACTCAGGTGATTGAGAGCCACACATCTGCACTTTTACACTGGGCCTGAGACTCATGTAGTGCTAGACCCTGCAACAACCATATGTGGCCAATCTATAAAAGATGGAACTCCATGGTATGAGGGGGAGGTGGGTGACAAATACATGATACTACCCTGGTGCTCTGCACGACAACTGACTCAGGTATTCTGACTTGTCCTGCAAGGCACACAGAGGCACTTTGTGATGGTCATGCAGCTCAATTATTTCTCTGCAATGATCATGCGTTGAGTAATCCATGACTGATGTGACAAAGTTGTCTGAAGGTATCAAATGCCCCATTGTCAGTGTCCCATAAGGTAGGTAAGCCCCCTTTGCTAACATAATGGCAGGGATCATGTGTGTGAAATGATGACAATGTAGCGCTGTACACGGATTGCCCTACTTTGTTGACACAATCCGGTTAAATATGGTATGCTGGCGGTGTCCTGGCATATCATATATAACACTATGCTGGGGGACAGGTGTTGCCATGGCACCTGAAATGTGTGACTTAATGGTGATTGTGCATGACTAACCAAACATCAGACCTGCATTGGTTAAATGGTAGGACATGTGAACTCCATGTCTAGACTGGTGCAGTTAAACTTCATTCTGGTTGCATGCAACCTTACACAAGCATTGCATGCAGCACTCCAACACATCTACATTCAAGAGCAGTGAACAGTAAATAGTATGCCAATAGGAGACTCACCAACAGGGCCACCAATCACCACACCAAGGTGGTCAAGCGGATCCTGCTCCCTGGCCACCAGATCTGCCCAGCGATGCTTGAGCTGGTGCTCATTGCGGCTGCTGTGAAACACCCTCTTTAGGTGATGGAGCACCTTGCCTCACTGCAGCCACCTTGCCTCCATCCGGTAACCTTGGATTACACATCCTCCCATCTCCAACAATAATGGCAGGTAGTGGGCTACCAGCCACATGAAGCCTCACAGTTCCTCCTCCCCCATCCTTGTCAACCTCCCCCCTCAGCTGTAGGTTGACGACAATAATAAAAATAAAAAATGAATAGAAAGGAAACTGAAGGCCCAAAAATGAATCCTAACTAACCCAACTTATCAACTATGCCGGACAGACACCCCACAGTTCAAGTACAATGATAGACACAAAAAACACACAGATGTAGTGACACTGGGACAAAGTACAGTCAAAAATACTAAAAACACAGCACCAACTCCAGGACACAAACCCACAGTTAAAAGAGGCACAGACTGTAAAGAAAAAGTGAAAGCACAGCCAATGTACCATGCCTGTAAACAGGATTTACTATTACATCACTTCCTGTCCCCGTGCATCACGTTTTCTGTTATGGGAGTATTCATTTGACGTATGTGATATTTGCGTGAGTATTTCAGATGCATGACCTACGCGCGTCTTTTTTTTTTTATGCATTACCTTTATGCGTCAAATTAACAGAAAATCTGCATTGAGATGAGTGCGAAGGTGGAATTCACCCTAAGGGCCCATGGGTCATATACTTTGTGTTTGCGGATGTTTTCGACGCATTTGTGTTGAATTTTTTTATTCTATTCCTGATTGCATGATTTTGTTCCATTGTCTATGAATGCACCCTGTATCAACATACAAATGGAATGGGCTGTGCTGCAGTGTGGCATATTGTGTATGGCCACCAGTGGTAGTCCAGGCAACAATGTGATTTGGGTGTGATTGGTCTGTTACACCGATGTGTGTGTTAAAGAGTCAACAGCATGCAAATATTTGCACGTCGTGCATATGTATGCATGTGTGACAACAGTGTATCCACATATGTATGGCAGTCAGTACCATGTAACAGTTCTGGAATGTGATTGTGAATTGTGTTTACTTATGTGATGTGTGTAGTTGTCTTACAGAGCATAAAATTTCAGACAACATACACAGCTCGGGTATTGTTGATGATGGCTGATGAATGCTATCTAGGAAATGTTAGCCGGCAACTGTCTTCATATGTAGATCTTGAGCTTATGGTGACTTGTGTGTGGACTACACATGTGTCTGACATGTGTACACATTTGAAACACTCTGCCTACATTCCACCCTTATCATGTTTTGCCCACAAATGTTTGATTAAACTCATTATATTTAGCAATGGTTGGTTTTTTTTTGTGTGGTGGACCTGCAGCCCTAGCTGCATATGTTCTCATCCATTCTGATGTGCACTCCAGAGACCTGTCTGTGCAAAGTGTGAGGTCATGTGTACCCTGTGTCAGGATGTGCCCCATGGCAGTGGCATGACTGATTTCCATGGATGTACTGCGCAGGCCCAACTTCTTCCATTGCTTGTCATGCCTGGGCTAATCATGATGACCATTGTTACCAATGATGTCCCCCTGTTGTCACACATGGTCCATGCAGCCATTGCAACTCTCACACTGAGTTGTGACAGTGGTCTGTTCAAACATTACAGTCTCACCAAATGTTGACATCCACTGCCTCATGTGTGGGACCCTTGTTTACCTTCTATTTGGACATGTTGTAGTTGTGTGTGATGAGCTATTGTTGTACAAGTTGGCAACGTGGATGTAATTCGTATGTTGTGGTCCATAGATTCTGTCCTTCAGTTGTCACATTCAAGTGATGAGGCTATTTGTGATGTGTGTGAGGGTAGAAGTACAATCTTACGCATCACATGTGATGTAGCTACAGTACTTTTCAGATTAGTGTTTGTAACATGCTCCCTGAGGTTAGACTCACAATCCTGAGGTATTTGTTGTGAAGATTAAAGTGACCAAAGACGGATTGTGTAAATAAGTGAGGTGTTTATTGACAAAATGTACAAGGTGAGTTACATGATTATTAAGTGAAGAAGTTCTCAACGATGTGCAGTCTGCAGTGTACCCCAGCAGCTGTGTTGTGCATGTTCCAACTCATTTTCCTCACCAGCATCCTCCTCCTCCTCCTCAGGCAGGTTATCAACCTGCTCATAAAATGGGACGTTCATCCACACACATATGTTGTGCAGGATAGCACATGTCATTATGATCTTGCAGATGATGTGTGGGGAATATAGGAGGCTGCCTCCTGTGATGTCCAGGCACCTGAATCTGGACTTCAGGATACCAAATGTCCTTTCCACAACAGTCTGTGTCCTCCGATGCCCCTCATTATATGCACGCTCTGCTGCTGTGCTTGGGTTGGGAAATGGGGTCATTATCTATGGCTGTATGCCATAACCCTGATCCGCTGCAAAAGATTACAGGAGTAAGTTGATGTTAAGGCTTGCAACAGGTTTGCATTTAGCATGGCAGTTGATATTTTTAGTTGGTTGTGACTCATATGTGTTTGTGGTATGCTGTGAGTTCCTATCCTTGTGTAAGGTCTCCTCAGTACTGGGTTGTTGGACATGACCGTCTTGTGTTTGGCTCAAGGACCTAGGACATATGATTTGGATTCCAAACTGATGGTCAGTATGTATGTGCCATGTGTTGTGTAGTGCTCCCTTGTATCAGTGTGCTATCACTAGAGGGGATATGACACATCCTTAGAACACAATGGGGTCAGATGTGGTGGCAACATGGTAGCACTACAGAGCCTGGACATCTCATCCATTTTGACATGTGTCACTGCAGATGATGTGCGACACTTAGGGCCTTTGAAATTGGTAAGTGACAATGCACAACACGTCTCCAAAATTGTTTGCACTGTCCTGCAACATTTAGACTATGCAAGAATGCCCCATGTGTGACATGTTACTAGGCAACCTTTTGTTGTCCTCTGTGCCAGTTGCTCATATGCAGCCGTGAACCTACACTGCCTACCTTGCACCAAGGTACTTGGCTAGCTGCCTTGTGCAGGTGGATGTATCTGTGCAGGAAGGGATACCGCCCTGACATACGCTGTTTTGATGGCCAATTGGCTCTTTCTATGTGTGCAGCAGTATGCAGCATGCATTGGTGGCACAATCATCTGACTTCAAAGCACAGTCTACTTCCTTATTGCAACCTGCAAACAGCACCCCTGGGGTGGTGTTTGTTGTTGGCACTGCCTCAGGTTTTAGGTGACACTTACATCTGAGTAAGCATCATCATGCTATGTATCTTGTGGTGACAGACCTGCAGCAACACACATTGCACACCCCTTCCATGCTACATACTGCATAGGAGGGTGGTCGATTTACAATGTGGCTTCAAGTCATTAAAAAATGGTCATCTGCATGTTGTACATACAGTGCAGGCCATGACAATGGCACTGTGGGCTTCTACATGGATCCAGAGTGGCAGCTAATGTTTGTGGCAGCCATGAGGTGTCCATGGGTGTGCATCCCATTGTTACAGGATGATCAACATAACTACCAGTGTCTCTTCTATCTTCAAACACACAAATCATAATTTATACTGTCAAGACATGCACAGTGCAGGCTATGAGATGGAGCTAAGCTACTTAGCAAATGCGTCCCTTGGCGCAGTGCATATTCTCCTACAGGTCCCACCATGGAATCCATGATCTGCACTGTCTGACAGTGACTCTGCCCCATGGTGGGCCATTTATTGTATCTGGTACAGACATTATGGTGTTGTGGGTCAGTAAGTGGTGCATGTGAGGTGGCACTACAGTAGGTGTGATACCACTTATCACACATCTGGCACATGGTATGTGATGTGCATTGATCTTTTATTCCTATGTATACGAGCCAATGCATCAGGCAGAGGTCTCTGCACACTACAGGTAAGTCAGGTATGTGTTGATGAGATGTAGTTGGTATAGGCAGCAGTTGTCTGGTATTTGATTTTTGTTCTGGCAATGCTTTGCACGGCATGACTTGAGGGATCTGTGCCTATATGGAACTTACATGACATGGGCATGGTGTATGCCATTGACATGGCTGTGCTATTCTTTGTTTGGTGTACTGTGTATGAAGTGTATGTAGTGGCAACCTGTGGGCACTTGTAGTGGTCTGTGTAGTTCTTCTGTTAGCAAAGGGTACATGTCTGCACCTGTCCTTCATTTGGTGCGCCTGTCAGTGTGTAGGTGTGTTACGTACATGTGGGTGTATGTGTATGTGGTGTGCATTGATTGTGCTGTACTGCAGTATGGTGCATATGTGTTGTTACCTGCACATCTATGTTACCCTGGCCATGTGTTAATGTAGTGGTGTTTGTCTTGTGTGTCCTACAGGTTTGGTGTGTTGTGTGTATATTGCTAGGTTTGTTGACTTACCCACAAGTAGGCCATTTCTATATTGTCCATCCTGGAATTGTTCATTGATCCTGCTGTGCCAGAATATGAAGGCATCAGGTACACTCCCAGGATTCTTGGCCAGAATGTTTATGAATAGTCCCACGTGGCCTGCACATTAATGGAATGCGTGTGCCTGTAATTCCGGTATAAGTGCTCAGTTGCTGCAGGTGGTACGAGCCAGACGTGGGTGCAGTCAATTGGTCCGAGCACATGTGGGAAGCCATGGATTTGATAGAACTCCTGCTGCTTTTGCTGGGTGTTGGAGAAGCTGATGTGGCGGGTGACAGGGAGATTATAGTGTCTAACACCTTTGGTAGGAATGCAGAGAATGACGGCTGTGAGACACTAGCAACCAGGGCACCCGTTGTTTGGAACGAGCCACCTGCCAGCATCTGCAAGACAGCTAGCAGCTTTGTCACAGGTGGTATGTTGTGTGGGGTCTGTAGGCTAGCTGTGATTTGTGGCTCAATGTGGTGCAGCAGGTGTAGTATGGCTTGCCGGTTCAGTGTGTAGGACCTGATGATCTTCTGGTCCCTGAGGCCAAGGAGGGTTGTCCTGGTTCTGAAGAGCCTCTCCTGCCATGTGCGTTGCCTTTGTGGACCACGTTTTGGTGGTGGTGATTGCTGTAGTTGTTGGAGTCCTCTGCGTCATCTCGCAAGCTGGATCAGTATCACCTCCATCTTCTCCTGTGGGTTGGCAATGTTGCTTCTGAGTGTTCTCCTTAAGAAGTGATAAGTTTGCCTCATTTTAACCCCTGCCCTGAGCCAGGCGCTAAATTCTGATGCAAATCAGCGTTAACGCCATTTTTGGGCCACCCATGCAGCGTTTTTGCCCAGTTGGATAAATATGGCGCTAGGGAGTTAGAGTCATTTTTTGGATGGGAATGCCTACCTTGCATCTCATTGACGCAAGGAGGTTTCATGCATCTGAAAAATGATGATAACACCAATATTTGGACGCTAGATAGGTCCAGCATCAAAATATAAATATGGTGTTGATTTTGCGCTGAATTAGTGTAAAATAAAATGACGGTAATTCAGCGCAAACAGAGTATGAATATTCCCCTAAGTTTATCAGGTCTCTAGTACCCATAGTCAGTGAACTGGCTATTGAAACATAGAACTCTTAACTATCTAAATTTACATCATGTAAAGGGCTGCCCAGCTGAAACTGCATCAAGGTCTAACTGCATCAAGTCAAGTGCAATCAGTGCCACTGGTTGATGAGTTTCCTCTTCCGAGTCCAAAAGAGCTATAGCCATATTGGTATGGGCAAAGATGTTCTTCCTCAGAAACAAAGCCATAATACCATAGAGAAACTAACTGATAAAAGATGTTTATGTAGTGTACATATGAACGTTCTGCACTGATTATGACATAAAAGTTTACAAGTAAGATTGGTGCTTACACAGTGGGAAGATGAGGAGGTTTATTCTTTGTTTAGAAAGACTATTATTGTGACCATTGTCTATGATAAAGTTGTGCTTGCTTCTTTAATGGAGTCATTATGACCACACTAGAGTCTGTGAGAGTGTGTGGGCAAACACCCCCAATAGGTGTTTATCAGGATTACCAGAAACAACATACATTTGGAAACATGATTTTGGTAACTTTCAGCACCTACTTGAATTCCCAGAGCCATTAGACATTCCGCCTCAGCTCTGGGGAAATTTCATAACAAATGTGTTTCTAGCGAAAATGCTTCTTGATTCAGGGTGGGTGGAACTCGCAAAGTTGCACTCCACAGAATTCCGTGGAGTTACATGAAAACTCTGTGAGACTCAACAGAGTTCCGCAAATGGGTGGAAATCTAAGTTACGCTGCTTGCCCTGGTTTTTAGCCCTGGGAGTGCAAAAGGCACCATGTAGCCTGCCTTAGGGCACTACTGCTCAAATTGTTTTTGTTGCCACTTGAGTAGATTTTCTACTTTTGGCAGATTGCTCACCGTGAATTGTCATGACCTCCTGCGACCGTTCGCAGTGAGAATATCATACCGGGCGCCCTCCTTGCACCTCAAAATCACACTAGGGAATGCCAATTCTCTTTCACACTCATCAACTTACCATTGGAAAGCAGAACATGTGAAGAACTTCATCACATGGCGGTTGGTGAGATTTTACTCGGAAATTTGTGTTATAAACGTAACACAGAGTGCCCCAAATTTTTCCAACTCCGCGGGTTGAGCAGAATTTATTGCCCACTCACATTCTTGATTGGCCTAAGCTTCACTGGTTGTTGGACCACTGTTTTTGCTGTGAATAGTATGTATGGCCACCTGAGGTGGGGACCCACAGCAGACAGAGTCCAGTTGCTGTGTTCAAGGTGGTTGGAGCCTTTTCTGTCCCAAAGGCTCTAATCAGGAGGCCATCCAACTAACCCTTGGAGTCACTGTGGTGGTCCTGGACTCAGAATGCAGGTCTAGTCCTCATCACTCAGGCAGCAGGACAGCAGTTAAGCAGGGACAATTGGCAGCTGCGCAATGGAGTAGCAGTCCTTCTCACAGTACAGCACAGCAGTCCTTCTGAGTCTTCTACAGCTCTGGAGGTGTACTGAAGAGTTGAGTCTGAGGGTCTGATATTCATACCTGGTACCCACTTTGAAGTAGAAGATAATCCTAGAGACTTCTATCCACAGAGGTTCTGGGAATTCCCTGCCTCCCTGCCCTGGCTCCAGTTTGTCTGGGGGTCACAAAAGACTAATGTCAGACCTTTTTTAAGTATTTTCAGACAGAGCCTTTGTGATTTACAAGTGCGGCAGGTAACATCTCCTCCCCCTCATCAAGTCAGAGATGGCCCATCCTGCCAACAACTATTTCCCTTTGTCTCACTGTTTGGGAGCAGTACACAAATACCAACTGCCAGCTAAACCTAATCATGTGACCCAGGATACAGGCTACAGGTACAAAATGATTATGACAAGAAAATACCAACTTTCTAAAAGTGGCATTTTCAGAATTTTGACTTCAAATATGACTTTGCCATTAGAGAGGGTTTCAAATTACAATTCTTTAGACACCAAATTTGATGTTCTGACTTGCTCCCAATTGAAAGTTAACACTTATTAAATGCAATAAGGTAGCCCAATATTATCCTATGGAAGAGGTAGGCCTTGTAGTAGTGAAAAACAGATGTAAGTGTTTTTCAATACCCAAACATATAAAAGTTAAAATAACTTGTCCAACTTTTCAAACACACTGCACACTGCCCTCTGGGTTGTTTAGGGCCTACCTTAGGGGTGACATATATGTATCAAAAAGGAAGATTTAGGCCTGGCAAAAGGTTTATTTTTCCAGCTCAAATTTGCAGTTTAAAACTGTGCACACAGGCTGCAGTGTTAGGGCTGAGACATGTTTGAAAGGCTACTTAAGTCGGTGTCCAAACCCAGGTGATCCAAAAAGCAAAAAATCTGATAGGAATTGAATGGGTGGAACACAATTCAAAACATTTATCCTTCCATCTGGAACCCAAACTTCAAATGACCCTGGGCTGTGGAGTCTACTTTAGACCCAGATGTGATCCTTGCATATAGAAGGCAAACATGAAAATACCCTGATATCTAAGATGGACAGCTATGTGAGTATACGGGTCACTTTTATGAGTGCACTAGGATCGTGCTTAAATTCTGGGGGCCTGTGAATATAGGTTGTGGTGTGTGTGCAAGGGAAGCTCTGTGTCTGTGCGAGTGCATGGTGCAGCACAATAAAGCAAGGACTATTGAGGTTGCTAATACTTGTTACTAATTAAAGGCACTTGTGGAGTGCTACATTGTTTTATTGAGAAAGCTTCTCTTTCTGAGCTCCAGATGTACTGAGCCCACTTCATACTTTGTGAGAATTATCATCACTCTGAAGCATTTAGTCCTGGCCCCTAGATGTAACTCCATACAAAAATTGTTGTCTAGAGATTTTCATTTTTGATGAATGTTTTTGTATCATTAGAGAAGTAATTTAGCTTCGGTAGACATTGCTGATCTGGACCAATTTTTGTCTGAACTATATTTTTTTAAATGGCAGCTGTGTTGCAGTGATGATGTAATATTACAGGAATCATGAAACATATATACTTCATTTTGGTTTCAAAACACAGGTTTTGGGGGTGAAGTATAGAGATAGAAAATAACTTCTCAGAGAAACCCTTCTGCCATTTTCCAAAATAGCAGCTCTATAATGACCTGTTCTAGCCATAATAGTGATAATATATTTTAATATTGTTTTTATTTCAGGTTTTCGGTTGATTCAAATTCGTAAACATGAGCGATGCAGGTGGCAGCAGAGGATCTTTACCTCCTTACTGAATGTTGCTAACTACAAAATCTGAGGACTCATTCTACAAAGAAAACTGCAGCTGGACAGAAGACAGTTTGTGATGCTGCAGAAATACAACAAGACGAAGTTCACAAAAGATTGAAACTGATAGGTGAAGAGTATCAAATATTTTTTCATTATAACAACAAGTACTACAACTTGTATACAATGGAAAAAGGCCTCGAAAACATTTGTCAAAAAATAGCGGAAACAAGTGAATCACAACAAGAATCTCAAATGGCAAACATGTTTTTATCTGCAGCTAGTTTCTCCCAAGATGAAGAATTTCAGCCGTATAGCTGATTTAAACAATGAGGTGCATGTATCTGCAGCAAAATTGTATGGCCACCGGAATTGCATGTGTGCATACATTCAAAAACATAAATATACAATGAGCTCCCAGCAGCAACGTAACCACCAGCCTTCAGTTACATTTGCATTCGTTGAAAAAGAAAATGAAGTTTTAAAGCCACTCTGGAGTGCCGGCTGTGGGTTCACACTCATTGAGATCAGAGAAATTGTATTGATCCATAATAATGAAATTGAGAATTTTCTGGTGGCAATCTACCATGACAGACTTTGTTTTTGACAGTCTAACGAAAAGAATGGGTCACTTATGGTGTTCTCAGCTGATTTGACTCCTGAAGTTCTTGCTGCCAAAATAAGAGCACAGGATGCAGTAAAATCAGCAGGAAACATTTTAATAAACATCCGGAAAGATTTAGATTTTGGACTTAATGACAAAATGTGTGATGCCCCAGAGCTCTGCAAATCATGGGAGCCAACAAGAATGCCTGATGTTGTCTTACCATTTTTTACATCAATGGTTAATATAAGCAAAGTAAACCTGTTACAAACTAAAGTTCTTGAGTTCAGAACAGAAGCCAACAACATTGATGGCTTTGAAGATATAAGTGAAGAAGTGGAAGACACTTCTATGAACCAGCAGGCTTATGCTGTGAAAATGTACTGTTTTTTCCAAATCACATTTTATGAATTGCACCACAGCAACAAACAAAAAAAACTCAGCTACACAAGATGACTGCCCTCGAAATCTATGACAAGTGCAAAAGTAGAGAGCTAATCACTTCAATGAATAGGATTGGTGTATCAACAAGTTACAATGACATAGTACGGAACAGGAACTTGTTAGCAGCTCATGCTGTAAAATCATGTGAATCTCAGAGCACACCACTTCCAAGTCACTCCACCAGGAAAGGATTTACAATTGCTGCTCTTGATAATTTTGATTTTGAAGACAGCTCTTCTTTGGATGGGACATCCATCACACATGATACTGCCATGGTGCTTTTACAAGACTGTACCAATGAAGTAGCTGCTGTAAAACAAGCTGTGTCAGTTGTAGGCATAAACAAACAAAGCTGCAAACTGATAACCCAACTGCCTTGCCAACATGTGCAAAATCACTACAAGTCATCAACACGTCCCAGTCTACCAGAAAGTTTCAAAGTGGTGAGGACATGGATCTTCTTCTACCTGATGCTGTGGTTCGCAAAGCTGATTTAACTTAATTTATCATATCGCTTATTTGGTGCAGACTGAAAAATGAAAAAAAACCTGCTCCTCCGTGGGCTGGAATTCATGGTCTGATCTCCCAGAATACGGTCCCACTGAAGATGGTTCGTTGTTTACCAGTATTACCATCTCCAGTCACAAACTATGCAACAGTATACTCAGCTCTAAAGATTTTCCAAAATATGCATGCTCAGTTTGAAGACCTGCCTATCCTGCCAATTTTCTGCAATGAAGGTGTTTTATGTGTTGCAGCTGATATTTTTCTGAGCAATCCAGTAGAATTTGTTGATCTTTATCCAATGATGGGCATTTTCCACATGACAAAACTTGTGTTGTGGTGTGCCGGAAGTTATCTCAATGGATGTGGCATAGATGATGCACTTATTGAGGCTGGAATCTTTGGAAGCAAAACTGTCCAGCCAGTATTGAGCAGAACTCATTATGTTTGTTCGTTACACGATGTGCTCGTTATACCCGAGGCTTTAGGAACATTGCATTGGAATGCTTTCTTGAACAAAAATGGCAAATTAGGTTTTTCATATCTTATTTCAGAAGTGAAAAAGGCATAGGGTGCACTTCATTCAAAAGATATCATGCAAAGCAAGGCAATGTTCAATACACTCAGTTCAAAATCAGAAAACCTGAAAACCAAGTTTGTAGAGTTTGTCAAAGAATGTGAAAAAAAATCTGAACTTTGTCAATACTGGGGTAATGTTTTACACATGATAGCGCTAGTGAAAAACTTGGTACATGCTCTATGGGAAGGTGATTAGGAGCTGCATGTAAGGATGTGGAGTCACTGATTACTGTGTTTTGCGAATTCGATTGCATAAGCTACATGAGATATGGGTCCTGGTCTTTGGAAAGAGTGAAGAACCTAGAGGTGGAAAAACCATACCTCTACAAAAGATTTATCCATAGACATTTTGTGGTGAAAGACAGAGAGGGAATGTTCAATGTTGTGGCTCCAGAGATGAAACTGGAACAGACGATCCAGAGATTACAGAAAAGCTCCAAGGGAATTGTTGGTCAGATACGTAAAAGAGAATATGTTGGTCAATGGTATCTAGTTTATCACGAAGTCCTTTCTATTTGCAATGTTTTCAGAGAGATGACAAATTCAAAATGATTGCGCCATCTTGAAACTGTTCCCCACCATGAGCTTGTGGGAAAGAGAGGGGAATGTTTTAATAAACATGTTGACACCCTTCTTCATTTCATGTAGCAGCAAGGAAACCCCTTTGAAATGACTGAGCCTGTGCGACTACTCAACTTTGTGATCAACCAATATGTGGATAACGATATAAAGACACATCTACTAGATATCCTGGAACATGGGTCGAAACTATATGCATAACTGAAGCAGGAGAAGTTTATATTGAAAGTGAAAAAGTTGTTTGACATAATCACAAAAGCTAAACTTCCACGCTTGACTTGCCATAGTAAGAGTTTCGTCAAACCAGCCACTACAAAACAGGTCACAAAAAAACAACTTTCACAAGTACACAGAGGATGGATGTAGCAAAAGAAAGGGTGAATTTCTCAGAGACATTCTGTTGTATGATCTTCTTACAACAAACACATTATTTGATGGAGATGCTGCAATCAAACAAGTGAAGCGCAAACTCATACAAGAGCTCAAAAATAAACTTTCACCAGAAGAATTTCAATTTGAAAAGGTGTCCTCATTGAAAACTGCTCTTGTTGTGGACTATATGTCACAATTCCGTATGGTCAAGATTTCATCCATGCAAAACTTCGAAGAGGTTGCTCAAACCTTTCTACAGATATCAAAGTAATTGTGCACTTTATAAGAACTGCACATTGTCTTTGACAGTTATCTTGAACTATCTGTCAAAGAATGTAAGAGAATCAGGCGAATGTCTACAAGTGGAACAATTGACCTTGTCTGCATCAAAAACTCAACACCTATACCTATGCAACTTGATAAATTCTGGTCACCAACATCGAATAAGATGAACTTGGAGATGTTAACTTGCCAAAACATTGCTGATGCTTTAGTGAACATTGACTTTCCAATTATTGCAAGTGTAATGATTGTCAATGAGGGGTTTGTGCCTCAAGAGATAAATTCTAAAGTTATGGGCCATATTGTTCAACTTAACAGCAAATTGAAGGAAGCTGACCTTTGTGTTGTGCCACATGTTGAGTGGGCTGTTTGAAATTGTTCCAATTGAGTCACTGTACTGTCAAATGACACCGATGTTATTATTGTGTCATTGTGTAATAAATATGTAGATTTGCTACAATGTACATAAGTCAAGGACTGTCAGAACTATAGATACATTATGGAACAGGCGATGAAAGACACTTAATCCCACTTCGTATTCTGAACAAGAAACATGACCCAGAGATGCCCAGTGTTCTTATCAAGGCACATATTCCTACCTATGATGACACTATGAGCAAAATTGGAACAAAGCTTGAAACTTTAACTGCTGAACCTCTGAAGGTTCTAAAAGGATTTGCTGAGACAGAAGAAGAATGTGACTTTAAAGATGAAGGAATATACCTTGTGTGTGTGTGTGTGGAAAACGAGTTCTGACTGTGACACATTTGACGATCTTCGGTACAATGAGGTCAAGAGGTCAGACCCGCTAAGTGACAGTCCACTGCTGCCAAATTCTGAGCATGGACACATAAAACAATTGTCCTACTTGATCAGAAGATGTGCAAATGTTTTGGATCATGCATATGAAGAAAAAAGATCTAGGTGAATTTGGTTGGGAAGATATTGATGGCGTGCTAAAACCTATGAAATTTTTAAAGTCTCTACCCACAGAACTTACATGTTCATGAAAAACCTGTGCTACAAACAGGTGCCCTTGATGATATGCTCTTCTCAAATGTTGATCATTCTGCAAATGTACCACGAGCGATTGCTGAAACAAATAAATAAAGTGAACTATGAAAATGCATCTAAGACATGAGTGATACATTTTTTTTTTCATATTCAGATCATAAACATCGTTTGGTGTATACATAAAAAGATTACAAACTATTATTATTTCTTTCATTTCCACATATGTCTCTTCTTCCTCTATTATAGTCGCTTTTAGGAAAATGGGTTGCTCTGCAGAGGTTTTTTTCTGTCTTTAGAAGACTGCCTATGAAAACCTATGTTTTGATACCAAAATGAAGTATATCGGTCTCTATTACATCATCACTGAAACACATCTGCCATTTTCAAAAATGTCGTACAGAAAATTTCAGCCTGGATCAGCACTGTCTACCCAAGCTAAAATACTTCTCTAATGATTCAAAGACACAAATCAAAAATGAAAATCTCTGGACAACAAGTTTTTTAGGGCAGTGTATCAGGGGGCAAGGATTAATTGTTGCATTCTAACACGGTATTTGTGCCCCTGTTTTTCGTCTACTGCAATACTGCAGAATATCCACCATCTTGTAATATTTGTTACTTGCAACATCATAAGGATACCAACTTTCTGTCCTGACGAAGATCCTTTTAAAGTCAGTGTTTTATAGCATGTTGAACAATTGACTTTTATTGGTCTTGTGGAATATAACAGACCATTTTGTTAGCCTGGATTCTGCTTTTCTAGGACTTAATAAGGAACTTCGCTTCACTGGATACCAAAATCGTTGCAGGCATTTATTCTTATATGTGTTGTTTTTTTAAATGATTTTCCTACCCCATATTTAACACGTAGGATACACCAAGCACTGCACCCTCGCTTCATCTTTATGATCCTATGGTGCACCATAATCATACTTAATTTTGAAATAACGTGAGTGGTTTCTCTGTCTTTGCAGTTACCTTATTTGATTTGTTTTCGGTGACTGCTATTAAATACCCTGTGAACCACATCTTGGGTTTCGCCGAGTTTAACGTCCTAAATTTCAGCTCCATTTAGCCCTCTGGAAAGGACCCCTTCTTTCATTAGGTGTGGTATCTTATTTAAAAAGTTAAGGTAGTTTCTTTTGGAATTATATTGACCGTGATGAGCCGCTCTTTGCAGCATTTGGTATTCCTAGAGACAGCAGTACATAGGATCAGATGGTCGTTTTATTAGCAAATATTTAACACACAGATTTCCCATTGCTTCAGACACATGATGGTGGTGCCTGTCATAAAGACCCCCAAAACATACTGACATGGTGACATGTCATTATCGGATTCTTAGGATGTTGAATAAAGCGGTATCTCACCAGCATGGAAAAACACAAGGTTACATAGAGATGTTTTACTCGGTGAGCTGGAGACTTGCTGAGTGGGAGGCGAGAGGGGCAGGTATCAAGTTGATAAACCTAGAGACATTTGCTGGTTAAGTCTGACCTGGATATAGTTTTCATATGTGTCACAAAGTTTCCTTCATCATATGGAAAACAGGGCCATATTATCACACTAAAGAAGAGATACTGCTGTATTTGCCAAGTAAAAATTACATGTATCTTACTGTTTCACAGACAGGGCCTGGACATCAAAAGATAACACGTAATCCTCATACAAAGAACTTGCTGCGGAAGTCATGCCTTAATTCAAAATGAGCTTTTCTCAATTAAACACGCACTTATAATAATACCCTAATGGAAACACTTGCACATTGCTAATAGTGACATCCTGCACACCCAAGATCAGAAAAGCATCTCAACAACAAGCATTGACAAAGCCAATATGCCTTGCCTATACAAGAGCTATTGGCTTTGCAAATGTATTCAAGCCATGTTTTACACAAGCGTGGCTGCTGTTCAGCATGGCTAAAAGTTATGACATAGAGGAGAGTGGTGTGGAGTGTCAGAGAGTGGAATGGGGAAGAGTGGAGTAGAGTTTTGTAGAGTGATGTGGCAGAGAGTGTCATATTTACGAGTGGCATAGTGTTCAGTTGCGTAGAGTGGTTTACACTGGAGTGGCATAGAGTAGAGCGGACTGATGCACAATGCATTTTTGCAGAGTGTTGCGGAGCATAGTGGCGTAGAGTGCAGTGGCATTAAATTCACAGCATACAATGCAGCAACATAAAATGCAGTGGCATAGTTTAGAGTGGTGCATAGTAGCATGGACATCTTATGGATTTTGCATGCCCAGGGCTCAGCTCTTTCATGTCGTCTTTGGTCAGGTCACTGACAGTACACAGGCAAACTTACCCGAATTCTAAAGTTGTTAATCTACTATTCAGGGATAGTGATATTTATTTTCAGTTCTGTAGCACAGTAGCAGTTCACTAATATTACTGCAAATAATCTCTGTGACCCCTCCCATTTCTCATATATGAGGTTGTTATCTAACAGAAACTTTTTTTATGGATGTTGAATGAAACAAATACAGCATTTCTGTCTCACACATCACTCACATTAAAAATAAATTGAAGGGAAACAGTATTTAAAACAACATTTTTAAGAATTATTCAGTGTCATCAGGGCAAGACTCTCTGTAGAACAAAGTTGGCTCTATAAGAGCCTCCTTAAAGGCTGTGGCCCTGGGCCAGAGACCACTTTGTCCATGCCATAAAATGTCTCTACATAGTAGAGTGCAGTGGTGCAGAGTGCAGTGGCACAGAGTGAAGTAGCACTGAGTAGAGTGAAGCAGAGTAGAGAGTCAGAGCGTAGTGGTGTAGAGTGGAGAAGAGTGGCATAGAGAGCAGTGACATAAAGTACAGTGATGCAGAGTGGAGTGCAGTAGCATAGAGTACAGTGACACACAATGCAGTTGTGTAGAGAGCATAGGTATTGAGTGCAGTGATTAAGAGCAGAGTGGCATAAAGTGCAGTGGCACAGAGTGGAGTAGTGCAGAGTGGAGTTGAATGGAGTAGAGTGCAGTGACATAGAGTAGATTGTTTCAGAGTAGAGTGAAGTGGTGTAGAGTGGAGTGGTGCAAGGCAGAGTGCAGTTGCATCGAGTGGTACAGCGTGTGATGCCATAGAGTAAAGTGGTGTAGAGTGCAGTGGTGCAAAGTAGATTAGAGTGGCATACAGGCTTAGAGTGAAGGGATATAGACTTGTGTGTTACAGAATAAAGTACAGTGTATTGGCATGAGGTATCCAGCAAGATTGTCACATACATCCTCTCACTTTGAAATCAGAGAAAGAAAATTAACAAGCACCTTCAGAAGACAGCACTTGATATTTGATCCCAGTCTTTGAATTCACAGCAAATGTGACAAGATAAGAACAAGATTTACGGGCCTGCTTATGGAAAGGGAGCCCTCAAAAGGATACTGTAAATAAAGTTTTGGCAAAGGAAGGTACAAACTCAAGCTGGACACCCTAAAACAAATAAAGCCAGAAAATAGAAAGCAAGAAAATGTGAGTTACAAACCACAAAGCCAATGGCAAGCAACGGCAAAATGCTTCCTAGGTCAGCTTCCTGAATGTCCCCATTATGGCCTTAGCAAACCAGACAACTGTGCTTTCTGGTAGACTGCGACCTAAAATGCATATTTTTTAATGAAACAGTACACTTGTGCTATTTTCTAGAAGAAAATTCTGCTTTGCATCTGCTTTGATACATGATTACTCTCGAATCCCTAAAAAGTAGAGCAAATCATTTACTCTTTTTTTGTAGCACACCAAATGTGTATTAAGTTTGGGGCTAGCTTCTTCTTAGTATTTTTGAATCATTTGTGTTACCTGTCCTTCACCATCTTTGTGAGGTGATTTGAAGTTTCTACTTTTTCTGTGCCAACTATTGTGTGCCAGTGGTGACTCTCAATATTATGAACAGGGCCACCATCATGGTGTGCCTACGTCAACTGAAAATCAATAAAAAGATGGGGGCGCATGTGCATTTTAATGTGATAGTAGGTTTGTATATTCTGACTGAAAGACAGTTGCTTTTTTGCTAGCAGGCACTGCTGCTACAAATGACACTGCTTGCTTAAGGTGTGTACGGCCTGACCATATGAAGTGAGCTCAAGTACGTGCTATTTTTAAGTCAAGGTCTGTGACTCTCTTTTATGTTGATTCGAATCCTGAAATAAATGCAGATCTTCAGTGATTGTATGTGCTGCTTAATGCTGGGAATTCAACATCACTACTCCTATAAAGAAAGTTCCATAATACAGTAAGAGAATGCAGCACATAAAAGGACACAGCAGTGCACCCAGAAGTAAACGACAACACAATAACACTACACTGAAAGCGACAATCAATAACACAATCACAGAAAACAATGCAGCAAATAACTGCAACACAATAACAGCAGATAACACACCAAGGGCCAGATGTAGCAAATGATAGCGAGTCGCAAACAGCTCCCATCGCTATTTGCGACCCCGCAAAATGCGAAATGGGATGTTCAAATCCCATTTCGGAGTACCAAATACCGATGCGACCCATTACCGACTCGCAAAAACTGCAACCTGATTTTGCGACCTGCAATTAGGAAGTTGCAAATTGCGAGTTGCAAACCGTATGCAAAAGCCAGTCGCAAATTGCGACTAGTCGCAAAAAGCCCGTTTTGCACCCCAGATTACCACTGATTCAGAGCAGGTACTAACTAGAACCAAAGTATAAAAGGAGACCCAGAAGGCATCTGGGCTCCTCAAAATGGCTGCACTACTGTATACGTGATTGCATGGAGGAGGAGAGTCCAGGCTGCCCAGCAGAGGAGGAGGATGCAGAGAGAGGAGAGGATATATCGAACCAGGCAGACACTTTTTCAAAGAATAAGGAGGAGATATATGAGAATACAGACTGAGCAGCGCTGTTATCTTAGAGATAATTGAACTGCTGAAACCTCAGCTTGAACGACAGACAATGCGCGGCAGCACCATCCTCACACATGTGCAAGTGCTGTGCTCACTTCACCTCTTGGCCTCGGGTAGCTATCAGGGGGCAATTGCTGTGGCAGGTGGGGTATCCCAAAGTGCACTCTCATGATTCTTCAGATGTTTCCTAAATGCCATACTCGCACACATGTCCAGATATGTATACCTTCCCAGAAATGAGGCAGAGATGAACAGCACCAAGTTGGACTTCTACAGAATTGCCAACAATTCCACATGTAATAGGGTGTGTGGACGGGACACATATACCAATTTGCGCACCAGAAAATCTGGAATATGTGTTCCGCAATAGGAAATGTACCCACTCACTAAACATCCAGGTGGTATGTGACGCCCATAATGTCATTACTGACATCGTGGCTAAATATCCAGGGAGTACACATGACACATACATATTCAGGCACAGTGGGATACACCAACGCCTAGAGCATGGGGAGTTTGGAGAAGGATATTTATTCAGGCACAGTGGGTTACACCAACGCCTAGAATGTGGGGAGTTTGGAGAAGGATATTTATTAGGTATGGGCGAGTACACTCTGAAGCCTTACATGCAGGTCACTGTGTAACCCTGTGATGCCCTGCTAAATTTGCCTCTTTTGTCAAACAGGTGTCAGTGCATATGCCCTGAGACCATGGATACTCACCCCATACCTAACACCTGGCAATCAGAATGAGAGGCGATACAACATTGCACATCGGCGGACCAGAACTGTAGACGAGAGGACGTTTGGCTTGTTGAAGTCAAGATTCCGATGTCTCCACAAAAGAGGAGGAGCACTTCAGTATGCCCCAGAAACAGCATGCAGGATTGTTGCCACCTGTGCCATCCTTCACAACATTGCCACCAGACGTGGGCTATATCTCACCCCTGAAGACACAGATACGGAGGATGAGGAGCAAGAGCTACCACAACGACAGCCTCGGGATAGAAGCATCCCAATGGAGGGCAGACAGAGACTGAACCACATTGCAACCCACTACTTTGGCAGGTACGTGGCAACCATGACAACACTCACTAATGTAAGACACACATAGCCCAGTTGGGTAGTCAAACAAAATAACCCTTTTCTTGCAGGACCATAATGTCGAAATCATTGTGAACTATGCTACAGTATGGAAAAAAAAACAGTCAAATCGGACACATTATGCCCATGTGCCTCTGTAACAGTACGTGTCAGTACCTCACAGCCTCCTACGACTGCGGCCACCATGGCTCACTCCAGCTTGGTTCCCTGAGCCCTGCCGTGTACTGCTACTCCGCAACACACGTGCATCAGTGGCAGACACACTACTCACAGTTGAGCACTCCTCACTGTCCTGTGGGGTATCCCCAATGCCCCTTGTAGCCTGTCTGGTCTCCAGCAGATCCACCACATGGCTGACGTGGCCAAGCCCACGTGCCACTTCTCCTGCAAAATGCCCCAGTTCTACCTGCAGGCTGACAGTGCACCTTGACAGGCAGGTTGTGTTGGTTGCCAGGCGCCCTATGGATGCACCTAGCCTATCTAAACGGGCAGCAGTGTTGCGCTCCCTGCGCCGTGCCTGTGCCCTCTCAGCCACCAGTTCCCTGACCAAATTGACAATGGAGATAGTCAGGTTACCCAAATGTGTGGTCATTGTTGTGAACTGGTTGTCCACATTTGCCAGCCCATGTGTGATAGTGGTCTGCAGTCTTGAGAGGTTATCGTTCATTAACCTCATTTGTCTATTTAGCAGGCACTGACTCTGCAATAAGGATGCCTCAAGTCCAACAAAATCATCATGTGACACATCCTCACTGCGCACAGACTGCATTTTGCGTTGTCTACGCACTGCGCCTGATGATCCATGTGTTTGCCTTTCCATAGGCATTGGCCCTGGTGTTCCAATGGCTGCCTCCATACCCAGCGCAGGATCGTCCATGGTCTCCTGTGCCAAATTCACGGGTGATGTTGTCCTGCACTCCCCTGCGGTGTCTGTGGCAGCCTCCTCTTGTGTGTCTGTGCCATGTTCCTCTCCCTGCACAGTGGCACTGATGGGGGGGCCTTGTAGGAGACCTGTGGGACATAGGGGATACACTGTCAGTCTCGCACATATGTTTGATGCCTCAAAATAAAATGTTCCTATATTTTGACTACTGTACTACATTGCCCATAATGCACTATTCTATAGGTTGCTAAACTGTGAATGGAGCTAGTCTGGAGGTGCCTGCTGATGTGTACTGGGATTGTGTGCATAGTGCATATGCGGGTGTGAATGCATAGATTTTGGTACTTACTTTTTGATGTCCCTGGTGCAGAACTGTCTACGTCTCCAATGCCCAGTATAGCCTCCAGCTCCAGAGTTGTCTCCACCATGCTTTTGATTGCTGTAGGGGGTGGAACAGTAAATGGCCCTCCGCCAGTGCCATGCATCTCCCTCATGCGCTCCGCCACCCTCTCCTGGAGCGAAGGTCATACCACCTTTTGCGTATTTCATCCAGGGTGCGATGGCTTACACCAATGGCATTTATCTTATTCTGGATGTCCTGCCAGATCTTCTTTTTCTGGGTGTCAGGGACACTCATTGCTGCCTTGCCAAATAATTCTTCATGGTGCAGGAGGCACTCCTCAGTCAGCACTTCCAACTCCTTGTCAGAAAACTTGATTTTGCGTTTTCTGCCTCCACTGGGTGTCTCCTTCTCCTGTGTAGCCATTGTTACTGCAGCTCCTCTCACCTAGGTGTGGCTCTGCAGTTTGGGCTGGGTAGGCTCCTCCCTCTTCCCTGTTCCATGTGGTTCCTTCCTGGTTCTGATGTCATCACTCAGAAACAGGAAGTAGGTATTTCAAAAGTTTAATTCCACCTGCAGGCAATTTGCGAGTCAGTCGCAATTTGCGACACCGGACCACACCCTTCGTGCAATTTGCGACCTCGCTAAAAGCGAGGTCAGAAAATGCTGTGCGTCTCGCTATTTGAAATAGCGATTTTTACTGGAATATCGTTTTGTGAGTCGGAAATAGCGATTCGCATGGAGTGTTATTCCCGACTCGCAATTTTTTTCGTTCCTACATCTGGCCCCAAGAAAAAGATGGTGAAACAAGACTACATAATCAGAGGAAGAAACAATACCAACAATAAAGTAATAGAAAAATTATATCAACACAACTTTATACAACACAATTGTTTAATATTACAATTACTGTGCCACTGTGTTGTATTTTTCTTGTATTTGTGTGTTGTATCTGTTTGGTGTGTTATATTTTATGTTGAGAAGGGGTGTACTGTCTAGTAAGTTTGTTGTTGAATTTTGGTGTAATATGTAGTCGTTTTTTCGTGTTTTCAATTTATCTAGTTTATTGTATTGAGGTTTTGTTGCTGGGTTTGTATTGCTGTATTTGCAGTTATATGTTGTTACGTCAGTGTGCTCTTCTTTAGTATTGTGTCATTTTGCTGGTGCACCTCCTTCTGTGCTCCTGTGTTGCTCTACATTGGGTTATTTGCTTACTTTGTACAGTTTTGTTGTGTTGGTGAGCTGATTATGTTGTATTATGTTGGTGTTCCTTGTTGCCTAGTTGATTTGTTGTTCTACGTTAAGGTTTTGTTGTCTTACTGCAGATATGTTGGGTTGCTTTGCTTGTCTGATACATTAACGTGTTGTATTGTCATTCCTTTATTATAGTTTATTGTTTTTTGTGCTATTGTAAAGTGCTATCCTGTATTGCTCTTGTGGTACAATGGCTTCGTCTCACAGTAACACTGTCTCAAATCCAAATGTTATGATATGGTTGTAAAATGTGTTGTGCTGTTTTCCTAATCACCCGGACATGTAATGTCACTGACCAAGGACTTTTTGTGAGCTGGTCTATATTTGTATAACAAAATGCGTGTTTCAATGCACTTTATTAATCTCCAGCGTCCCCTATGTTAAAGCATTTTAAGGGTTTAAGTAATCTGTTTCAGTGATCTAGGTCCACTCATCCAGTCACAAGTGATAACACTTGTACAATAACTCAAGTGGTTTATGCTTTCAAAGATGTGATCAGTGTGATTTGCAGGTTGCAGGCTTGAATTGGTATACAATGATTGACAAATATCGGTCCTGGTAAGAGAGCTCAATGGATTGTGCACCTGCTGCACCTATTTGCAAGTAACTCCGAATACTTATGTTTGGATCCTTACATCCTGGAAATATGATTATTAGTGATTTTGTAAGCAGTCAATCCAGGAAACAATTGAAAGAACTACAATTTAGTGGGTGTTGTGTGCAGTATAGGCTGTAATTAAAAGTCGAATCGCACACACAATGAACCTATAAAAATCACATGAACGAAACTGTTGAATCATTTGCTTTGGCTGCTGCAAAAAAGATATTACACTTTTGGTGTCCTCATAGCTCTATAAGTAACTTCAAACATATTTTCCCAACTTTTCCTTTGTAATTCTTTCTAATTAAAATGCTTTATTTTCTTTCTTTTTTTCTCTTGGCTACAGTATGAAGCGACAATGAGATGTACATGTTTGTTTCCAATGATGGGCTACTGACAGGCCACAGGAATTATGTGTCATGAAAGCTCCAGATTTTGCGGCATGGTTGAGAACAGAATGCAGGGAGAAAATGCAAATTATGCAACATAATGTGACACGTTTATAGCATTACTTCATTATTTTGTCATTTGTACACAAGGTAATAATGTCTGGACAAACATTTAACTTTATTAGTACAAGTGTAACCACCAAATAGAAACATAAGCAACTGAAATTAGACCAGTTAACCTTTGCGAAAGGCCTCCCAAAGCATGCACACACGTTGCCACATTAGTAATAACTTTTGATCCATTTGCGCTACAAATATATATTTTTTTAAATCTGCAGACCGTACAGCAGATCATGGAGTATGTGGCAAATGCGGCAAATCCATAATTATGCGAGAAAAAGCAGCGGCCACAGACTCAGATAATTCCAGTTGCCCTCGCCAGAGGCACTCGAGACAAGGTGCGGCACCGTCCAGGTGAGCTCTCTCTCACACCAGCTCCCAGGCGTGATACAATTCACATACAAGTATTGACTTTGCTCCTGGACCTTGTCGTAACAGGATGTTTCTAAAAGTGGTAGGTAGGTGGGCTTCAGCTTACCACCACTGTGCCCCAGTGCAGACAGCAACTGAATATGTGCAGGCAGCAGTGAGTATTCCTGTGAACTGAATACCTTCGGTTCACGGGGAGCAAGAAGCAAGAGAGTCCGCCAGTGATGTGTGCATGGCCTCCATTCGAACACGTACCGACCTTGCTTATTTTATGCAAGTGCTTCGTATACTCCCCGTGTTAAATATGCACTCGGGTTCATGAGCTAGTATGACCAACTCATAGGACTATATTTATACTTTCTTTGCGCCGCATTTTCGTCATTCTATGACGCAAAAGCGGCGCAAACTTATAAAATACAATTATATTTTGTAAGTTTGCGCCGCTTTTGCGTCAAAAAATGACGCAAATGCGGCACAAAAAAGTATAAATATGGGCTGTAGTGCACAAGTTCTTCCGCGTGCAAGCTGTACTTCTGTACAGTGGGCACAGTTCACAGTTATTATATCTCAATAATTCAAAAAGAACTGGGCGAAAATAGAAAAATGAAAGCGGAGCATGACTTGCTTTATTTTAACCTTCAGTTTTGGTGCTTGTGTTTCGAGGCTATAATTGCTAACAACAGAAATGCTCGAGTTTCTGGTTTGGAAACCGAAAAAGCACATTTCTTTAGCAACAATGGCTGCTTGTGATCATTCGTGCAAGCTGCACAGAAGTACTGAAGGCAATGTCATGCATTTCACAAGAGCTTCATGGGAACTGTAATGTATCCTCGACTAGAGTGTCTGACTCGGCCTGACACACGGCCCCTGGCTTTGTACTGCTGCACCAAAAGAGTGAAGAGCTTTTTATACAGAAGGAACTTGTTTCCAGGAAGAGAGAGTTATTCGTCGGTATCAAGTTGCAGCAAAAGTCTTACCCTACTTTCTGACAACATGTTTTAAAACACTGGCACATTAAAAGCAAGAGCAACCACACAGTCTAGCCAATGTAGCTCATAAACTTGCTGACGTTTTCAATAAATGGAATTCTGAAAAGCTCAAAAGTTATCCTTTTCGTAAACGTCCGCTTCTGGAATTTCATGTTTGCTTAAATAATGGCTAATATATGTCTTCTGACGCCGCTGTCTTCACTTTCGAACAAACAGAGGAAGTACACCGAGTAACGTGCGTACGGCCACCGTGCAAAACTCCAGCCCCGTTTCCAGTCTTGGCTTCCATCAGGTCCCTCAGATGAAAGTCCGATTTCAATGTACATTGTGTTTCGAGGCCCACTTCCTTTCGCTCTTTGAAGCCTCAGCGGGATCGTCCCACTTGCGCCGCGCACACAAAGGCATTCTGTGACTCGCAGATGCTATCAGGCCTTCCCGTTCCACAGAACAGCGTCCCGGTTGTGT
Organism: Pleurodeles waltl; assembly: GCF_031143425.1. Taxonomy (NCBI): domain Eukaryota; kingdom Metazoa; phylum Chordata; class Amphibia; order Caudata; family Salamandridae; genus Pleurodeles; species Pleurodeles waltl. The sequence goes on along the minus strand of NC_090444.1, from coordinate 1,031,079,955 downwards.
CTCTACAGAATGACTCATTGTTCCATCGAAGGACTGACTTCTTTTGAGTGGGATTCTATTGCGTCCCATTGACCGCCATGTGGGTGGTGACGTGAAGTCGGTCAAGCTCGTGACAAGGCTTGCTGTATACAGCAAAACTAAATATGGTCAATAAACTAAGTAACACATTATTTGTGATTGTATGTTTTTGATTCATAAAATGAAGGTTTCATTCTTTCCACCATATGATTTGGAACATCAAACCGTTGTATTAAAGTAGAGAAAGCAAGAGGATTATTCCTATGAGCCACTCAGTTGTTTCTAAAGTAGTATTTCTTCTTGTTCTACCACAGAGTTCATTCTTCTTTATGAGTTAGATAATAGCAAATGTCCTACCATTCTGTGTTCCCAGATTTCTCCCAGTTAAAACAGTATTCCACATGTGTGAGTGGGCCTATCACCCTCCACAGAAAAGTCCCAAGAATGAAACTGTGGCAATCGCAAAAAAGAAGCTTGGAATTTGGTTGACTTTTGGAAAATTGGACAAATGAAGTATTTGGGTCTGCGGTTACTACCACCTATGGTAATGAGAGAGCGTAGCTTATATAATCTATATCAACATGAAATGTTTATGAACTAATGTACAATAATGCTGCATAAAAACTGTATTAACGTGATTTGCTAAAACGCGCACTTGAAATGTGACCACGGGGTGTGGCCGCCAATGTATACGGGGACTAATGAAAATTATTAATGTTCTATTAAAGAATGGTTTTATACTAATTATTAATGATTATGTTATTAAAGTTTTGCTAATAAATCCCATAGGCCTTAGTTAGCATGAGTCGAGGCCTAGCTGCCTGGCTCTCATATTAAATGTGTTTTTCTAACGTGCAGTGTGCTGACTCGCTAAAGGACATGAACTCTTGTTTTCTTCAAACTAGAAGCTGAATGTAACTATAGTAGATCCGTTCTCATGAAATTCATATTGCTTGTAGAAATGTACTAGCTAAATGCAACAGTGTAGACTAATATTAAATACAAGGTCGACCAAACCGGTACAGACAACGGAGCTACTGACCGAAGATGTGCAAAGAATTACAAGAGGATGAAATCATACCGGACATTCTACCTCTGAAGACGTCAATCATATGGACCAATAAACTGCTTGAGAACTAATGCGGGTGAAAGATTTAATGACATAATGTGTTTTCTAGTTGGCTAAAGATAGTGGTTTGCAACTTTTGTCCAATCAAATTTTAGGGGAATGTACAACGAAAAAGGGATAAAAACCTTTGACACAGGGAGTCACTCAGATTGGTTAGGGAAATGCTATTGATTTGATCCAGAAACTTTGTCACTCTGTTTGGTGACTTACTGGTCTTACTAAAACCATCCTTGTCCTTAGATTGCCCATTTACACTTTGCCTCCAAATGAGGGAAGTGCCCCTTATTTACCTGAGAGCTGAGTTCCTGACTGATGGCGAATCAACTGATGTCCTGAAGACGAAGACAGAACCTGAGTGCTGACCCAAACCTTGGAGGGTAACTATATCACAATGAAATTGTGATTGTCTGTTTGCTTTTCTTTTCTAGGTACCAACTGCTTTTCTTTTGACAGTGAACATAGCTAGATGTTTTCAAAATTGGTGTTCTAAATTGTTTTGCATGAAGCCCAACATGCCAATGCTAATCAGAGGTTAGTTGAGAAGGGTTTACTAAACTGACGCAAATAGACAAACGACTGAATTAATGCTTTGTTGACAATACTCTGCTAAGGATAGCCTATGTTCACACTTTGCTATGTTCTGATGTTTGTGATTCTTGCTTTGATGAAATCTTATCAGAGTTGCCATAGTGTGACTTTGCTATTGTGTTTCTTGGTTTTGAGACTAATAAACATGCAAGTAGTATTGGAACTAATAGGGAATAAACATCACTAAAATTATACTAAACTGGTGTGGTTATTCATGACCGCAAGGTCATGGTGGTGTCTTAAATTGATTAATGTCTTTGACTAAAGTGAAATGCATTGTTGTAATAAATATTGATGATATTATTGACGTATTGATTGACATGTTGATTAGTTATCTCGTCCTAAGGTCTCTCTTAACTGGGTCAAAAGATTCATTGGCCTAAAACGAGTCCTGATGTGTAATCATAAAGGGACGCGTTAGCAGTTCTGGTAGCAGAGCGACGGTTTGGCCCTTTGGGGCCCTAGGACGGAGAATTATTGTTTAGATTGTTTTTCTGAGATGATGCAAATTGGAGATATGATGTGTTTCTAAATTTCTCATGACTTTCCCGGGATCCCGGAGCCTGCTTAAGTGAGTTGGGAATGTTCTCGGCGTTTTAGCATGTGTGGTGTAAAATTTGCGCTTGCTCAGCTTATGCATTTTGCAGATGATTTGTGAAGTTTGCGTGTTTTTAGGTCAGGTAATGTTGTTTTAGTAGGAGTGGGTGTACACCGCAGTATGAGAGTAGGGAAGTTGGCCTACTTCATATGAGTGTGGCGCTTTGTGCTAAAAAATTATCCACGTGGTTGGTTGGTAATGTACGGACCCATCGTGGTCTAAGACTCCGGAGTATATTGAAAAGTGTAGGAGACACTTGGGTTTATGTTGTAATTTGTGCGGTTTAATAGGTCAATCGGGCGTGGTTGACAAGTCGAGTTTGAGTCAACTATATGAGTGAAACCTTCGATGGAGATTTGGCAAGTTCTATAGTGCACTAGGACAAACCATTGACAAGTCGAGAGTAGGATTTGGGGGTCGAATTCTGCTTGCGTATGCGGGAGCTCAGAAGGAGAGAGTAGCGACCGAGGCTTCAAGTGAAATCTCTGTAAAGTTCTGAAACGAATGTGTACCCTTCCTGTAGTAAACCGGCAAATTTGAGTTGTTGTTGTTAAAGGTGCTCGCAATATATTGCATTAGCTTGGTGTGAATCCAGTGAGTGGAGAACAAGCCGCAAGACTTTGTCAGCTGCAGTGTGTGAGTGTGACGTCAGTGGTGCCACGCTGGGATAGGTCAGTTGTCGAGAGGGGTCGCGCACAGATTGGCAGCCGTCTGTGAGAGGCAATAGGTTGAGAAAGGTGGGTGAGGAGTGTCCTGGGAATTAAAGTCACTTCCTGATTAGTTTAAGACAGAAATAAGAGACATAAAGATTAATTTTTTCAAGGCTTTAAGGAGCGCTCTGAAAGGAGACGCATACATCATGGCAAGTGAGGGGGAGCCTACACCGCCTGAGGGTACTCCAGCTTATATAGTAATGAAGGAAAAGGGAGTCGCGCCTTGCTTATGGATGAAACAGTGGCGCAAATTAACAGAGAAGGAGGGATGTTTAGCGTTTCCGGAGGTGGATGTTAAGTGTACAAAAGCCACCTCCGAGGCCAGCCCAGTATGAGGCATTAGCAGTCTGGGATTTAATGGCCATACGACAAAGACAGCAGAAATTTGAAAGGAGAATGAAAAGGGCAGAGAAGACTTTAGCCGAGGCTAGATGGGACAACGAGAGCAAAATGTGGAGAAGGGGAATAGTTGACGGACTCAAATTGTTTCCAGCAATACCACAAGAAGACGAGACACAGGGAAAGAAAGCCACTTGTAAGACGGATAAGGGCTCTAGCAAGCCAAAAGAGACTAAGAGGTCTTGGATAGAGGAAGACGACTCAGATGATGAAGAGTTTCTTAATCAGTTGTTGCATGATCGCCCGCCACCTTAAGCAGTAGACGACAATGCCCCGAGCACTAGTGCAGGTCCTGGGAACCAGACGCAGGATAAGGGAGTTACAGATACAGTGCAGACAAGTGATACGGTTTTGACACAAAGTGGTGTCAGTGTACCCACTGCGCTAGACATGCAGATACAGTTGCAACCTCCACCGCAGATACAGAGGATTTACCCAGACGTCCCAGTACTAGAGACTACTACAAGTCTGATGGTGCCGCCTGATCCGATATACACGAAATCGAGGTTAGTGCAGATTGACCCAACACTGCAATTGCTGCCCCAGCAACAGCTGATTCCAGGTTATAGTCCAGCAGCAGGACCTCCGTTTGTACCTGCACCAGCTACAGTGAGTCAAGCTCTGGGAGTTACTGCTCCACGCGGTTTAGGACCAGGTCAGACACCAGCTGCCATATCATTACCAATTACGGTTGGTCCCCCGGTACCATTGTATGTGCACGGTAAGCCTGGCATGTGTGATCAGGGAGTGATCATCCAAGAGGCAATAAGAGGAGGGTCCATAGGAACTCCCCAATTAATGGCACTGAGAGAGCAATCAGCTGAAGGACCCAGGTCTTTGTTAGACCTTAGTCCGATTGAAACACCTTTGGGGGCAATGAGGCAAGCAGGGTTGGGTGTGCTAACCCCACAGACAATAAGTACAAATACCTCTCAGTCGCCAATGATGCATGCAGGGAATATTTCACTGCAAGGTTTTTCTGTGCAACAGTTGAATGAGTGGTTAGAAAAGACTTATGCTTCACAAAAGACTGCGGTGTCTGCAGAAAAGCCAGAAAGGGATGAATATCTGCACTTTGTGAGATTGGGTGTGGAAGCTGCCGAACTAGTGTAAGGGACAATGGGGGTAAACAGATTAGAGTCATACACAGAGGCAGAATTGAGGTATCTGTTCCCCTAAATCACTAAAGAAGTGGGCAAGGTGCATCAGAGGTTGGCGAACCTAGCAGATATATACAATATAGATATTGAGAATTCTAAACATTTGAAAAGAAGCTACAGATTAAACTTTGATTCCAAAGATTTTGAGCACATGAGGTCTACCGGAATGAGGGTGCATCTTAAAGAGATACTGTAAAGCGCGCAGATCTGGGGTTCATTAGAAAAGTGGGAAGGCAGATGGGCAAAGAAAAGAGATGAGGAGAGAAGTGACAGTCCGGAATCAAATCAGACTAAAGCTTCACCGGACATTGGGACGGTAAAGATGTTACAGATGAGAGAAACAGCTGGAGGGGTTCTAGTCCATGTACAGTGGTCCAGGGGAGACATTCCGTCAGTTACAAATGATTATCCCAGGTTGAGGGAGAAACCAATAGAATGGTACCAGCAGACAGATAGGTTTGTGAAGCTTGCGAAGTGCCACTGGGAGGACTTGAATACACTGTTTGAGATCATTGTTCCACCTGACTTATGGCTTGAGTGCAAGAGAGGTGTGGATTGGCCGACACAAGAACCGGCAAGGGATAAGATGACCGGAGCACCATCTGAGGAGGTGATGAAGTACTATCATAAAGTGATTGAGTTTTTGAAGCAGAAAGTGTCGCCGAAAGTGACTGATTGGCAGAAAATAGACCGGACCTTACAGGAGGTCAAAGAGTCAATTCATGCTTAGTGTGAGAGATTGTTGAAAGCGTTCAAGCATTACAGTGGCACTGAGACTATTGAGCCGAAAGACATGAACCATCTTGTGTTCAGATTTGTTGAAGGGACAAGACCAGAGGTTAGCCAGATGATTAAGAATCATTTGATCTGTTGGCAAGCGAAGCCGATTGATGAGGTGTTACAGTATGCGAAATACTGTAGTGATGAAATTGAGTTGAAGCAGAGAACGTTGAAGGAGAAAGTAATGGTGATGTAGATAAAGGCAGCGCAGTCAGGTATGCAGGGGAATGGAATCCAGCAGATGGTACAGCAGCAACCGAAAGGGAATGGTGTCTTTCAGGCACAGCTGAGAGGCCGAGGTCGGGGTTTTGTGAATCGCGGTCCCGATTTAAATACTGTTGTGGTTCAAAATGATGCGCAGGGGATGAAAAAGATGTCACCATGTCACGCGTGCGGGGGCGTGGGGCATTGGAAGCGGGAATGCCGAAATGTGGTGCATGATGGTGTCGTTCAACAAAGCACTGATGTCGGTACATTTCAAAATATGAGGGTTCCAAAATTAAGGGGCCAGAATCAAAACTTCCAGAATAACATGGTTCAGATGCAGAGGTTACAGCCCATGCAGCAAATGCAAATGCCGCGTGTTCAACCAGCACAAATGCAGCAGGTACAACAGCAGGTTCCCATGGTACCTAGACAGCAAATGCAATTACCACTAGCTCCAATGGGACAGCAACAGGTGATGCTTCCTCAGCAGGTCACAGGCCAAATGATGAGTCAAAATAACACAGTACAGCAGTTCCCATTGCGTGGCGAGGATGGAATAAACAATGAATGGTCAGATGATAGTTCAGACAGTGAGGAGTGCAGGCTTGCAGCATCCCTAGAAGTAGATCAGAGGGGACCCTATGTAGAGGGAAAGGTGATGGGTCACAAGGTTTCATTTCTGGTTGATGCAGGAGCTACACGCTCTACAGTCAGAAGTGCAGAGGCCCCGAAATTGCCACTTTCAGGACATACCATAAGAGTGGTAGGAGTAGCAAACCAGTACCTGACAAACCCGATTACAGATCCGGTTCAAGTTGAGATTGGCAACTTCCAGGGGTTACATAAGTTTGTAGTCTGCGATTCTAGTCCTGTGTCCCTACTGGGAAGAGACTTACTGTGCAAGACGAAATGTTCGATTACCTGTTCTAATGAAGGGATTGAGGTGCAGACAAACAGTGATGATGAGGGGGATGATGCGCAGTTTTCAGAATCAGAGACGGAGACTGAAAATGAAGAAAACCCTCTAATAACTCTATTCCCGATGCTTACAGTGACCGACTTGCCAGCTGAATTGCAGGGAACTGTGACAGAGAAAGTGTGGGACCTGACAGGAAAGGAAGTGGGACGGATAAAAGGAGTAGAACCGGTTAAGGTACAGGTAAAGCCGAATGCAGTGTTTCCCCAGGTGCTGCAGTACCACATGGCACAAGATGTCCTTATTCAAGTGTCACAAATAATTGCGGATTTTGTAAAGCAAGGAGTTTTGAAGGAGGTATTGAGCAGCCCATGTAATTCACCAATAATTAGTCTGAAAAAGCCTTGTGGGAAGGTTTGAATTGTTCAGGATTTGAGAAAAATAAACGAGATTGTGGTAAAATGTTGCCCCATAGTGCCAAATCCAGCAGTAATCATGTTTCAGGTTCCGTGTGATGCAGAGTGGTTCACATTTGTGTATTTGTCGGTGCCTCTTCGTGAGGACAGCCAATTTCTCTTCAGTTTCAAATTCCTGGACAAGGTGTACAGTTGGTGCAGAATTCCTCAAGGGTTTTCTGAGTCACCTTCCATCTTCAATCAGATATTGAAGAAGGACTTAGAGTCGTTAGAACTGCCTTTCAGTTCAACTCTGGTGCAGTACATTGATGATTTGTTAATTGCGTCCAGAACAAAAGACGACTGTAGGTATGACACAATTGCCTTACTGAACCATTTGGGAAAGAACTGACATAAAGTGTCCCCAAAGAAACTACAATACTGTCAGAAAGAGGTGAAATACTTGGGGCACTTGATTGAGAAAGGATCCAGGAGAATATCAAAAGAAAGGGTGACGGCTATACTGCAGATGAATCCTCCGACAACCAAGAGAGACGTTAGGATGTTTTTGGGAATGGTAGGCTACTGTCGTCAGTGGATTCCCAACTTTTCGATTATCTCTAAGCCATTGATAAAACTGACAGGCAAGGAGGTTAAGGATGACCCGAATACCATAATTCTGTCCGAGGAAGAGCTTGAGACATTAATGGAATTAAGAGAGTGCATGTGTAGGGCACCAGCCTAAGGTATGCCTGATTATACAAAGCCTTTTCTACTGTTTTGTCATGAACGTGATGCTTGTTCTTTGTCTGTCTTAACACAGGTCCATGGAGGTGCAAACCGCCCTGTAGCATATTTTTCAGCTACTTTGGACCCAGTCGCAGCAGCCTTACCGGGTTGTTTGCGCGCAGTTGCAGCAGTTGGTCAGAGCCTCACACAGTGTGAAGGCATAGTGATGGGATATCCCCTAACAGTAATGGTTCCACATTCAGTTGAAATTCTGTTAACCCGAACTAAGACTCAGCATATGACAAATGCTAGGCTAACAAAATATGAGACCATTATAGTGGGGTCTCCGAATGTTTCCTTGAAAAGGTGTACAATACTGAACCCAGCAACCTACTTCCTGTTGAAAATGCTGAGATTAACAATGCGGAGGAAGTAGAACATGACTGTCTTGAGGTAACGGAATTATGCACCAAACCCAGACCTGACATCAAAGATACACAGTTAGAAGAAAATGACTGCATTATGTTTATTGATGGATCATTCTTGAAAGACTCAGTCGGAATACTGAGAGCTGGTTATGCCGTGTGTACAATCACCGGTATTCTAGAAGCTTCCTGGCTCGAAAGAGTGTATTCTGCACAAGTGGCTGAATTAGAGAGTTAGTACCACAGTTCTGATTTCCAGTCTCTTTAGAATCAGATAGGGGCAGACACTTTGACAATGAGGTGATTAAGCTCTTGTGTGCTGCATTAGACATTGAGCAGAAGCTGCATTGTAGCTACCGCCCCGAAGCATCAGGACTAGTGGAACAGATGAATGGTACCCTGAAGTCGAGAATGGCAAAAATGTGCTCAGCTACCAATATGAAGTGGTCAGATGCATTGCCCTTAGTGCTGATGTCAATGAAAACCACACCTGATAAGAAGACAGGACTATACCCCCATGAGACACTCATGGGCAGACCTATGAGGTTGCCTGCAGTACCTGCAAATGCTCTTGTAAATATCACAGATGATATGGTGTTGGACTACTGCAAGGGTCTGGCTGACGTGGTCTGCTCTTTTTCCCACCAGGTGGAGGCTAACACATTGCCACCGATCAGTGATCCAGGTCACACCCTGCAAGCCGGTGACTGGGTGGTTGTCAAGAAACACGTGAGGAAGTCGTGTTTGGAGCCGCGCTGGAAGGGGCCATATCAAGTAATACTGACAACAACCACTGCTGTGAAATGTGCAGGAGTCCCAAATTGGATACATGCCAGTCACACAAAGAAGGTGACATGTCCGACTGATGAGGAATCTGAAGTTTCTAACTCAGCAATTCCAGAGAAGGAAGTCTCAGGGCCGGAGAATATTCAAAGGGGAACTGAGACTGAAGGAGAGCCCACTCAGGATGGCTTAGTCCCTCAAGCAGTAAACGAGTTCGAGAGAGGTGACAATGAGCCTATCTCAGTAGAGGCAGCAGGAGAACCAAGACAAGGAGAGGTTCTCCCAGAAATAGACGGATACAGGTTAGGACTTGAACCTGTTACAGACCCTGAAGACGAAGGGGAAAGAGTAGAGGGAGGTCAAAGAACACCGATTCCTCTTGAGCCACTTACAGGTCCGTCAAGAGAAAACACCATAGCCCAAGAGGAGAGTGCTGTTCAGCGTCCTGAAAGGCCAAGCAGGAAGAAAACACATAAAGGAGATAACTGGCCAAAGCCACTAGCTGCAATAGAGAAAGTGGTGCCTGGAGACACAATAGCGGAAGAGGTTGATACAACCAGAAAAGAGGATCTAAGTGAAGGAGAATTGCAAAGTGAACGCAGACTGAAAAGAAAGAGAGTCGCAAATAGAAGGTACGCAGGTCCTGTATGGGCATATGCAACGACATCTGAATGGCAACAAGAATTCTTAGCGTTCTGTTTTGATCGAGAGGTACCAGGTCAAATACTACGGTACCTGAATTTAAACTGAGAAAGAGACTGTGTTAAAATTGAAATTGAAATTGGAAGCTGGAAAGCTGAGAAAAAAGACTGCAATATTACCGGATGTGACACTTAAAACCTGATTTGACTTTGAAAAAACGATTATGACAAGCTGCTAACCTGATTTGACAAAAGGGGTACTGGGGTGAGTGAAACGCTGTAAATATACGCAGAGAAAAAGAGAGATTTTGCATTAAGAAGAAAAAAAAAGAGCTTTTAAATCATCCTCAAGTTGATTGTTTGTTTTGAGTTATTCTGCTATCTGATTCTTTACAGAACATGGCTCACACTAGAGGTAGTAGCAAAGGAGGTAAAGTGTGTGGTTGGTTAAGTGTTATCTTAGGTATTGTGTGTGCAATAATAATTATAGGTGTGAATGTGGGAATGCCATGGTTGGATAAGAAAGTGATTAACAATGCTTCAAAACCCAAGACTGCTACACTAACACCATGGGAGAAGTTTGAACAGGATGCAAAATACTTACATGCAGGAACTAACCCAAAGGGGGAACTATCTACTAATGTCTTCTATCGCTTGCTGAATGAGTATGTTGATACAATGGATGCAAAGAACTGTTATGTGTGTACAAAGATTCCTACGTCAGTACAAGAAGGGGTCACTTACCATAGCTTGCCACTAACCTACGGGATGAGCTGTGGTTTGCTACTAACAAGATTCTATGACCAAGAACATGTGCAATACTTTTATCCAAATTTAGATGTAGTGTTTTCCTTTCTGCCTGTGATTGAGATTCTGAATACATTAGCTAAAGAGCATAGTATAAAATTAGTTAGGGGTTTCTTTGAGCCGACATTAACATTTGGGACAGCTTATGCGAACCGCAACAACCTGACCTGCTTACTAACGCCTGTAGAGAAGAGCTTTTTAGATCACACTGATGATAGACGCATAGTACTGAAGGAAAGGTTAGAAAAGGGATTAGAAAAACGTACATATGCAAATGATTATGCTTACACCGCAATAAAGACACAGGGCAAATTAGCTATAGATGCATTACATGTAGGTAGGCTTTATATATATAGGCCAAAATCTGATCATGACACTTTATTTGTGGGAACGAGTGAATGCAGGCATGTGTTTCTGTTTCAGAGTAAATGGACATTCATGTTGAATGGACAGGATCCAGCGATCCCTGGGATCTATTATATATGTGGACTTAATGCTTATTACCGTCTCCCTAAGGGATGGTATGGGACATGTTATTTGGGGATAGTTTTCCCAAAGATTTACCAGATTGATGACTTAAAGCAAATACCTAAAATGTCTAAATTGCAACATACAAGACAAAAGAGAGAGACAGCGGCTGCTGTCGTTGGTGACATATTTGGAGCCATAAGTCCTTCAGTAGGGGTTATTCAAACTCCATAAAGATTAGAAAGTTGTCTACTATTGTGGATAACATGCTGACAAACTTCACAAGGGCTATACTCCTGATGGATACTGAACTTGCTGCGGAAAGAGCTATGACTCTTCAAAATCGGCTTGCTTTAGACATTCTTTTAGCAAAGAGCGGCGGAGTCTGTAAGATGCTTAACGATCGCCATTGCTGCTCGTTCATTCCGGATAATAGTAAAAAGATTAGAGGTATGCTTACTAACCTAACAAGAGATAGTGCAGATTTGAAAGATTTGAAGGAACCTGGAGTTTGGGAGAAAGTTGGGAGAGGAATTGCCAGAGTAGGGAGTTGGTTTAGTAATATTTGGAACGGGGTTCTTGCAAAAATATTAGGAGGTCTATTAATTGTTCTAATTTGTTTATTGGGTTTATGGGGAGCATGCAAACTTAATGAAAGAATTTAAAGAAATTTGACAAAACGAAGTAAAAGAAATGAAGAAAATGAAAGGGAGAAAATGTTTAATGAAATTTGGGAAAGTTCACACAAAGGGCAAGATGTTGAAATGCACATCATGCTCAAAGTGAAAAATTGAAGTGAAAGGTTGAAAAAGGGAAAGGTTTATGATGACGAGCGTCTTCAGAGGAGGGACTGAGAGAGCGTAGGTTATATTATCTATATTAACATGAAATGTTTATAAACTAATGTACAATGATGCCGCATAGAAACTGTATTAACGTGATTGGTAAAACGCGCACTTGAAATGTGACCACGGGGAGTGGCCGCCAATATATACGGGGACTAATGAAAATGATTAATGTTCTATTAAAGAATGGTTTTATACTAATTATTAATGATTATGTTATTAAAGTTTTTCTAATAAATCTCATAGGCCTTAGTTAGCATGAGTCGAGGCCTAGCTGCCTGGCTCTCATATTAAATGTGTTTTTCTAACGTGCAGTGTGCTGACTCGCTAAAGGACGTGAACTCTTGTTTTCTTCAAACTAGAAGCTGAATGTAACTATAGTAGATCCGCTCTCATGAAATTCATATTGCTTGTAGAAATGTACTAGCTAAATGCAACAGTGTAGACTAATATTAAATACAAGGTCGACCAAACCGGTACAGACAATGGAGCTACTGACCGAAGATGTGCAAAGAATTACAAGAGGATGAAATCATACCGGACATTCTACCTCTGAAGAAGTCAATCATATGGACCAATTAACTGCTTGAGAACTAATGCGGGGTGAAAGATTTAATGACATAGGGGGTCATTCTGACCTCCGCGGTAAAAGGCGCCTACCGCCGGTCAGAAATCCTCCATAATCCCGCCGCGGTCGCGGAAACCCGCCACGGTCATTCTGACCCGCAGAAGGCAAACCTCCGAAAATCCGACCGCCACAACAGACCGCCAGACCAGCGGTCGGCGGAAAGGTGGAGGTGACCAAACCTCCACCGCCACGCCAACAGAAATACGCCCATCCCATTACGACCCACGAATCCACGCGGCGGTCATTCAAACGCGGTATTCCATTGGCGGGACACACCGGCGCGGTCAGAATACCCACCAACGAACAAAACTCACCCACATTGGACGATTTGAATCCCACACACCTGATACACATACACACACCACTCCCACACACACAATACAATATAAAACACCCACCCACATCACCCACAAACCCCTACGCTTACAAAATCGTAAAGAAGGCAAGAGAGAGACACCAGCATCCAAAACATAACAGCCACAGCCACTCAACACCATCACCCACACACTATCCACACACAAAACAACACACACCACCACACTCAACTCACTTAAATACACATACTCCACCCCACACATCATACACACCACCCCATGGCACCCCAAAGACAACCCCGCTTCACAGACGAAGAACTCAGGGTTATGGTGGAGGAAATCGTTCGTGTAGAGCCCCAGCTGTTCGGCACACAGGTCCAATACACCAGCATTGCCCGGAGGACGGAGCTATGGCAGAGGATTGTCGACAGGGTGAACGCAGTGGGACAGCACCCCAGAAATCGGGAAGACATCAGGAAGCGATGGAACGACCTACGGGGGAAGGTGCGTTCCATGGTATCCAGGCACAACATCGCCGTGCAGAAGACTGGCGGAGGACCCCCACCTCAACCCCCACAATTCACATCATGGGAGGAGGAAGTCTTGAACATCCTGCATCCTGACGGCCTCGCAGGAGTCGGCGGAGGAATGGATACTGGTAAGTTGAAGCTTCAATACTGCTTCCCCCCCACCTGCATGCCAAATCAGACCCCAACCCTCACCCCCATCCTCGAACCCCACCCTCACCCCCACCCCCATCCTCACCCCCACCCTCACCCCCACCACCATCCTCACCCCCACCCTCACCCCCACCACCATCCTCACCCCCACCACCATCCTCACCCCCACCCCAGCACACCTATTCCCCGCCAATGTCTCACCATCACAACCCACACATCCCAAAACCTAGGCCTGCATGCGTCCACTAAGCATGGACACCCATCACCAAAGCATGCCCAATGCATATACACATCCCCCCCACAAGCCACCCTCACCAAAGCCCCCACACACGAATGCCAGCACTTGGGGACACGGGAACCCACAGATACACCCATATGCCACACATTGAAACTATAACCATACCTCTATACCCCTGCAGGACCCGACCGTCAACACACCGCGGCGGAGGGGCCAGAATTATCCACACCCCCCACCCAAGAGGCCGTCAGCGATGACAGCAGCTCTGTCGATCTGGACACCGATGACCAGCCCGGACCATCGGGGACCTCTGGACAGTCGGTTCCCCTCACACAGGCACAGGCCACTATAGACCCTAACCCCTCTGGGAACACCAGCACAGCTCCCACCCAGCGGGCCCATGCCTCTGTCTCCAGGGCGCGTCAATCTGCGGTGTGTCTACCACTACAGGGCACCCAGGATAACCCACCACCCCAACAACAACAGGGACCTGGGGGCAGTGGTAGTGGGCACACCGGCCAGGGGGCAGAGGCCCAGGGAAACAGGGCAACTCGGCGGGCAGCTGTGCGACAGGGGGGGGAGGAGAGGCCCAGGGAACCCACTCTCCACGAGGTCCTCACCACCATCATGGGAGCATACAACCGCTCCCAGGAGACGATGGCGACGGTACTGGCCCGGTTCCAGGAGATCCAGGTGCTGCAGGAGGAACACTATCGGGGGTACAGGGAGGACATCCGAGCCATCAACACCACCCTGGTTACCATGGTAGGGCTGCTGCAGGACCTCGTAAACAGCAGGGCGGACACTGAACAACACCCAAGGGCCCCTGCCACTAGCCGGGACCAAGAACAGCCATCCACCTCCGCCGGCGCTAGTGGACAGGAGGCCCCCGCACAGCAGCAGCCCACCAGACCCCCACCTCCTGCAGGAGAAGAACCACCCCGCAAGAGGGCCCTGAGATCTCGCAAGACAGAGTAGGATGTCAAGACCCCCGCCAGCAATGGATACCACCTGATGTCATCCCACTGTCCCACATTGTCACCCTGTCCATCCTCGAACTGCCCATGCTCCATCTCTCCACAGGCCTCTGGACAATGCACCTGTGTGACTGTTACTCTGGACTCTGCCATGGACATTCCTTCACCATAGCCCCCACCCACTTGAAACCACCCATCCCATTTTGAGCACTTCAATAAACACCTATTTTGCACCAAAATATCAGGAGTCTGGCTGTGATTTCAATAGATTGTAATTGACATGACAGTGCAAATATGTCCTTGTACATGGTGAAGTCAACAAACAGCTGCCACAAAGCTGTAGTCCATGGGGAAACGAAGCACAGGACTCGTAGTGGGGACCCCAGATCTGAAATAGGGAGGGAAAAGCCAAAACTCAGTCATCATACACTGGGGCAAATAGACAGGCAGCAGAGATGCTGCAGAGTAGTTAACTTTTACTAAATTATCTTTGAAATGTTACCTGTGTCCTATTGGAAGTACTGTTCAATGATTCTGTCCCTGTTGTCTGTTTCAGCCCCGTCGTCTTCCTCCTCGTCACTCTCCTCAGGTTCCACCGCTGCCACAACACCACCGTCTCGACCATCCTCCTGCAGGAAAGGCACCTGGCGGCGCAAAGCCAGGTTGTGAAGCATGCAGCAGGCCACGATGATGTGACACACCTTCTTAGGTGAGTACATTAGGGATCCCCCGGTCATATGCAGGCAGCGAAACCTGGCCTTTAGGAGGCCAAAGGTGCGTTCGATCACCCTCCTAGTACGCCCATGGGCCTCATTGTACCGTTCCTCTGCCCTGGTCCGGGGATTCCTTACTGGGGTCAGTAGCCACGACAGGTTGGGGTACCCAGAGTCCCCCACTAGCCATACACGGTGTCTCTGTAGCTGTTCCATCACGTAAGGGATGCTGCTATTCCGCATGATGTAGGCGTCATGCACTGACCCTGGGAATTTGGCATTTACATGCGAGATGTACTGGTCAGCCAAACACACCACCTGGATGTTCATTGAATGGTAACTTTTTCTGTTCCTGTACACCTGCTCCCTGTCTCTTGGGGGAACCAAAGCCACATGGGTCCCATCAATGGCACCAATTACGTTGGGAATATGTCCAAGGGCGTAGAAATCACCCTTCACTGTAGCCAGTTCGCCCACCTCAGGGAAAATGATGTAGTTCCTCACGGATTTCATCAGGGCAGACAACACTCTGGATAACACCTTTGAAAACATGGGCTGAGACATCCCAGAAGCAATTCCCACTGTTGTCTGAAATGACCCACTTGCCAAGAAATGGAGTACTGACATGACCTGCACCAGAGGGGGAATCCCTGTGGGTTGGCGGATGGGGGACATCAGGTCGGGCTCCAGCCGGGCACACAGTTCATGGATAGTGGCACGGTTAAGACGGTAGGTCAGGATAATGTGGCGTTCTTCCATTGTCGACAGGTCCACCAGCGGTCGGTACACGGGAGGATTCATCCGTCTCCTTGCCCAACCCAGCGGACGGTGCCTAGGAAGGACAACATGGAGCACACAGTCAAGCAACCCACAGGTACGTACTCACAGCTAGCACAGTATACGATTCTCTATGCAGTGAATGGCGTGTATGAGTGGCTATGCAAGGCCTAGGCCTGTGTGACGCAGTTGAAATTGAGCCATGTGGGCCCTGGAAATGGCGGCTGCCTGACCTGTGAAGTGTGACAATGGGATGTGAGGTCAATGCGCTGGCGTGGCACTCCGCGGCGGGCGGCGGGCCAAGACCGCGGCGCGAAGCCGCATTGGTTAACATTGAAGCCTATGGGTTTCAGGAGCCAATGGCGAAGGGCGCCGGCGGTGGCGGGACGCACCGCCGCGGTACGCACCGCCGCGGACGTGACCGCCATTTTCTATCTACTTATCCACTTGCGACTTGAACTTTCACAGGAGAGGACCTATACTGCAAGTGTTGCTGTGACCTCGGTCTGGAAGGGACAATGGCTGCTGCGACTGGGGAAAGGGCCCCTGCCTTCACTGGAGAGGAGTTGGAGAAACTTGTGGATGGGGTCCTCCCCCAGTATGCGCAACTCTACGGTCCTCCAGACCAACAAGTGAGTTTAATTCTATCTGGATTTGGGGCCACTGGCTGGCTTGGGGGCCTGGCGGGGATGGGGTGCATGTTGGGGCTGGCGGGGGGCCTGGCGGGGATGGGGTGCATGTTGGGGCTGGAGGGGGGCCTGGCGGGGATGGGGGGCATGTTGGGGCTGGCGGGGGGCCTGGCGGGGATGGGGTGCATGTTGGGGCTGGCGGGGGGCCTGGCGGGGGCCTGGCGGGGATGGGGGGCATGTTGGGCATGGCGGGGGGCCTGGCGGGGGGCCTGGCGGGGATGGGGTGCATGTTGGGCATGGCGGGGGGCCTGGCGGGGGCCTGGCGGGGATGGGGGGCATGTTGGGCATGGCGGGGGGGCCTGGCGGGGGGCCTGGCGGGGATGGGGTGCATGTTGGGCATGGCGGGGGGCCTGGCGGGGATGGGGGGCATGTTGGGCATGGCGGGGGGCCTGGCGGGGGGCCTGGCGGGGATGGGGTGCATGTTGGGCATGGCGGGGGGCCTGGCGGGGATGGGGGGCATGTTGGGCATGGCGGGGGGCCTGGCGGGGGGCCTGGCGGGGATGGGGGGCATGTTGGGCATGGCGGGGGGCCTGGCGGGGGGCCTGGCGGGGATGGGGTGCATGTTGGGCATGGCGGGGGGCCTGGCGGGGGCCTGGCAGGGATGGGGGGCATGTTGGGGCTGGCGGGGGGCCTGGCGGGGATGGGGGGCGTTGGGCCACTGGAAAGGAAAATGCTGAGTAACTTGAACGTGGTATTTCTCCCTCCCTGTACGTGTCACATAGGTCCGCGCCCATGAGAAGATTGGGATTTGGCGTGCCATCGCCAAGGAAGTCCGGGGCCTGGGGGTCCACCATCGACGGGGCACCCACTGCCGCAAGAGGTGGGAGGACATCCGCCGCGGGACCAAGAAGACCGCCGAGTCTCTGCTGGGGATGGCCTCCCAACGTAGGCGGGGTGCCTGCCGTCAACTGAGCCCCCTGATGTTCCGGATCCTGGCGGTGGCCTACCCTGATTTGGATGGGCGCGTGAGGGCAGCACAGCAGACACAAGGGGGTGAGTAGAAGCATCATCTACTCTGTTGTCGTGCAGTGGAGGTGTCTGGGTGGGGGAGGAGGGCTGTGGGTCCCCCTAGGCCAGGGCGATATCTGTAGGCTGGGCACCCCCGTAAGCCCCTGTGTCCCCAGCCACCACCCTCAGTAGTGTGTCAGTACAGCCATCCCTGGGCCGTGTCATCCATGGGTGCAGTTGACAACTCTAGGCGTGTAGGGCATGTTCCACGGAATGCGTAGCGGACCCCAAGTGCGCAACTTAGTGCAGGGGGCATCTGTGTCTGTCATGTCCGCTAACTGTACCGGAGATCCATGTACTCAATATCCCTTTATTTCTCTCTCCCCCCCCCTTTTTGTTTGTCTTTCTGTGCTTGTGTGCATCAGCATCATCAGGCGGAGGAGAAGTGGCATCGGGGCAGGAGGGAGCTGCATCTCACATGGCCCAGGAGGGCCATGCCACAGAGTCAGACTGGACCAGTGAGACGGAGGGCGAGGGGAGCTCCACGACGGGGACGACTGGAGCCTGCAGCGACACGGACACGTCCTCGGAAGGGGGCTCCCTTGCGGGGGTGGCACCATCCGTGCCCCCCGCCATTACAGGTACAGCCGCCACCCAGCGCACCATCTCCGCCCTCCCAGCAGCCCCTCCGCGTTCGCCCCGTGCCCGCTCTGCCAGGAAGCCGGGCATCTCCTTCGCCCCAGGCACCTCAGGCCCTGCCCCTGTTACCCCCGCTGCCCTCAGTGAGGAGGTCATTGACCTCCTCCGAACGCTCATTGTTGGGCAGACTACCCTTTTGAATGCCATCCAGGGGGTGGAGAGGGAGGTTCATCGCAGCAATGCGTACCTGGAGGGCATTCATTCGGGTCAGGCTGCCCATCAGCGATCGTTCCAGGCTCTGGCCTCAGCACTGACGGCAGCCATTGTCCCTGTCTCCTGCCTGCCTCTACTAACTCCCTCCTCCCAGTCTCCTGTTCCTCTGCCTGTCCCACCCACACCATCAGACCAGCCTGCACACACCTCAACACCCAAGAGAAGCTCATCCAAACATAAGCACCACAGATCACCCAGACATTCACACACGCAACATTCCGATGCAGACATGCCAACAGTCACTACCACCTCTGTGACCCCCACCTCCTCGTCTCCATCCTCCCTCCCTGTGACGTCTACACTCACACCTCCATTCAACTCACCATCAGCCAGTGTTTCCATCACCAGCACACCCTCCACTCCAGTCCGCACACGTGCAGTCACCACCCCCACTGCCATTTACACGTCCCCTGTGTCCTCTCCCACTGTGTCTGTCACCCCCTCTTCCACACCACACAAACGCAGCCACCCACCCACCCAACAGCCATCCACCTCACGACAGCCTATCCCTCCTGCACCTGCACCCAAAGACAGCAAACGTGACTCACCTACAACCACATCCTCTCCCTCCACTCCCATTCCCACTGTACCTACCACTCTCCATTGTCCCAAGAAGCTCTTCCTCGCCACTACTAACTTCTTTCCTGACCCTGAGCCCCCCCCTCCTTCTCGTCGGGGTAAGAAGAGCACCTCAGCCACCACCAGCCCTGCAGCCCCCTTGACAAGGGTGCAGGGGTATTGGAGCCCGCCAGCCCGCATGTCTGGATCTTCACCCAGCAGCAAGGGGACAGCCAGCCCACCCCCTGGGAAGAGGAGCAGAAGGCGGAAGGGGCGCCGCAGGAGCCCGCCTTCTACATCCCCCCCGGACACCACCCAGAGACAGTCACCAGCCACAGCTCCAAAGGGAGGCAAAGGCCACAGGCCGACGACTAAGGAGGGCAAGGGCAGCAAGTTGGAGAGGTCAGGCAGCAGGCCTGCTGCCCAGGAGGAGCCCACAACCCCCATAGCCGCTGCCCCGGGAGAGCCCACCACCCCCATAGCCGCTGCCCAGGGAGGACCCAGCCCAGCTGGCCAGGAGGGCCCCACCACCCACAGCCCAGGTGGGCAGTGAAGGAGCACCATCCCCGCTGCCCAGGAGGGCACCACCATGCAATTAGCAGTTGGCCATAGACCGTCCGCCGTCTCAAGAACCGCTGAACTGGGCCCCGCCGTCTCAAGAACCGCTGAACTGGGCCCCGCCGTCTCAAGAACCGCTGAACTGGGCCCCGCCGTCTCAAGAACCGCTGAACTGGGCCCCGCCGTCTCAAGAACCGCTGAACTGGGCCCTTCAAGGCAAGAACCGCTGAACTGGGCCCCGCCGTCTCAAGAACCGCTGGACTGGGCCCTTCAAGGCAAGAACCGCTGAACTGGGCCCCGCCGTCTCAAGAACCGCTGGACTGGGCCCTTCAAGGCAAGAACCGCTGAACTGGGCCCCGCCGTCTCAAGAACCGCTGAACTGGGCCCCGCCGTCTCAAGAACCGCTGACCTGGGCCCTTCAAGGCAAGAACCGCTGAACTGGGCCCCGCCGTCTCAAGAACCGCTGAACTGGGCCCCGCCGTCTCAAGAACCGCTGAACTGGGCCCCGCCGTCTCAAGAACCGCTGAACTGGGCCCTTCAAGGCAAGAACCGCTGAACTGGGCCCCGCCGTCTCAAGAACCGCTGGACTGGGCCCTTCAAGGCAAGAACCGCTGAACTGGGCCCCGCCGTCTCAAGAACCGCTGAACTGGGCCCCGCCGTCTCAAGAACCGCTGAACTGGGCCCCGCCGTCTCAAGAACCGCTGAACTGGGCCCTTCAAGGCAAGAACCGCTGAACTGGGCCCCGCCGTCTCAAGAACCGCTGGACTGGGCCCTTCAAGGCAAGAACCGCTGAACTGGGCCCCGCCGTCTCAAGAACCGCTGGACTGGGCCCTTCAAGGCAAGAACCGCTGAACTGGGCCCCGCCGTCTCAAGAACCGCTGAACTGGGCCCCGCCGTCTCAAGAACCGCTGAACTGGGCCCCGCCGTCTCAAGAACCGCTGACCTGGGCCCTTCAAGGCAAGAACCGCTGAACTGGGCCCCGCCGTCTCAAGAACCGCTGAACTGGGCCCCGCCGTCTCAAGAACCGCTGAACTGGGCCCCGCCGTCTCAAGAACCGCTGAACTGGGCCCTTCAAGGCAAGAACCGCTGAACTGGCCCCCGCCGTCTCAAGAACCGCTGGACTGGGCCCTTCAAGGCAAGAACCGCTGAACTGGGCCCCGCCGTCTCAAGAACCGCTGAACTGGGCCCCGCCGTCTCAAGAACCGCTGGACTGGGCCCTTCAAGGCAAGAACCGCTGGCCCTTTGGCAGACGTGGCAGGGCAGGATCTATCTCGCGCAGGGCTGCAGGATGTCCTCTGGCCAACTTGCCTCCTCCAGTGGCAGTGGGGTCTGTTATGGACTGTTTGGACTGTGGCTTTGCTCTCCCCAGGATGGCCCAGTGGGCAGGCCACCCACTGTATGGACTGTATGGACTGTGGCTTTGCTCTCCCCAGGATGGCCCAGTGGGCAGGCCACCCACTGTATGGACTGTATGGACTGTGGCTTTGCTCTCCCCAGGATGGCCCAGTGGGCAGGCCACCCACTGTATGGACTGTATGGACTGTGGCTTTGCTCTCCCCAGGATGGCCCAGTGGGCAGGCCACCCACTGTATGGACTGTTTGGACTGTGGCTTTGCTCTCCCCAGGAAGGCCCAGTGGGCAGGCCACCCACTGTATGGACTGTATGGACTGTGGCTTTGCTCTCCCCAGGATGGCCCAGTGGGCAGGCCACCCACTGTATGGACTGTATGGACTGTGGCTTTGCTCTCCCCAGGATGGCCCAGTGGGCAGGCCACCCACTGTATGGACTGTATGGACTGTGGCTTTGCTCTCCCCAGGATGGCCCAGTGGGCAGGCCACCCACTGTATGGACTGTATGGACTGTGGCTTTG
Organism: Pleurodeles waltl; assembly: GCF_031143425.1. NCBI lineage: Eukaryota > Metazoa > Chordata > Amphibia > Caudata > Salamandridae > Pleurodeles > Pleurodeles waltl. The sequence continues at coordinate 1,031,058,491 of NC_090444.1, read as the reverse complement.
CTCTCCCCAGGATGGCCCAGTGGGCAGGCCACCCACTGTATGGACTGTATGGACTGTGGCTTTGCTCTCCCCAGGATGGCCCAGTGGGCAGGCCACCCACTGTATGGACTGTATGGACTGTGGCTTTGCTCTCCCCAGGATGGGCCAGTGGTCATGGAGTCCCCTCGTGGATCTGGCGTCGTGTACTCAAGTGGCTGAGGTGCCCCCCCTTCCCTTCCCCCTGAGGTGCCTGTCCTATTTTCTTTCTGATGCCCCTGCAGTGTTCTCTCCGTGGAGTTCTTGTCGTGGGACTGGGCCTTGCCCCTTTGCACAGGACCCCTGTGATCCACGGACAGTGGTTGGACTACATTTAGTAGCTGTATATATTTTGTACATAGTTTATTTCAATATATCTGGCCGTTTATGATCTCTTCTTTTGGTCTTTGCATTATTTCGGAGGGGGGTGGTTTGTGGGTTGTGACAGTGATCTGTGGGAATGCATTGATGTGTGTGTTGTAGTGGGTGTGGGTGGGTGGGTGTGTGCCGGTAATCTTTTCCCTCCCCTGTGTCGTAGGTGCAGTACTCACCGATGTCTTCCGCGCCGCCGGGCGTGCTCCTGGTATATGAGGAGGAATAGGAGTGCGGGGATGACCTGCAACTCTGGCTCCATACTGCCGGAATCTCCCGTGGAGTGCGTAGAGGTGAGCGTTTTCCCGTTCGTAGTCTGTTTCCGCCGTGTTCTTATCGGCGGTGCTCCCGCCCCGGAAAAGGTGGCAGATTGGTGGGTCGTAATAGGGTGGGCGGTACTTTGTCTGCCGCCGGGCTGTTGGCGGGAACCGCCGCGCTGTTTGTTTGTACCGCTGTGGCGGTCGGAGTGTTAAGTTGGCGGGCTGTGTTGGCGGTTCCCGCCAGGGTCAGAATGCCATTTTTAATACCGCCGGTCTGTTCGCGGTCCGACCGCCGCCTCTCCGCCGACCGCCAGGGTCAGAATGAGGGCCATAATGTGTTTTCTAATTGGCTAAAGATAGTGGGGTGCAACTTTTGTCCAATCAAATTTTAGGGGAATGTACAACGAAAAAGGGATAAAAACCTATGACACAGGGAGAAACTCAGATTGGTTAGGGAAATGCTATTGATTTGATCCAGAAACTTTGTCACTCTGTTTGGTGACTTACTGGTCTTACTTAAACCATCCTTGTCCTTAGATTGCCCATTTACACTTTGCCTCCTTATGCGGGAAGTGCCCCTTGTTTACCTGAGAGCTGAGTTCCTGACCGATGGCGAATCAACTGATGTCCTGAAGACGAAGACCTGAGTGCTGACCCAAACCTTGGAGGGTAACTATATCACAATGCAATTGTGATTGTCTGTTTGCTTTTCCTTTCTAGGTACCAACTGCTTTTCTTTTGACAGTAAACATAGCTAGATGCTTTCTAAATTGGTGTTCTAAATTGTTTTGCATGAAGCCCAACATGCCAATGCTAATCAGAGGTTAGTTGAGAAGGGTTCACTAAACTGACGCAAATAGACAAATGACTGAATTAATGCTTTGTTGACGATACTCTGCTAAGGATAGCCTAGGTTCACACTTTGCTGTGTTCTGATGTTTGTGATTCTTGCTTTGATGAAATCTTATCGGAGTTGCCATATTGTGACTATGCTATTGTGTTTCTTGGTTTTGAGACTAATAAACATGCTAGTAGTATTGTAACTAATAGGGAATAAACATCACTAAAATTATACTAAACTGATGTGGTTATTCATGACCGCAAGGTCATGGTGGTGTCTTAAATTGATTAATGTCTTTGACTAAAGTGAAATGCATTGTTGTAATAAATATTGATGATATTATTGACATATTGATTGACATGCTGATTAGTTATCTCGTCCTAAGGTGTCTCTCAACTGGGTCAAAAGATTCATTGGCCTAAAACGAGTCCTGATGTGTAATAAATTATCATAAAGGGACGCGTTAGCAGTTCCACAGATAGACACCAGACAGAATCCTGGGTGGTGTGCTTTGTATTGATGCCACCTTTTTTTGTTACCCAGAATACATTGCAGCACATTTGTGATGAAAAGTTTTGGAATTTTTGAGGAACAGCAAACATCCAACCATGTAGCATGTCCACAAATGTACAGGTGAAAAAAAGCAGTACCACACATGAGTGGATGGCCCTTGTTATCAGACAGGAACAGACAAAAACTGTGACCTAGTGAAGTCAGTGTAGTGAAATGTGTTCTTAACTAGGCTTGCAAGTAATGTTAATTACACCGGAGTCATTTCGGTGATTCTGTGTTACTTTTTGATGCAGGATTACCGATAATAACGCAATTACACTCTTTTGTGTAATTATGAGTAATTTGGGAAGGAAAAAAAATCACAAAACAGCAAATTTAAAGTGTGAGAGAGGCTGCACACTCTGCTGTTCCTGTTCCTTTGCATTTAGTGCTACTTTATTTGTCAAAATCCATACTCGTGTCCATTTCTGATGCCAGAGTGCATTTTGAGCTAAGAGAACAGCACTAAATGCCAGTAATATTTTGGGGAAAAAGTCCTACTGCAAGAGCACATTTAGCCAGCCAGCATGAGCAGCTGCTCCTACTGCTATTCGTGATCAAATGCATTTAGGGTCAGATGTAGGAAGGTTGTAATTTGCGAGTTGCGAGTTGCAATTTGCGAGTCCTTCCGACTCGCAAATTGCAACTCGCAATTTGCTATGCAGAACGGTGTCTCAGACACCGTCTGCGAGTCGCTATGGGGTCGCAAAGACCCACCTCATGAATATTAATGAGGTGGGTCGCAATTTGCGACCCATAGCGATTCAGGGCACTCACGGGGATGGAGGCCTGCTGTAGTCAGCAGACCTCCATGTCCGTGACTGCTTTTAAATAAAGTAGTTTTTTTTTTCAAAGTGCAACCCGTTTTGTTTAAAGGAAAACGAGCTGCACTTTGAAAAATAAACCGAAACCTTTTGTTTCGGATTTTTTCAGGGCAGGTAGTGGTCCCTTGGATCACTGCCTGCTCTGAAAAAATATTTTTATGTCCAGTCACAAAGGGGAAGGGGTCCCATTGGGACCCCTTCCCGTTTGCGACTGGGTTACCATCCACTTCAAGTGGATGGTAACTGCGAGTCCATTTACGACCACATTCGCGGTCGCAAATGGAATTACATCACATTGCGAGTCGCAAATAGGAAGGGAACACCCCTTCCTATTTGCGAGTCGGAAATGCATTTTGCTAGTCGGTTCCGACTCGCAAAATGCATTTCTACATAGCAAAGTGGCTTTAGCGACTCGCAAACAGCGTTTTTCGCCGTTTGCGAGTCGCTAAACCTTTGTTACATCTGGCCCTTAGTGCTATCTCTTAGCGAGAAATGCATTCTCATGTCTATTGTTGATGCCACAGGGTATTTTTGCCTTAAGAAAATTGCGTTAAATGGAATCTTGTGTTAATTTGTGGTAATTCTGCTTGATTACGCTACAGGTAATTATGCAAGTTATGCCCACCCTCATGTTTCACATAGTCAAAGTTTTGAATTTCTCCTTTTCCGTATAATAGGGCCTCCAACATTAGTGGGATATCGATTTTATAGGCAGAAGTGTGGGAACATCGGGTGATCAGACTTTTTCTGTTTGTTGGAAGGTCAGGAGTTGTGTCACACAAAGATGAAAACGTTTTGTACTCATACTGCGACATTTGCAAGACATACTTTGTAACAAAACATGATGAGCCATATCACTCTGAATGTCTCTAGTTTTAAGAAATATCTGGGTTTGGTAGGTTTTCTAATGTCCCGAGCAACCATGGCCCATCCACTACACCCACCACCATATAAGCCCCCTCACCAAAAACACCCCAAGATATCTAGTATGTGGCTCCTTGTTCAAACCCATTGAAATCCACACTCTAGAAGCACAGGGAAGCATAGATATGTATGGCGCCTTGGCAGGCACATCTTCCTGCATGAGGGAAACTGGAGGGATACCATGATTTGGAAGAACAGTTCTGAAAAAACCCTCCAAACATAATATCAAAGGTGTCATCTGGGCTTGCCATTAAGGGCAAGGGAGGTCTGGTTTCTGTACCACTGAAGAACTAACAGACATGAAAGTCTTTTCCTGCAGGTTCCGTCTAAGCATCAGTAATGTTTTGGCATTTCCACAAAGGGGAGGCATTCCATAACAGTGGGCTACACATAAGACCTTAGGAATATTGGAGGGACATATATACACGCAGTAAGATTGGACAGACATAGAAGCCTGTTGATGCACACCAATTGAACTTCGGTAAAGACAAATCAGTGTGGAAATGTACATATGAACATCTTTGTAAAATAATAGAGGAGTTGAAACCATAGTGAACTCATAATTGTTAAATGAATGCTGGTGTTGAAGAAGGTGGCAATAAAGGAATAGTGGGCCACAAAACTGTGCGCTCAATGCCTTTATTTCGGTTAATCTCATTAAGGCCAATAGTGTAACATATAAGTGAAGTAGATACAACACCCCAGACTTTCATTTGTAACTGAGCATAATGTCTGGGAGCCATTATTTATAGTTAGAAGATGACCGAGTATGAGTGTGTGAATGAATGTTGTGAGTATACAGGCTTAAATTACTTTGGGTAAATTCATTCTTCGAAAAAAGAAATAACAAAATATTACATAGAGAATCAACTGTGTAGAAGCATCAAAATGCATAATGTATATTGAAATCAAGTTCTAAAAACAATTGTTATTATTGAATTACAATAAACTGAATAATGCCAGTTTGTATTGTGGCATGTGTCATAGAGCGTGCAGATGTTTAACCAAGCAGCAGAAGTACAGGATGAGGGGGGCTATCTATGTTGGTTGATGGTCTTATTGATCCTTGCCTAAACCTAGAAGTAGTACATGAGTTTCCATTTGTTTACATAGAAGGGAAGTCTAGCAGCCAACAGCAGAAACCTTGAGGTGCGAATATGCCGAACTTATACAATTGTAATGGGTTCCCATGATAGCCGGGGTGATCTATGTGTCCAAAACCAGGTCCCAATAACCCGATTTTCATTCTCACGTGCCTTAGAAATGTCTCAAATCCTCTGCACGCTAAACATGTTGAATACCAATTTATATCTGCTACACCCCTGCTCCTGTAGGTCAATCTTTGGGAGGGATAATTTGTTGTGATGCAAAGGTTACATGAAGGAATTACCATGTTTTGAAAAAATGGCTCAAAATCCCCCAAAAATGTAATTCAGCATGTTCTACTGCCCAGCAGATGCGAGTAAGGGAAGTCTGAAATCCAGCGATCGAAACCTTAGGATGTGTTGATGTTGAAAATATATATTTGTGGTAGGTATACCTAAAGTCTTAGGTAATATATGTGATCAAAGCACAAGTAGTCTAAATCGACATTTCACTTTCAGTTGCTTTCAAAATTTCCTGCAAGCATTGCACCCAGTTCATCTTCTGTGTGCACTCCATACCCATAGAAAACCAATAGAGGTCTGGTACCTCCATACTCAGGAGACACAGGGAAACAGCGATGTGAGTTAAGCCTTGGCAAGAATATTTTCATGTTTGAAATAGACTGAAGTGACTCACCATGTTCTGTGGAAAAAAACCTAAAAACCTGACAATGCCATGTTCAGCACTTCCTCCTGGCCTGCCAATCAGCATGAGGGTAATCTGGCATCCAGAGATTGAAACTTTGGTATGCATGGATGTTGAAAATATACGGATGAGTAATTCTCCATGCAGGCCAGGGTGATACCTCTAACTAAAAGTGAGGATCTTCAAACCAGCATGTCGTTTTAAGCTACTTTCGAAAATTTCCCAAATGCACCACACTCCAGGCTCTTAGAAAACATCGTAGATCCCCTCTAAGTGGGAGCAAGGACTTGATAAAAGTGACTACATGAAAAAGAGAGATCTTGGTATAATTGAGATTATTATACCAAATCTAGGTGCTATAGCTTATTAATGCCCTAATACTTTTGATGACATATGAAAGCAAGTGATGATGGGATTGGAACTAAGAAACCAATCCAAGAAATGCATCAAGCATGGAACTTAAACTATACCCTAGTGGGTCCTGCCAAATCAAGGTTCATGAGCAGCCTCAACTGTGAAATTAGTCTATCAGCTCTGTTTCAAGGGGCTGAACCAAACCAATCTCAGTCACTTCACTAGCCCCAAACACAAAGGAGTGCTATTCAAATTGGTGAGTTTCTTCTGGAAGACCAATTTCACTCTCTTGACATTGTGGCACTGATACTGTATCCACAAAAGAGTGACTTTTCAAATCTTGACACCACAGGCTGTGATGACAGATTTCTGCAGTCACGACCAACTGAGTACCACAAACAACCACTGTAATTCAATGTCAGATCAAACACCTGCATCCTTTCTGCAACATTACAGCATGTTACAATTAGGGATAAATTCTGGGAGCATTAAACAAGCAAAGACAACAGCCAGGAAACAAACAGCCATATTTATACTTTTTGATGCAAAACTGAGCAGACACAGTTTTGCGTCAAAAAGTTTAACGCCGGCTAACGCCATTTCTTTGCGCCACCTGGGCATCAAATTTATACTTTGACACTCAGCGGCGCAAACCACTGGTTAGAGTCTTTTTTTACTCAAACCAATGCGCCACGTCGTAAAGAAAAACGAGGTTAACGCAGCAAAAATGGCTTTAATCCGTTTTATGATGTCGCAAAACAGATACACGTCTATTTTCACCACAATAGCATCAAAAAGCGGCGCAAACACAGCAAAATGTGCAAAGGAGCCCCAAAATGGATCCCAGAAGCCATGAGAGGTCCCAGGAAGATGACAACCAACCAGGAACCAGCCAGGAGGACACACAGAAGACCCAGGAGAGGGAGAAGAAGAAAAGTAAGTGTCGGTTTAGTGCAGAGGAGCATGAAATACTGCTGAAAGAGGTGACGGAACACCAGCACCAACTTTCTGTCCCCTCTGAATTGCCAATTGGTAGGAGAGAGGCAATTTGGCAACAAATTGTTGATAAGATAAATGGTGTGGCAGAAGTACGAAGAACAGTCACCGAGTGCAAGAAGTGCTGGCATGACTACAAGTGCAGGACCAAGGAAAAAATGGCAAGGAACAGGAAGGCAGCACTGCAGACTGGAGGTGGGAGTCCAGCACCGCAGGAGGCCCTGGACCACATGGAGGAGATGGTGGCAGCCGTCATCCCTGAGGAGATCGTCACAGGGATTCAAGGACAGGACAGCGCAGACTACCAGGATACAACACAGATGCAGAGTAAGTGGCATGGGGAACTAAAATGCCTAATTGTTAACTGCAAGCGGGGGGGACATGCCTACTACACAATGCATGTCAGCCATGATATTCAGGTAGTGGAAAGGGTAAAGGGGCATGGCACAGGGGCATGGGCTGTACAGGGCAAACCTGGGGCACAGCACAACACTACACCAACAACCTTTGCATGGGGGTACTCTGCCATGCCAAGGATGTTGGAAAAGCAAAGCCAGTCCAGGAGGGTAGGGTACAATGTAAAACTGGGCTGCTGTCACACAACAGCTGGTATTGTCGCTACATGAACTAGGGCTCAATTTCCAGTCTCAGGCCATATCTGCAAGTGGTATTTACCAATCACAACAGTTGCCACTACTGTTATATCTTAGAATTGTAGTTAAATGATGTATTATAGTTAAATAATGTATGTACCCAAGTTGTTGGGCTCACACTAGTTATGCGTGCGAGCCAGAAGACAGGGGAATGTTAAGAAAAGAATGTTGTGTGGGATTCGGGGGCGGTTGGAGGACGGCAGACTGGAGGAGTGGATGTAACTGGTCCGTGTGCTGCAGCCAGGGCTCTTTTATTAGGAATAAACGCATTCTACTTATGACGATTCTTGGCGTTTTTCCTTGACGTTACCGAGCATTCATTATTACAAAATTGGCAACGAGGCGCAGTGTTGCTGGTTTTGAGTGTCTGTCTCCGCTTGGTTGGCTTACCGACGCCACGGACCCATCCTCTGATTTATAATTACCACGGTTGACGATTGGGATTTTCAACTTGTGAGTACTTCATTTTTTCGCTGTTTGCGGTGTTACCAGCTGCACACGCGTACCGCGTGTCCTGTTTATGCTCACGCTACCACGGCTGACATCAGAGTAGGAACTCTGACAACTAGACAGCCAACCTAAGAAGTTTTTTGTCGTGCTGTTAGCAGTTGCATGCGCGTACCGTGTGCCCAGTTCATGCTCGTGCTAACACGCACTCACGCTAACTAGACGCGTTGCTTAGCAACGTCTATTATTGTGCGCGTGTACCGCGTGTCCTATAGAAGTTGTTCCTCAGTGTTAGAGTATAAACTCTGACGACTAGAGCTCCAACCTTCGCGTCTGTCTTCATTGTCAGAGCCTCTAACAGCGTGACCACTTCCAAATACTGTCACCAAGGAAAAGTACACACTGTTTACATGTATGCTCAGTTATCATTTTACATAAAATACACCAATGGCTTCTAATAATTAAAATTTACCACGACCTCAACCTTTTATTCCTGGAAGTGGTGATGCCTCTACAAAATGGCAAGAATGGCGAGAATATTTTATAAATTATATTTCCACATGTGATGGAGAGGATGATTTTTCTGCGGAAGAAAAGAAGAAAGTCTTATTACATTGTTTAGGGCCACATGGTCTGAAAACATACAATAGAATTGAAAAGAAACAAAGAGAACATGGAGATGCCTTTAGTCACGCTTTGGAGGATTTAGAAAGATACTATGCTCCTACTGTTTGCGTGGGAATTGATCGTTACAAATTTTACCATAGGAAGCAGGAGAAAGAAGAAACCATTGAAGAATATGTATCAGCTTTAAAGAATTTGGCCTTGACTTGTAGGTTTGGTGTTTTGCACGACAAACTCATAAGGGTCCAGATAGTTATGCATCCGGCAAACCAAAACATACAGGATTGTTTATGGACTAAAGGAGAATCGTCTCTACAGGAAGTAATAGATGTTGTCGAAAAAGCAGAATTGACAGGAAGATGTGCAAAAGCCATTTTACAGGGAAATAAAAAAAGTGATGACTCAAAAACGGAATCTAACAATCTTGTAAACAAGGTCAGGGAGACGAGGAAGTATTGTACTGGGACTGAGGGGTCCTCGAGGAAAGACAACACCAGTAAAAATAAGAAGAAGATTAAGAAGGACATTACAAAGACGAGTGTTACATGTTTCAGATGTGGGTTATTGGGTCATTACGCAAATGATAAAAGTTGTCCGGGCAGGAATCAGAACTGTTCTGGTTGCAGCATTTTTGGCCATTTTGTTAAAGTCTGCAGGAGGAAAAAAGAGCTCGCGATAAAATTGTTAGAGAGTGCCACTGACTCAGCTTCTTCCTCGGACAGTGAGGACAGGAACATGTGGGTGCTCAATGTAAGGAATTCTGAATCTTCGATACCGGATTGCCAGCGGAAAAAAACGAAGTGCGACATATCAATTGGGGGTGTTACCATCACTATTACTGATGACTCTGGTTCCCCTTACACCATTGTAAATGAACTGATTTGGTTAAAGAAGTTCAAACATGTTGTTGGTGGGCATTTTAGACACACCTGATATTTCTCCGAAAAGTTTTACTGGGGAGTCAATCCAGTTGATTGGTTACAAGAAAATGTTATTTGTATTCAAAGTTCGTATGGCAGAATGCAAATTGTATGTATCTAAGTCTGGGCCGTCAGTCTTAGGTTGGTGGGACCAGGGTGCACTGGGGATGATCCTAGACCCAAACAGTACTGAACCTGTATCTGTGATTCAAGGTGGTGAGATGAATGATACGACCATAAGAGATTTGTTTCCCCAAGTATTTTCGGGAACCGCAGGCAAGTTAAAAAAAATTCCAACATAAAATCATACTTAAGGATAACGCAGTACCTGTTATCCACAAGGTAAGAAATATTCCTATAAGCATTAGAAATGAAGTGTCTGGTGAGTTAGACAAGTTATTACAAGCAGGTATTATTGAGCAAGTTGAATCGTCCGACTGGATTTCTCCTTTAGTTGTAGCAAGACGTGCGAATGGCAAGTTAAGGTTGTGTGTGGATCTTAGGGACCTCAATAAGAATATTTTGATGGATCAATTTCCATTACCCAGAATCAACGAGGTTGTAGCTTTAACTGAAGGTAAAGAATGGTTTACCACGATCGACCTTACTTCTGCGTATCACCAGATTTCATTGCATCCTGGTAGCCGTAGATTAACCACTTTTATTACACCGTTTGGGTGTTATCAATTTGTAAGAGTCCTATTTTGGCTAGCTTCTGCGGCTGCTATGTTCCAAAGTCTGATGTATAAATTATTCAGTAAAATGCGAGATGTATTTTTTTTCAAGGTGACATTTTAATTATGGGCGATACGAAAGATAATCATGACGCTAAAGTTAAAGGTGTTCTCCGGGTGCTAGGAGACAATGGACTTGCAGCGGAATACATTAAGTGCAAAATAACTAGGCGGAGTGTCACCTATTAGGGACATGAGATAAGTGGTGAAGGCATAGAACCTAAAGCTAGTCTAGTAGAGGCAATAAAAAAATCAGCTGCACCTACAAACAAAGATGAAGTTAGAACATTTTTAGGCCTTGCAGAATATTACACTAAGTTTGTCCATAATTTTTCCCATAAAACTTTTCCCATTAGGCAATTGTTAAAAGGGAAATGTGTATTTGAGTGGTCTGAAGAATGTGAGATGGCATTTGAACTAATTAAAAAGGACATTATTAGAGCACCTGCTCTACAAGGTTTTGACCCAAACCTGCAAAGCATTGTTACTACGGACACCAGCAGTAAGGGGTTGGGAGCTGTTCTTACACAGATGGATGAGAATAATAAGGAATGTGTAATTGCGTTTGCTTCCCGCTCAATAACCAATACTGAAGCAAAATATTCTGTTATTGAGAGGGAGGCCCTTGCATGTGTGTGGGGTTTGGAACATTTCCGAGCGTTTGTATGGGGTACAAATGTCATTTTGCGGAGTGACCATTAAACACTCACCAAAGTGTTAACAACAAAGGGCTTATTCAAAGCCTCTCCACGCATTGCCTGTTTATCCATGAGACTTTTGGATTACAAGTATGAAGTATGTTATGTGCCACGGATCAAGAATAAAATTGCTGATTTCTTAAGTAGGATGCCTCTAGCCAGAACTGATGAAGATGTGAAGGAGTTGAAAGAATGTTGGGTAGCTGACATTGTGCAAGATGTTCAGGGTCTCACTGAGGATGAGTGGAATAAAGCCGTGGATGAAGATCTGGTATTAAATAAAGTTCAAACTATGTTGTGTGAGGGGTGGCCCCATAAAAAAAACCTGGATGAAAGTGTAAGGGGATTTTGGGAACTGAAGGAGGAGTTGTCTGTAGAGGACAACAAGTTAATGCGCAATGGAAGGTTTATTCCTCCTGAAGTACTTAGGGACAGGATTCTGGATTTGTGCCATGATGGCTATTTAGGAATATCTAAGACAAAAAGCAAAATTAAACAATTGTATTGGTGGCCAGGAATAGATGTGGCTGTGGAAAGGAAGGTAAGATAATGTATTCTGTGCAACGAATCAGAGAAAACATTATCTACATTCAAACCACCTTTAGTTCCTATTAAGTGTCCTGACATGCCTTGGGAGAAAATTGGTCTAGATATTACAGGTCCGATATATGCAGAGGGGGAGTGCAAATATATTGTGATGATGTATGATCATTTCTCTAAATGGCCAGAAATTGAAATTATTACCAAGATAGATTCTTGGTCTATTGTGGAATTTTTGGATACGGTTTTCTTGACAGAGGGTTTTCCCAAAACTATAATTACGGACAATAGGCCACAATTCACTTCAGATAAATTCAATGCTTTCTTATTGAGGTGTGGCATTAAACATATTACTACTTCCAACTATCACCCGGCTGGTAATGGTGCTGTTGAGCGCTTCAACAGAGTGTTGAAGAATAGTATACAGCTGTCAGAAAGCGCAAAACTAGGTTGGGAAAAGGAAGTGTGGAGAATGGTTTGGTCGTACAGGACCACGCCTTGCGGTTCTACTGGACACAGTCCCTTTGAGATAATGAGAGGAAGAGTTCCATTATGGAAGGATAATATAGGTTGGATGACAGGCGGTAGGAAAAGCAGCTGGACTGTTGAAGGTGTTAGAAATAATATTAAAATCGCGCAAATTCGTTCAAAGGAATACTATGATGTAAAACACAAATGCAAGGCTATAAATATACAGGTTGGTGATTTGGTTAAAGTGAAAGTCCCAGGCTTCAAAAAGTATGGAAAGGGGAAATTCTATCCGCCCTTGAAAGTTGTGAAAATTTTGTGTAATGCAGTACCACTCAAGGATGGAAAAGTGTGGCATTTAAGCAGAGTCTCTCCGTATAAAGGAGGTGAAAAGAAGGGTATAATTGAAGCCAAATGGTTAGTGGATGATGAAGCTGGAAATAACATGTGCTCACAAAGTGAGGTTGGGGTTCCAGTACAACATGCTAATGAAGCACAGGCAGGTAGAGGCAACGGGATTCCTATACAAGAAGGTGGCATAACTGAAGAAATGGAGAAAAGAGGTGTACAAGAAGGTGACACAACAGGGGTAATGGGTAAGTTTTGTAGGTGTGGCAGAAGAATCACAAGACCGGGAAAGCTTGGTGACTATGTATGCAATTGAATCCAAATTCCATGTTAAATCAAATATTATATGTTATGTTTTCTTATAGTCTTTAATTATGTTGTGTAGTTAAGTGTAACAAAGAAAAAAAAAAAAAAAATGTTGTGACTTCTTCTAGCCTTGAGAACGATGTAGAGTTATTGGTGGGAAATGTGTATGTGAAAATAAAAATAAAAAATCAACACGTGTCAGGGGGAAGATGTGTTATATCTTAGAATTGTAGTTAAATGATGTATTATAGTTAAATAATGTATGTACCCATGTTGTCGAGTTCGCGCTAGTTATGCGTGCGAGCCAGAGAACAGGGGAATGTTAAGAAAAGAATGCTGTGTCGGATTCGGGGACGGTTGGAGGACGGCGGACGGGAGGAGTGGATGTAACTGGTCCATGTGCTGCAGCCAGGGCTCTTTTATTAGGAATAAACGCATTCTACTTACGACGATTCCTGGCATTTTTCCTTGACGTTACCGAGCATTCATCATTACAACTACCACCTCAGCTGTGTGTGCAGTGCAAGTAGCTAATGGCAGTTACGTGCCCATGGATCAAACGCATCCAAATTAGAGGCTTCAGGATGACAACGTTATCAATCCCCTGTAATTAATAAAAATGTGCAAATCCTGTCAAATGCCCATGTCCATAGGCGCTACGAACATCAGGTATTGTATGTAACATTATGAGGTACACAGCAGTAATGTCATACCCATGCTGCACATGTCAGGGTCTACCCTGTGCCTGGGTCACAATAGCTGCAATGCCACCATGCAACATCTCAAGTGTCATAGTGCTAAGACAACAGCATTGAGGGGGAGGACACATGTTTCCAGCTAGTGAAAAACACCCGCACAGTCATAAGAGGAAATGGAATACTGCTAGGACCATCAGTGCAATCCAATGGAGCACACATTCCCCAACATCAGCAGTACACACTACCAATGCTAACACCCGTATCGTGCCATGCCAATGCTATACATAGTATATGCTAGGTCTCAGCAACATATAGGTGGATGTGAAATATCAGAGACTGGGTCAGTTACAGATTGTCAATTCTGGTGCAAGTGCCATCAGAACACCCACAGCCAGTGCAAGGCCACACCATGATAATGGAAGTAGACGGAGGGTTGAGTAGGACAATAACATGGCAACATAAAATTTGGGCAGAACCTACACCTAGAGGATGTGACGCAGACATTTCCCCAAACTGCCCACACTACATGTGACATGCAGGTGGGGCATAGGCCTGGGAGAATTCTAATATTATAGACAGGAACAACGAACAGGAACCAAGATCACAATGTGCAACTAATAGGAAGTCAGGCACGTCACGTTACAAATGCCACAACACAGACACACTAATTGTACAATATCTCATTGCAGAGGATGATGGCTCTCCTAGGGATATGCCTGTCCTGGAATTCCCTGGTGACATGGATAATGAGCTGACAAACATTAGCCAGCAGACCCTCCAAGATGTCCTTGGAACCCTCCAGACTCCACCTTCAGTCACAAGGAGGAGCACAGAAGTAGCAACCATCACAGAGGACCCACCCACCACCCCAATTGTATCACCTGCCAGCTCAAAACCAGCTGAGGACTCAGATGACAATGGCACCAGCTTTGAGAGGACTGTAGTTGGAGTACAGCGGGAGCTGGCCAAGGAGGTTTCGGGTGGGAATGCAAAATATGGCAGCCAGCCTTGAGGGGGTGCGTTCATGCATGATGTCATCCTCAGAACAGGCAGCAGCCATGCAAGGGCGAACATCTATCCTGCAAGAACTTCAACAAAGTGTGAAGGAAATCAGCACAGCAGGGAGTTGCCACAACACCTAGCACAGCAAACCTTTCACTGCGTGCACGAATGCAATAATGACCCCCTCAGGTCCGACCTGGCTGCCTACCACAGTGATGTAGCTGCTATACTTAAGAACCAGAAGCTTCTCCTTGCTGCAGTACTGCCCTTAATAGCCCCACAGTTGGCAGCTACCGGGATTTCTGACTCTAAGTCTTCAAACACTGAAGTGTGTGTTGCCCCTTCAAACCCACCACCACCAAGGGCAGAGGAGACAACACACACATCAGAAGATGAAGACGTGGAACAGATCACCTTCATCCATAAGAGTACCCGGTAGCACAAGTCCATGCCAAATGGGCAATTATATCCTAGGTCCCGTGCTTGTTAACATGCCAGTCTTGGAACAGCTGGTCACATGCACTGTTCTCCAGCCCACTGTTTACCTTGACACTATGCTCCGTGATTATCTCTCACTACCTCATTGGCAATTCATGTTCCTCTGCACTGTATGACACTTCACCCCAGCATGTCCAATGACATGTCCTATTGCACCTGTGCAGTATCACAATAGAATGCGTCACACTAATGGACTCAAAATCCTGGACTATGTAAATAATGCACTACAGCATTTTAAAATAAATAGCACTTACGCAACCACTTTGTATCTATGTAATGTGGCACATCAACCGTGTAGGAGATTAGTGATGTATGTTGCATGTCAATGGCCATAGAATGTCAATACAACTGCCTTGAAAGATTGTGGGCTGATAACTATGCACTGGGGTCTGGATTGTATCATCATCTGCGCTTCCTGAGGGTTATTTCTGAAGTAAATAGAAAACTAACAGTAGTTTAAGCAGAAAATCAATGTGTTCAAATTTTCCTTCTAGACAATCTTTATGTATGTGACATCTGACTATAAACTTTCATCACACACACACACACACGCCATACAGCAGGAATGGGTGTGCACGAGTGAATAGACAAGTATGTAACCTGGCAGTACAATGTAAGAAATGATAGGTGTGAGTTATGTATACTATACTACATAAGATTATACCATCACTCACCTTATCAGGGTTCACATGAACATCAGGCTGCAGGCAGACGTACTACAGTGCCCAATATTCCAAATCTGGTCTCAACTATGACAGATTGAAAACACACATTCAGACTTAACAACACATTGTGAACCATAGTAACCTTGAGTGGTGGGTGCAATGGATGGCAGATGCATAGAGAAGTAGCTTTGGTGTAGCTGCCAATGTGACAGCTCAATTGGAATTGGGAATAACCATGTCAAGAATGGGATTTGGATGCAGGATGGAACACAAATGCTAATACTAAATTGACACTGTTCACCCATGCCAAGGCCCTGATCCCCAACCATATGACACATACTGTAAAGGAGTACCTAAATATTTATTAACAGTAAAAAAGGATACTAAAATTAGGGGAACACCTTAACTAACCTAACCTATCCTAACTACACATAACCCACAAATGGCCCTAATTACACTAATCTAAACTTACTTATCACATTTAACTAAACACTCTAAACATCAACCCCCCCACCTTATATGACGGGACACATGTAGGACAACGTATACTAACCTGAACACATACTATCTTATCCTAAACAAATATATATATTTTTGGTATTTTAATTTTTTATATTTTTTTGTTGTATTTTTATTATTTTTAGACACATAAATCCCAACATCATCCCCCACCTACCCACAAAAACACATGTTAAAATATAATACCCTCCACCTCCCAATCCACTTATACTAACTGAACTAACAGCCTATTCTAACCTAACACTAAGCCCCCTAATCCCACTAAATATAAGAACCAGGAAAGAGGAGGGAGTGGAGGGAATCATGGCTGAGGGTCCAACAGTCACAAGTTTGCCCTCTGCAGGATCTTCTTTATCCCACGCTGTCTCCTGCTATTGCGGGACACCTCCTGCTGCAACCTGTCCATCCTGCGCAACATCCGTTGCATGTCACGTCACATGTTCATGAATTCCTCATTGTCCATGACTGCAGCAGGGGTGGTCTGTGTGCCACTAGTGGATGGTTGTGCTGGTGTCGGTGCCATGCTTGGAGGGGGAGGTGCAGGAGCTGCTGTTAGTGGGCCCGGAGCGGATGATGTAGAGGGACCTGCAACGGTGGCTGTCATCCATGGTGCAACTTGGGTCGGAGTGCTGGTGCTGGTGGTGGTTGCTGTTGTGGGCACACATGGCCCCCTTGGGCAAATGCCCTCCAGACCCCTGTGGCTCTCTCATGGCGATAACACCGTGCCATGTGGCGGAACCCAGAGTCCACATCCAGAATGTGGCGTTAACGCATCGCCCTCCTCTGGAATTCTCTGATCTGATTGGTGTCCATGTTGGCAGCTGTAAAAATAGAGAAAGCCAAACATTAGTTACATCATTGTGTGATACATCTACTGATGATATTCTAACACTTCCTCAAAATTAGCTCAAACAGTCCAAATCCCAGTACAGATCATAGATTGTCCCTGAGGAATGACATGCCAACACAGCCTACACATCTCCTATCTAACAGCACAGCAATGCTCAAAAAGGTGTTTAACTACTTAAATGATCTATGCATCATTGTTCTGCCATTAGTCACATAACAAACGCTGCAAGTACTCCACATGTGACAGGCCAACTAATGACTATCTTCTGTATTGACAATCAAGGGCCACAAGATCAGTGATTTGTAAATGGAATTGCCAGGACGGTATGCAGTTGCTAATCATGAGGGGGTATCCTAGGTTAGAACAAATGAATGTTGGAATTACATGTCTGTCTTCTACACTGGGATCCTCACACCTAGGTACACATGTTTCATAAACCTAACCCTGTGCCTCAAGGGGTGATGAAGATGCAACACATACTTGCAAACATCAAGGACAGCCAGGAAGCTGTGGACAGCTGTCCATGGGTTTAGTCAGTCCACCACTGGTAAGGAGGGCTGCCAACTAGGATAGACACAAACATTGGACAATCACATCCACATTTATGTTCCTAATTGCGGACAATTGTCAACATCATTTGATCTCACTAATACCTTTCCAAAAACAAGCACATAGATGCAAGCACCCATCTGGGCTTGAGCTGCATGCACACCTATGATATTTTACTCAAGTGCCACATAAATGTAGCACAACATGTGGAGCTAGATGCTGCTAAGAAGTCAAACATACAGTCCTATATGTTCATTAGTTCACAGGGTGGCTAAAGTCTGTGGGTAATAGTTTGGCATCACTGGTCTGTGTGAATCAGGGAATGACTTGCTGACTAAATCATGAAAATGCCTACCTCCAAAATTTACATTGGCATAAATGTAGCAACAAATATCACCCTGTTCACCTGCCCATGTCTACAGCGCAGCACTAGATACCCAAAATATGACTCTCCGCCACTGATTGTCCAACTCAAAAATGGAACAAAATATCAAACTCCAGTCAAGTCACGTATCAGATCATGTGCCAGCACATCATACTTTGCTATGTGTCCGACACACAGGAGTCAATCACACAACAGCTGCAAACACAACACAGGACTAACATATCAACACTTACTGGATATGTCTGGATCCGCAAATCAAGCCACTTCTCCAATTGTCCACCCATAAAACACGGAAGGGTGAAATGTGCTCAATGTCTGCACACTGTACAAAACTTGGAACAAAAACTCACTGTGTGTGCCATTTTAAATGATAGACCAGCACCTCAGGCATGTAGACACCCCAACAGACATACCACTGCAAACATGTATTGACCCTGTCACTCCAGTGAGTGATAGACACATATATGCACACATGCTCTGGCCCTAACAATCATTAACATTAACAATCATGTGGTGACAAACATGATTACTCAATTGGGTGCAGATTTATTTAGAGACGGTACTCCATTTCTTCATTTGTTGTTATGAGAGACATGCAAAGGCACATTCCAGGTGCACTGCAATACCACTCACTCAGGTATTGTGGCTTGTGCATCAAGAGACAATCAGTTACTGTGTGATGCTCATGTGGGTTGAGTTTATCTCATGAATTATACTTTCTATGGTCCATTATATGTGGGCCAGTGTTGTCTGTAGGTTACATATGCCACATTGCCAGTGTACCCACAGCCGTATATGCACCCTATGAAACCATGATGGCAGGGATCCTGTGTGTTACTTGCTGACAATGTTATGCTAAACATGGATTGGCCATTCATCTCAATCAAAACAACAAACAAATATATGCTGACAGTGTCTAATTTGATCATCCATGACAGAATGCATGGGCACAGGTGTAGTCATTGCACCTGAAATGTGTTACTCATGGCCCTGTGTACCTATATCAGGTATTGTAAATCACAGGTAGCCACATTCATTACATTTGCCAAGTTGGGTGATCTGTGGTTATACAACGAATTTACACTGTCCCCTAATTGAAACATGGTTTAGCAAATGTCAGACTGTGGCAATCTTGATGAGGTAGGTCTCAATTTGTATGCACCTTGGGAATGGCAGCAGTCACAGGAATGCTGGTCTGCTGATCTTAGTATACACCCATGTCTGTGATAGCCTTCATACTGAGAAGTTAACTGTTGTACATATGCTGCACTAGATCAGCAGGGGTGTACCAAACGTAAACTAGCAAACTATTTTGTCATTTAAAATGTATGATGGCAGCAGTCAGGGGTCCCTTGCACAACATCATGCAAATAAATATTTTGTGACCATGCATTCACCAAGTTCATGGATCCCAAGATGACCCATTAACTTATGAAGATTGCTTGGCTAGATAGTGAAACAGATAGCAAATGATTGAGCTCTGTACCAGCAATTGTGCCCAAGGCAAATTAAAACACACAGGAACAATGAACATAGGGCCAGATATTCTTATTTTTTTAATGTGTTCCATTTGCTTCATGTTTTTACGCTACAGCTATGGAAAGTAGCACCAAACATTTAGACATTATCCCGTGTGCATTACTTTGGCATCCATTTCTAATTTAAATGCTGCACAAACCAAGTCAAAGTATCAGCCTAAGATATTACCAGAGGTTAGGAAGAACTTTGTACGTATGGCCATGAATACAGTTCAGACATGTATTCCAAATAATTGGGGACTACATTCATTCCTTGCTTTAGCATGTGAAATACAACTCATTCCTGGTACACTCACAGACCATGAATAAAACAATTGTTTGTACCACATTACCATCATCTATTGACATCAAAGCAGCACTAATTTACAAGATCAAGTTGTGTTTTGTAAGTTTGTGCAGCTTGTGCGTCAACAAATGACGGTAATGTGGAGCTAATATTGTATAAACAGGGCCACTGTATATTTAACTTGCATTCCACATGTCCACAAACATTGCATGCAGCATGTCAACGTATCTGCTACTGTCACTACAGAGCATTTAAATGTGCACATTAGTCTGATCTGTACTCACCAACAGGGCCACCAATCACCACACCCAGGTGGTCCAGCAGGTCTTGCTCTCTGGCCACAAGGTCAGCCCAGCGATGCTTGAGTTGGTGGTCATTGCGCTGGCTGTTGAATACTCTCTTCAGATGGAAGAGCACCTTGGGCCACCTGAGCCTCCTCGCCTCCGTGTGATACTCCTGTATCACCCTGCCACCAGTCTCTAACATCAGGGGTAGGAAGTAGCCACCAGTCAAATGAAAGCCCCCAGCTCCTCCTCACCCATTCTCCCCAGACGTGGCCTTCCCAACATGACAAAAATTTATAAGGATAGGAAAGGGAAAATAGGAAAATACAGGGAAAGAAGCTAGGAAAATGACATATAAAGAACCCACAAACAGCCCAACAATACCCCAACTAACAATAATCACTACACACTCCCAACAGTACAAAGACAAAATCAGACACAAAAAATGACAAATACACACTTACACTGTGACAAATGGAATGGCACACAGGAGACAAAAGCACAATTTGGACAGACAAATCTCTCAGCACAGCCACACAGTCTAGAAGAATCACAGACTGCAAAGTGAAAGTGAAAGTACACTCACTGTACCATTTCTGTAAACAGGATATCCTATTACATCACATCCTGTCTCAAATGCGGTGCGTTTATATTATGATGCTTGAAACGTTTATGACGCTTACGAGCTTTGAGTCAAAATGTTTTAACGCAAATGCTTAAAAATTCCCTCCCACTCAAAGATCAATATATTTTTCATGGATTACCAATTTCATGGGGTGCAGTGTTGGATTTTTCAACGCATATGCAGCAAAATTTGACCCATATGCGTCTTTTTGGACGTGTTTGTGTCAAAATATCTGTCTTTAACTGTGTTTGTGTCATTTTTCTAATTTTTAACATACATGAAAGCTGTAACTATACAGAGATAGGAAGGTTGGGCCTGAGGGGGTGTTCCAGTGTTTGGGCACATGTGGTAGACCACACTACTGCAGACCATAATACTCATGTTGTTATGCCAGATAAGCACTCTTGACTGACCCAACAGCAACCCAAACATTTGGAATACAAATTGGTATTCCCTAGTTTGAGCAGGTGGTGGGTCAAAAGAGGATAGCAAGGCTACGCAACTTGACCCATTCACTCGTGGCCTGTGTGTGTATGTCTGTGAATTGGCTATTTCAATTGTTGTTGTGCCTCTGTGTGAACGTTACAAGACATGTTTTGCATAATGTGCTTGTATGCATGTGTTGTAAATGTGGATAACCATCAGATGCCATTCATTGTGGTACATCAGTCAGGATATGTGTTTGTCATACCTGTAGCATCTAATGCTGTGTGAACTTCCATGACTTGGGGACACAACTTCTCCCATGACAAACTATGCACAGGATAGATAGAGGACGGTTGATAATGGCAATGTTACAAGGGTAAGCCATCACGTGTTCTGGAATGTTGGATACCACTTCCTGGTCACTTGTTTGTATACTACCCATGAGTCAGGCATTTGAACATGCTAGGTAGGTACAGTGTTTGTGACACAGAGTCCCAAAACCAATCCAAAAAAGTTATGTTACACCACATTTTAAGTCATATAAATGACCTATGTTTCTCCTGTGGCAGTGGAGGACCAGCAGACCATGCTGCATGTGTTCACATATTTCCAGTGGTTCATTGCACAAAGGTGTCCAGTTCAAGTGTGTGGCCATGTGTACCCTGTGTCAGTATTGGCCTCCATGTTGTCACAGTTACGTGCAGGTCTAGTCATAAGTCTGTGGAGCCATTCCCTGCATTAACAGAGTATCCTTCAAAGCAGAATTGGCAAAGATAAATTGACGACACACATGGGGATAGTCCAGCTATGGCACTGCAGAACTTTTATAAGGCTTACAACAGGGCAACCTTGGTGTGCTTAAAAACTTTATGGATCAGTAATAGGAAACAGGCAGGTTTCATCACACATTTGTACACAGGGTGGCCTCTAAAATTCCCACTGCAACAGGGAACATCAGTGCCTCTGTGCTGATTAATCTCACAGCTTGTCACCATGCAAGCACCATCAATAGTTTGAGGCCAATGTGAATCTGTGTGCGGACTGTCAGGGCACAAACTTTTTTTGTCCTTTCATACACATTAGCAAACATTGTTTGTTGTGCTGGAGGCACTGTACCAAATCCATGCATACAGCCATAGTACACTGTCACTGTTTGTCACTCATGAGTACATGAAACCCAGACAAGGGATTTGGGCTGGATTAAGCAATTTGAATACATGTCCCAGACCATAATACGATAAGTAAACTGATTAAACTATACTATACATTTGAGGATTCATCGTAGACCTACCAGACACAATACCCCAGGAGGAAAGAGAGGGCATGGAAAGCAACTATGAGACAAATGTAGTCACAGGAAGCCTCTATGGTAACATAAAGACAGGAAACTGTCAGGCTAACAGGATGCAGGGTCAGTCAGGAACAAAAATGAACAAGGCAAAAGCACAGTGAGCAGACTCTGACTGGGAAAAGCTGGAACAACACCGTGGGAACTAAAAACTGTACTTGTGCTGTGGGCTGCTACGTTACACAATACCCCAAGGCCTGTGTTGCACAAGTGATTTGTACGGCAATGCACAACAAGGATATTCAGAATATGGCAGCTTCTAAGCAGTTCCAGGCAGCAGCAATGGCAGTGCAGGTTCAAATGGCTGGTCTGCATGGAAGTGCTCACAGGTGTGTGCAGCTTCAGTCTCTCACAAGTCCTGTGGGTGAAAATAAAGTTTAAAGGGCAAACAGTACCTTTCACATGGGAAGCAATGGACAGCTGAATACAGGTCCTACCGACTACCAGGCAGTGCATTATCGGACCTGAAGTTCATGCAGACCGATGAACTATGACTATTGCATGCCATACTAAAGAGGGAAGCACACAGGAATCAGAATGGGAGTCTGGGTGTGTGTAGATGAAGGTTATCAGGGTACAAATAGTCCATTTACAGGGCCCCTTAGAGAAGGGTGGGGAGAGACTGAAAACATGGCAGTGGCAGGACTTATTACCTGGGATGGAGTGCGCAGGGCATGTCTTGTGAGCAATACTTGTCAAACCTGGGGCACTTGTGCTATCCATTTTCAGCTTAGATGGACTTCTTGTCACACAAGCTCCTTGCAAAGATAGCTGATGTCACACTTTTTGCTGTCAAGGGTGTGGCCATACATTCCTGTTACCAATGCAATAGCACATCCACTGACTCATGTATGAAACACTTTTTTACCTTATGATTAATGGTGTCTTAGTTGTGTGTCATGTGCTGCAATGGCCCATGTTGGCAACATGGATGTATCTCATAGATGTAGTCCTCTAATGTTGCCCTTCACATGTGAAATATACAGGACATATGTCATTTCCACTGTGTATGATGTTGGGTGTACATTCATACCCATCAAATGTGATGTGGCTTTTTCAGTATCCTAATCTGTATTTCTGCAATGCTCTATGAGGCTAAACTCTGATTATGATTCCTAGGGATCATGTGATGCATACATAATTACCCAGACCATGATTGAGTGATGAAGTGTGGTGTTTAATGACATATGGTAAGAAAGTGGTAATGGTGACTAGAGTTAAAAGAAGTTTTGTACAATGTGTTGTCTCCGACACAATCCTGCTGCAGTGTTTGGGTGGTCCCCCTCATGTTGATGAACAGCATCCTCCTCTTCCTCCTCTTCAGGCATTTGTGGGTCTGGTTCATAGAGGGGAATGTTCCTCCTTACACAATTGTTGTGCAAGATGGCACAGGTCAAAATGATGTTGCAGACCATTTCAGGTGAATATAAGAGGCTGCCTCTGGTGATGTCGAGGCACCTGAATCTTGACTTCAGGATGCCAAAAGTCCTCTCTACTATGGTGTGTGTCCTCCGATGTGGCTCATTATAGGCACGCTCTGCTGCAGTGCTTGGGTTTGTAAATGGGGTCATGAACCATGGCTGGATCCCATACCCCTGATCAGCTGAAAGAGAAAATGAGTTTAAATATTTGGATGTTGGTTGCACCTTGATTATCACTTTGCCTGGCAGTTGTTATCTTGTGTCGTCTGTGACTCATCTGTGTTTGTGTTATTGTGTGGGATCCTAGGCTTCTAGGATGTTCTATCAGCATTGGGTTGTTTATTTATATAAACTGGTGTTTGGCTGATTGACCGGATATCAGCGGTATATTTGTAAACTTGCAGTACATTGTGTATCTCCCATGCATTATGTCAGGTGAAGGAACTGTCCATGTGTCTTCAATGGAGGTGACATGATACTTCCGCACACAGAATCGATTCCACTGTGGTGGGGACACGGTTGCACTATGTGGCCTGAACATCCCATCCAATTCAACATATGTAATAGCATGTGAAAAACAACAATGAGGCCCTTTGATTTGGCTAGGTGACAATGTACAACACATCTCCATAAGTTTGCAGCACTGAAGTGTTGACAATTGACAATGCACAAATATCCCATGGGTGACAAGTTCTATGCAAACCTATTTTTGTGCCCTCATGAGTTGGCTCATGTGCAAACATGTACCTACACTACTGAACCTGCTCCAGGTAAGCTGGCTAACTTGGTGGTGGGGGTGAAAGTTTGAGTGTCAGAAGGTCCATATGCCTGTACAAATGTTGTGTACATGTGTAATTGTCTCAATCCGTATGTGTAGCAATGTGCACTTTGCAATAATGTCACATCAATATGTGTTCTTAGCACAGTCCACTTCCTTTTTGCTAGCGGGCAATGTCACCCCAGGAGTGATGTGAGATGTTGATACTGCCTCAATGATTCCATGTCACCTTCATTAGAGTCATCATCATCTTTCTATGTCTCATGGTGTTTGACCAACAGCAAAACACATTACACACCCCTTACACAGTATGTATTGCTTGGAAGGGTGTGTGATTGAGTGTTATTGATGTGATATTGTAAGATTCATCTTCCAAGTTGTACTGCCAGTTAAGACCATGTCATTGTCACTGTGTGGTTTTAAATTGGTCCCTTGTGGCTCTGGAGTGGCATCTGTTGTTATTTGCATCTGTCATTTGTCCATAGGTGTGTATCCCATTGGGTCAGGATATCAAACATGACTAGCAGTGTCACAACCTCAGTGTCTTCCTGGCCACGTGTCAATGTAGTGATGTATGTGTTGTGTGTCCTACAGGGTTGCTGTGCAGTGTGTATATAACTAGGTTGCTGTACTTACCAACAAGTAGGCCATTTCCATATCGTCCATCCTGGAAGTGTTGATTGATGGTGCAGTTGCGGAAGATGAATGAATCATGTACACTCCCAGGATACTTTGCCGCGATGTTGGTGATCAATCCCTGGTGATCCACAATGGCCTGCGCATTGATGGAGTGTGTGTGCTTCCTGTTGCGGTATAGATGCTCGGTTGCAGCAGGTGGCACAATCCGTACATGTGTGCAGTCAATGGCACCAAGCACATGTGGGAAGCCATTGATTTGGTAGAAGCCCTGTTTGGTCTCCTGCTGCTTCAGCTGTGTGTTGGGGAAGCTGATGTGGCGGGTGTGAGGGAGATGATGGCATCCAGTACCTTAGGTAGGAAGGCAGGGAATGAGGCCTGTGAGATCCCAGCAACCAGGGCACCAGTGGTTTGAAAAGTGCCACTTGCCAACATGTGGAGGTCAGCTAGCAGCTTGGTCTCCGATGGAATGATGTGGGGTGTCTGCAAGCGGGGTGGCAACTGTGGCTCAATGTTGCGCAGCAGTTGCTGTATGGCTTGCCAGTTTAGTCTGTACCTTTGGATGATGTCATGTTCCCTGAGGCCCTGAAGGGTTGTCCTGGCCCGGAATATCCTCTCCTGCCTTCTGCGTTGCCTTAGGGGTCACTGTTGGTGTTGTGGAAGCTGCTGCTGTTGGTCCTGTGCTCTGCGTCTTCGTGCGTGATGGATGAATAGCACCTCCATGTCTTCCTTTTGGAGCTCTGATGTTGCTTCTGTGTGTTTTCCTTAAGCACTGGTGTGTTTGCCCCATTTTAATGCCTACCCTGACCCAGGCGTTAATGTTTGACGCAAATCCTGCTGTGCGCCATTTTTCGACTCCGCCTCCCAGCCTTGCTGGATTTTTGCACGGTTGGATAAATATGGCACACAGGTGTTTAAATCATTTTTGGGGCAGGAATGCCTACCTTGCATGTCATTAACGCAAGGCGGGTTCACGCATCCAGTAAATGACACACACTCAGACATTTTGACATGAGTGGGGTCTATCATCA
Source organism: Pleurodeles waltl (assembly GCF_031143425.1). Lineage (NCBI taxonomy): Eukaryota > Metazoa > Chordata > Amphibia > Caudata > Salamandridae > Pleurodeles > Pleurodeles waltl. The sequence goes on along the minus strand of NC_090444.1, from coordinate 1,031,032,285 downwards.
AAGTAGAAATATGGTGCTAGGTGTGCGCCGCACTTTGGTAAAAAAAAAAAATTATGCAAATCCGGCGCAAGCAGAGTATAAATATGCCCCAAAATGTCCTTATACCTATAGTGCAAACACATGATTCCCATGGAAAATCCCAGTGACACCATTCTATTCTATGAATGAAGTGAAGCACCTTCTCAGTTTCACAAACGTAGAGCAATAATTGTACTCCATGACCTATAAAGCTTTGGATAACAGCATAAGAAAGGGAAACACAATACTCCTACCACATGTTATTAATAGACTCCAGGGATAAGGCCCTCATGGTTGAAAAGGCAAGAATATAAATGAATACATTTTATGAAAGTAGCTACCACAGGCAAAATAGTAGATAATCACTGCTCTTTATCCAGCAGTTGGATAATTGTATGAAACGTGATGATTAATCCAGCAGCAGAGTCAACAACACTGACGGACAACCAGACAAATAGTATGAAGGTGATCTGTTTTTTAGTAGGACAAAAACAAAAAACGGTGTCTATGCAATGGCAGGTTCATGTCCATCTTGTACTGGGGTTGAAGGAAAGTGTGTGAAGCATTTAAAAATAAGTGCGTATACTGATGACATGCTGTCCCGGGAAGATTTTCTCCCTGCTTCCGGTTCATAAACCACACATGCGCAGGTGAGACACTATCACCTTTCTCACCTATCGTAGAGTGTAGAAGTCAGAATCATTCAATCACAAATCAATGACATTATACTATAAACAATACTAAACACCATGAACAATTTAACACTAAATCACACTCCAAACTGAATAAGGTTTCAAATCTTTTTGACAATCCAAAAATCAATGTCACATAAATGATACGCAAAACTAAATAATAAACATATATAAAAAACATCGGCTGACCAAAATGTCTAAACAGATTTAGCCTACTGAACATCAACACTGTTAGACACTCCAAAAGAATGATATAGATCAATAATAACACAATATGCACATTAATATTAAATTTCAAAGCAGATGAACATGGCATCAGTGAATCATCATAATACAGTTTAGCATTCAACGTCAGATTTCAAGGCTGGGCTATTCCTATCACTAACACAAATTAGAACATGCATGTGTGCGAACGAACTAATACATGCAGACAAAAGCAAAAATAGAAGAGAAAGCCAAAGATAATTTAGAAAACATCTAACTAGGGCATCTCACTATAAAAATTAAGCTGGTGTTATTATCTAACTGAAAAAGGAACAAGAAAGCACATTTAATTATACCTCTCCTCATGGGACAGCAGACAATAATAGTTTGTCAGACAGGGCGGTCAACTTCTTCCGGCGTCAGCTGTCAGCAGATTCAGGACAGTGCAGAACACATGGTGCACATGGGGCAAATCAGCAGTTTAGGATTAGTTGGGCTTATTAGTAGTGAACCACATAACAGAAAAGGGCAATTAGACTAAGATTAGTAAACTCATCTGGGGATTTAAAGAATTGGAGGACGACAGCAAACTTAAGGAAGAATAGACAAAATCCAACAGAGTTTTTAACAGCATTGAGGCAGGAGTAGGAATGACTTCAAATTAAAAGTTTCTCACACATTAAAACAACCACAATCCTCTCGATGGGTCCTTCATGTGGGCACACTTCGGACTTCAGATTTAGTGACCAATGGATGTTGATGGTACCACCAATTCTGCTACTACTCCAGATTTTCTCAGCAAAAATGCATTGTCATTTCCATGATTTCATACAATTCTGAAAAAATATTATATTCTCTAATAATTTGCAACATTGGGTTTTTCTTTCACTGAACTAAACCTATTTCACATACAAATAATGATTTTCCTGTCCTGTTTGACAGCTAGACCGAATAATGCAACATTGTTATCAACAAACATGTTTCTAGCCTTCAATACAATAGGACATTCAACATCACATTAACATCTTAGAAAATAATTCAGATTCAACTAAAAACTCTAAAAAATAGTTCAAATGTTTGTTTTTAATAACACACAGTTTGATGATCATTTATGGTTACTTACAAAGTGTAATGTCTTTGTTGATCAATTGGCAAGCTTATTTTAAAGCTCATTTCAAATGTAATTTCAAGTTCTAGAATTTTCAACTGAATTCTCATGGTCAAAACAAAAGGCCATAAACTCGCTCTTCCATTCATTTGTAACAAGGTAGATCCATTCAGGTGAAGAGTTTCTGCAACTTGACACTCTTTTCCTTTTCGTTCTCCTTACGACACCATCTTCGTCTTCACTCTGATTTGACTCATCAATTGCTTCCGTTATTGATGGCAGTTTATCAGCAACCAGTTCATGTGCAGCTGTAGGCCATGTGTCTCTTGTCACAGTTCTCTTTTTGGGTGCATCTGCATTCACCACGTTTGCTGCACTGCAGGAATCAGTTGACTTTGACTTTGCTCTCCTGCACAGTTTGTCTGTATGCAGAATGCTTGTGCCTTTACCACTTTGCACAATTTCTGTTTCAGCCACTGGTTCCATCCTCACAGCTTGGTCAAGCCGAACCCGTTCATCATCAGCATTTGCTCTTAGCGGGATCAGACTCTGTGTTTTCAAGAGGACATGGAACTTTATGCATATGGCTTGCATGGATCCAGTTCAGAAGACCAGCGCACTTCACAGCTGTCTTTATCACCAAAATAACTTGTAACAGTCTTTTGCACCTTGGCTCTAAGCAAGTCTTCCTCACGTACTACTTTATTACAACCCAGTCACAAGCTTTCAAGCTGAGACACTGTTCTTGGGCCATTTGAACTGTTGCTGCTTCAACCTGATGAGACAAAGAACAAACCACATCAGCTAGACCTTTGCAATAATCCAGCACTGTCAACTATAATGTTTACAAGTGCATTTGCAGACACTGCTGATAGCCTCATTGCATGACCAATTAGAATCTTGTGGGGAGATAGTCATGTCTTCCTGTCAGGGGTGCTACACATGTTCATCAGGACATGTGGCAATGCATCAGGCCATTTCAATGCTGTAGAGGCACACACCTTTGCCAATCAAGCTTTCAATGTTCTATTTATCTGTCCCACAAATCCAGATGCCTCTGGGCTGTAATTGCAGTGCAATTTTTGCTCAATGGTCAGTGCTGAACACAACAACTTTATGATCTCATTGTTAAATTGAGTTCCTTGATCTGATTCCAAAGTAGTATCAGTTCCCTGAGCAGCAGCTTACCTACAGTAAGGCTATCATTCCTATGTGTTGGATAAGCCTTGATACAATGGGAGAACACACATACAATGACCAATACTTATTTTAATCCATTACAGGCAGTCATCTCAATGAAATCAAAATGCATTCTGTGAAATGGGCCTCCCGATCTGCCTATGTGACTCAAATTAACCACTGTGCACTTCCCTACATTCATATGTTGGCATGTAACACATCTGTGACAGACCGCTTCCACAATCAATCTAAATCTAGGGGTGTACCATTTTTGTTTAAATGTGCAAATCATTGCATCTTTGCCAAGATGAACCTGACCATGATAATACCCGGTCATAGAACTGAACAAACAATCTGGCAACACAACTTTCCCTTCATTTGACATCTAAACATTATTTCCCTCTCTCTGAAAACAACCTGCTTTTATCCAACCTCTGTGTTCTACCTCTGTTGCTTCTTCCTGCAACCAGTTCATTTCGTCCCATGTATCAATCACTGACATTGAGAAATTTTGATCTGTCTCACTGGTTTCACTTCCACTACTTCACTGTTCATAGAAGATCATGCAATGGAGTACACAACATCAGGCAATTTGTCAGCAAAAGCATTGCCCAATGATACATAATCATTTGACCATTGATGAGCCACACACTTAACAACAGCAATCTTCTCAGGTAACTGTAAGGCATTCAACAAATTATTAATTTTCTCACTATTTCGAATGGGTGATCCCGAAGAGGTCATAAAACCTCGCTGTGCCATAACTGCCCGAAGTTGTGGACAACATTAAATACGTATAGACTATTGGTGAATATTGTCACTTTGAGCTGCTCTGACACCCAGCATGCCGCGCAACCAATTTGGCTACATGAGCAGAAACGTCTTCCTGAAGCCCTGAGGTTTCAACCACTCCTGAGAGGGTGAAAACTGCATAACCAGCTCTCAAAATACCTTCAGTGTCTCTTAAACAGGAGCCATCAACAAAAACAAATTGACCATTCTCCTCTAAGGGAGTATCCTGAATATCAAGTCTGGGTGTAGTCCACAGTTCAGTGCCATCGAGGCAGTCATGTTCCATTTCACTAACATCATTTGAATCACTAACAATGACAGGCAATAATGTTACGGGGTTTCAAACCGCACACCTCTTGACAGTTACATTGGCTGAGCCAAGGATCAATAACTCATAACGGGTAAGACAGGCATTGGTCAAATCTTGGGTCTTAGATCTGGTCAGGAGAACTTCAACTGAATGTGGGACATAAACAATTAAATGGTCTCCCATCACAATGCCTTTGTATTGACTTATGCTCACACCAGCACTGGACACAGCTTTTAAACAGTCGGGCAAAGCAGCAGCGACAAGATCCAATGTGGCAGAAAAATATGACACTTGCCTGTTTGTTCCTCCATACGACTGGCTCAAAACAGAAAGAGCACAACCATCACGTTCATGACAAAACAGTGCAAAACCATTTTCGTGTAATCAGACATTCCCAAAGCTGTAGTTCTGCACAAATACTCTCTCCCAACTTAGTGAAAGCTTTCCAGCATTCTTCATTAAAGGGGACTGGGTCTGTGACGTCTTTGTGTGACAACTTCTGCAGAAGTTTGGAAATTACTGAAAAATTCAGGATCCATTGGTGACAATAGCTTACCCTGCCCAAAAACATTCTGTCATCTCTCTGTGTAACTGGGAGATTCATCTGCATAATTGCTGCAACTCTTTCTCAAGACACTTTCTTCGCACCTTTCTCAGTTTGGTGACCCATATACCTTACTTCTTTCTGACAGTACTGTAACTTAGCTGGGGAAACCTTGTGTCCGTTTTTACCCAAATGATTCAACAACACTATGGTATCTTGTCTGCAAGCTTCACGCATATTAGACGCAACCATCAGGTCATCAATGTACCTTACTAAAGCAGGCTGAAATGGCATGATCAAAGTCTCTAAGGGCCAGATGTATCAAGCGTTATTACATTTGCAAATGGTGCGAATCGCAAAAATCGGCTGTTTGCGAATGCAAAAATGCCATTTGCGATGTATGAAAGGCATTCGCAGTGTGAAAATAAGGAATCTCAAAGTTTGCGAGTTTTAGCGAATGCGACGTGGTTTTACGTGTCGCAATCTGTGTTTCGCAAATAGCGACATGGAATACCAAATCGCTATTTGCACATCGCAAATTGCGACCGCGAATTGCGACAAGCAAACAGCGATTCTGTAAATCATGTCGCTATTTGCGAAACGCCGATTGCGACACGCACAACCATGTCGCAATGCGATGCATCAAAAATTCGCAAATTGCGATTATTCGCAGAATGGCATTATCCACATGCAATTTACCACGAACTGAAACCAGGTGGTAACCAGGTGCAAACTATAAAAAAAAGGCCCAGAATGACTCAAGCTCTTTTCCACAATGGCTGCACTCTACGTGATGGTGAGGAGAATGAGGAACTTGGCAGGTTTGAGGAGAGGGAGGAGGAGACAGGAGCTCATTTTCAGAGTGCGCATAACCCTTTTTGACCAGACAGAGGAGGAGATTTATGAGAAGTACAGGTTGAGCGCGGCCCTGATACTTGACCTGATAGCTGAGCAACAACTCATGCTGCAGCGCACAACACAAATGACCAATAGTATACCCACCCATGTGCAGGTATTATGCTCCCTGCACCTACTTGCCTCAGGGCGCTATCAATGAGTCATAGCAGCAGCTGGAGTGGTATCACAGAGTGCCCTCTCTAGATTTTTCAACGCCTTCCTCAATGCCATGCTTAGCAGAATACACAAGTTCATCTGATTCCCCCACACCCGAAGGAATTATAGCACACTAAAATCACAATCTACCAGATAGCACAGTTCCCACATGTCCTAGGTGCCATAGATGGGACATTTGTTGCAATCTCTCCACCATCAGCCACAGAGTATGTGTACCGCAACCATAAAAGCCAACATTCCATGAACATACAGGTGATATGCAGTGGCTCCTACATCTTCACGGATCTCGTCGCCAGGTACCCAGTGAGCACACATGATTCGTACATATTCCGCCAAAGAGGGATTCACACTAGACTGCAAGCTGGGGAATTTGGTGAAGGCTATCTATTAGGTAAATTGCCACTTTACAAAGTTGCATTGATGTCAGTGTGGCGTCAGATGGCACAAGTACTCATTTTACTCTCTGTTCCTTCTAGGAGACAGTGCCTACGCAGTGCGCTCCTATATGATGATGCCCTACCTGAACCCTGCAACACCAGCAGAGTGGAGGTACAATTCAGCACACAGGGCAACCCGCAATGTGGTGGAGCGCACTTTCGGGCTGCTGAAGAGCTGCTTCAGGTGTATACACAAAAGTGGAGGCGCACTACAGTACAGCCCAAAGACAACATGTAAAATAGTGGCCACATGTGGGATCTTGAACAATATAGCAACCACCAGGGGCATACCAGTGGAAATAATGGAGCCAGACTCAGATGAGGATGATGATCCCATACAACCCCTTCACCCAGCAGACAGGACCAGTGCAGCAGAGGGCAGGCAGAGGCGTGCTGACATCACGTGCAACCATTTCTGAAGTAAGTAATGAAAACACAACCTCAATAATATGTATTTCTGTAGTCAGCTTCTTTATTACCTTGACCTCAGGTAACATGTATCAATAGGACATAGCTATGCACTATAGGCAGACATGAGCGATTCACAGTGTCACACTATTAACATTATAGTATAACTGTATTGCTGCATGTGAAGGTAGTCCCCTGTAGCCCTCAATGTGACTTCTTTACGCCCACGCATTCCACTTGAGTGCGCAGTGCCCTCGCTGCACCTCCTGTAGCAGGGTCAAAGGCAGTACTGTGTCTGGCACTGCAACGTCTAGGCTCCATCACAGGGACTGTAAGACTGCTGAGGCTAGAGGACTCCTCACTATCCCCAACACTCAGTTCGCTAGTTGTAGCACTGCGTGCTGTCTGCATTGCATCCAGAACGTTGATTATTTGCACCAATGCCTGTGCAACGTCCCGACTGCCGTCTTCACCTGTGCGGCCACAGCACGCCGTGATATCAAGGCATTTGAACTAGCGAGAAGATTGACGGATCGGCAGAACCCATTGAACATTCCCATGAATTGGTGATGGCGCCTGCGATGGTTGACACGCTCATTCTTCATCTCAGTGCAGAGTTCCTTAATGGCGTTTGTCAAATCCTTAGGGGCATATTTATACTCCGTTTGCACCGAATGTGCGTCAAAAATTTTGACGCACTTTCAGCGCAAACATTGCCCCATATTTAAACCCTGACGCCCGATCCGGCGCACCAGGAAAATGGCGCTATGTGCGCCAGTTTTTGGAAGCGGCACCCCGCCCTGCGTTAATGACATGCAGGGTAGGCGTTCCCGTCCAAAAACAGACGCACATAGCGGTGCGTGGTATTTATGCTCCAGGGCAAAAATCACTCCCGCGCGGCAGGCGGCGCAAAAAAATGGCGCAAAGCACGAATAGCGTGAAATTTTAACGCCTGGGTCAGGGCAGGCGTTAAAATGGGGCAAACACACCTGTACTTAATCAGAACACACAGAACAAACAACAGAGCAGCAGAGCAGCAGAGCAGCAACAGGGAGACATGGAGGTGCTTTTTCTTCAACGTGCACGTAGACGCAGAGCCCTGCAGCAACAACAGCAGCCACAACAACAACAGCAGGGACCCCAAAGACAGCGCAGAAGGCAGGAGAGGATATTCCGCCCACGAACAACCCTGCATGGCCTCAGGGAACGAGACATCATCCAGAGGTACCGGTTGAACTGGCAGGCCATTCAGCAGCTGCTGACAAATATTGAACAGCAATTGGCCCCCACTTTAGTGACTCCACGCACTATCCCAACCGAAACAAAGCTGCTTGCCGTACTTCACCTGCTGGCAAGTGGCTCGTTTCAGACAACTGGTGCCCTGGTTGGTGGAATCTCACAACCATCTTTCTCCGCATTCCTGCCTAAAGTACTGGATGCCATCATTGGACTGACACCCCGCCACATCTGCTTCCCTAACACACTGCAGAAGCAGCAGGAAACAAAACAGGGGTTCTACGCCATCAGTGGCTTTCCGCACGTCCTTGGTGCAATCGACTGCACACACGTACGCCTTGTGCCACCTGCTGCGAGTGAACACCTCTACCGCAACAGGAAGCACACACATTCCATCAACGTGCAGGCCATAGTCGATCACCAAGGACTGATCAGCAACATTGTGGCTAAATATCCTGGGAGTGTACATGACGCATTCATCTTCCGTCACTGCACCATCAACCAACACTTCCAGGATGGACGGTATGGCAATGGACTACTTGTTGGTAAGGACAAAAATCTACTTATATACTCACTGCACAGAAACCCTCTAGGATAAACAACCCATACACCACAATAGCAACACCTAGACAGGAACACACTGAGGTACTCACATCACTAGCCATGTGTCACAAGTCACCATTGAACCTCTCACACATTTGAATTTACTCCACAGCTTAGTGTGAAGACATTCATGACTGTGGTTGCCTAAATGTCACCTTGCAAATTGGAAGTCTCACAATAACCTGTACACTAATACAATGCATAACTTCTAAGGGATGGGATGGCCTGGCTATGTTCATATGAACGTTTCTAATACCCTTTCATGTTTCAACTCTGCATGGAACTATCATCACACCCCCAGTGAGGACACACGGACACCTGTGTCACAAGTCACAATGCAAGGGAGGGCACACTGTACTTGAGAAACCAATACATCCTGCTGACAAACAGTTAGACAACAAACACTTGCTCAGCCAAGGAAAAAAAACAATGCCAAAGTTTCCACCAACAACCATAGGTTGTCACATTAGTACACAAAATAGTCACAGACAACACAACACAACTACTGCCATCAAAGATACGTACAACAGTGCCTCCTACATCTAATTGATACCATTCTGTGTTTCTCTTTCAGCTGATCAGGGGTATGGCATCCAGCCTTGGCTAATGACACCATATGGGAACCCAAATACTGCTGCTGAGCGGGCATACAATGACGCCCACAAGAGGACCCGCAGCATTGTGGAGAGGACCTTTGGGATCCTAAAGTCAAGGTTCCGCTGCCTTGACATCACTGGCGGAAGCCTACTATACTCCCCAGAGATGGTCTGCAAAATCATACTCACTTGTGCCATATTACACAATATTTGTGTACAAAGGAACATTCCCCTCCTTGAACCGGACCCAGACATGCCTGAGGATGATGATGAGGAGGATGCTGGCCTGCAACAGGAGGGGGAACAACCTAACACCGCAGCAGGAGTGCGTAGGCGCCAACAGCTTGTGAACAATTTTTTTACTTAAGTTATTATAATCACTTGTATTCCACACTTGTAAATAAACACAGATAACAAACACCACATAATGCTTTGGCCTATTCATTTCTGACCACCTTTAGTTTGAAATAGCTGAAGATGAATGTCGTCTCATTGATCAAGAATGCCATTAAAATTCATCACACCAAAAATAAACATCACAACTGTATGCACAGAGGGTAGGATGTGACATGTTACATTACCATACACAGAGCCCAACAAGAGTACAAATGTGACAATTACACATGCCGGATCCAAACAACTGAAACAGTCTCTCATCCAGCCCAAAATTGGAGATCATTTGAAAGTCACATCACACGTGTTCAGAGACAGGGTGGGACCATCCATGTGTACGTGAACATGTCATCAATGGCTTCTCTCAAGTGTATGATGTGAGCAATACACAATTGCAACAACATCAGCTGCCACTAACTCAGGAGGAGACCTTGAAGTTACAGTGACAACATACACACAGACAGGTCATACTGGATCCACATTCCCACACACATGTATACATATGTCATACAACCAACCTAATATTTGAAAGTAGACCATCACAGTTGTGTCCCAGTTTGAACCTAGCAGGAAGATTGTAACATGACACTAAACCAGTTTATGCAGAAAGGGACACAGACAAGCAAAACAATCTTCGCATTATCACATCGTGAACGCTGAGAGTCTTGCAAACTTAGGGGGTCATTCTGACCCTGGCGGTAATTACCGCCATGGCGGAGGTCGGCGGTAGCACCGCCAACAGGCTGGCGGTGCACCGATGGGCATTCTGACCGCGGCGGTTCAGCCGCGGCTAGAAACGGGATGTCGGCGGTGTACCGCCGACTTCCCGCTGCCCTTGAGAATCCGCCATGGCGGCGGAGCGCGCTCCGCCGCCATGGGGATTCTGACACCCCCTACCACCATCCTGTTCCTGGCGGGTCTCCCGCCAGGAACAGGATGGCGGTAGGGGGTGCCGCGGGGGCCCTGGGGGCCCCTGCAGTGCCCATGCCAATGGCATGGGCACTGTATGGGCCCCCGTAAGAGGGCCCCACAAAGAATTTCAGTGTCTGCTTTGCAGACACTGAAATTCGCGACGGGTGCAACTGCACCCGTCGCACCTTCCCACTCCGCCGGCTCCATTCTGAGCCGGCGTCCTCGTGGGAAGGGTGTTTCCCGCTGGGCTGGCGGGCGGACTTTTGGCGGTCGCCCGCCAGCCCAGTGGGAAAGCCAGAATGACCGCCGCGGTCTTTCGGCGGGAACCGCTTGGCGGGCGGCGACCGCCGACCGCCGCGGTCAGAATGACCCCCTTAGTCATATGAAAATGGTATGCAACTTAGCTCCAAATCATCATTACTGCAAACGTCAAATGGGCTAATGAGATGAATGAATGGTCAACAGTCATTCATACCATATGGCCTTACATTCGCCCGCTGCTGCAGGTTTGCCAGGATATGATAAAAATACTCCATGGATACAGTAGCTATTCTGGATGGTCAAATCCTAGGGTGCTGGGGGCCTAACTCCACCTCTACCACCCCCAAAACATACAAGAATCATGTACTTGTGAACTAAACACATGCATAAGGCACATGTGTGGCCTCCATGTCACAAGTCCTACACAAATATGAAACACAAAATCATAATGGGACATGGTCAGCCCCATAAAAACTGAAAGTGACTCTCCCACTCCCTGTTAGGACTACAGATAAAAGCATCCCCATCATAAAGGTGGGGACATTTTGGAGACGGAATACATAATGGTATCAAAAACATCATTTCAAAATAGCCATCAGCAATTACACCAAATATGTTGTCAAATATGGTCAATACATTAGTTAACGTATCCCAAACATCACAGTGTGAAGGCCGTCTATACATAAAAGTACGGACATTTGTCATGTACAAACACAAATGTGTCTCACATCGCACCGTTTTACCATGACAAATCACCTTTCCAAAGCTAAACACATGAAGACATTTGGATAAATTTGCTCCATATTCTACGCATACAGCATGGCCGTCATAATTTGTTCACGTACATGAGTGCACACAATGCAGAGTCAGATACAAATGTATCCAAAAGTGTCTTGATATTTCACCTTCAAATTATTATTTACATCCACAATATTTTTGACTCTGCATCATGTGCACTACTGTACGTGTAAAAAAAAACACGCCCATGATGTATGCGTCGTGAAATTGATGCTACATGCACAATATGTTGGTCATCTCATGTACAGTATTAATTATTAATATTCATATCATATTTTTTCACTCCGCATCATGTGCACCACTGTACGTGTAAAAAAAATGACGCCCATGATGTATGCGTGGTGAAATTGACGCTACATGCACAATATATTGGTTATTTCATGTACAGTATTAATTATTAATATTCATATCATATTTTTTCACTCCGCATCATGTGCACCAGTGTACGAGTAAAAAAAATGACGCCCATGATGTATGCGTGGTAAAAATGACGCTACATGGACAATATGTTGGTCATCTCATGTACAATTTGAAATATTAATATTCATATCATATTTTTACACTCCGCATCATGTGCACTGTAATGCGTCAAAAAAATATGACGCACATCTGTGTATGCGTGAAAATATGACGCATTACGCGAAAATAAAAACGGCGGCCATTTTATGCAGGAAGTGATGTAATAGGATATCCTGTTTACCAAATCTGTACTGGGAGTTGACTTTCACTTTCACTTTGCAGTCTCAGAGTTATCTAGACTGTGTGGTTGTGTGAAAGGTGTTGTCCTGTGTTTTACTGCTTTAGTGTCCTGTGTGCCTTGTATTTTGTCTTTGTGTCAATCTTTTATTGTTGTCTAACATTGTCTCAGTCTGTTTAGTGTTATTTTGTCTATACCTGTGATAGTTTGTATTGTCTGTGGGAGTCTGTTGTGGGTAGCATAGTTTGGGGGGTTATTTGGGCTATTTTTCTCCTTCTTCTTTTTCTTTCACACCTCTACCTTTCCCCATTTCCCACTTTTTCATTCATTTTTCTTTTGTACTTTTTTACACCTCTCATCATGTCAGGTAGGCCTCGCCTGTCCAGGATGGGTGAGGACGAATTGGGGGGCTTCATATGGCTCGTAAGCCATTTCCTCCCACTGATGCTGGAGGCTGGGGGCCGTGTGATACAGGGGTATCACACGGAGGCGAGGAAAATCCGTTGGGAGAAGGTGCGCCATCACCTGGTCCGGGTCTACGGGAGTCTGAGGAATATACATCAACTCAAGCACCGCTGGGCAGATCTGATCAGCAGGGAACAGGACCTGCTGGACCACCTGGGACTCCGGATTGGTGGCTATGTTGGTGAGTACTAATCAATTACATGGGAATAATAGGAATGTGTGCGTGAACATGTGATGATTGGTAGCCAATCTGCAAAATAAGTAGCTGACTGCGTGTTATGCTAGGGAAACCTAGGCCCATGGGTATACACATAAATCCCCATTTTTGCTACACATGTACACCCAATAACAGCAGTAAAATGCAACATCTATTTGTATTTTGCTAAGTAGCCCCCTCTCTGCGTCACAAAATGATGCAAATGCTGCGCTACAAAGGTATACATATGTGTCCAAATGTGTATTTGTTGCAGGATGTGTATGAAGACCTATGCTACCAGGCCGATGCCTCATTTTTGCAACACATACCAGATGGCTGTAGCTGCATGGAATGTACTGTTGCATTTGTGTCTGAAAAGCAACACGTGAACTGCTCTATTTGTACTCTACTGGTCATAATGGCCAGTGAGTACGTCATGTAGAAACAACATACCTACATATGTAGACGCCATAGCTAGACCGAAAATTGCAAACACATGATGATGCTACACATGTGTGTTGCCTTCACGTCACATGAAGTTAGTCATGTTGTCCACACATATGTCACATGTGTGTCTGGTTGCTGTGTGTTGAACCTGTCCACATAGCCTGTTTGATTGTGAGTGGTCATGCAGTCCTCATGGAACCTGTTGTGGTATGTTTCTCTCTGGGATGCACATGCTGAGATGTATGGATCACATGATTGTTGGGGCCTACTAATGGAGGATTAACTTGGACGACACATGACTGTCCTGGCCACTGCATGAGTGTAGTAGGGTGTGTCACTGGAGCAGGAGACTCATCCAATGATAATCTAGAATACAAAGTCAGCCAGGCAGGATGAGCATGTGTGAAAGTGTATCATTACCATGTAATATTCACACACTGTCATTGTAACAGAAATTATTTGTCTGTTCACCCAGTCTGAGTATAATCTTCCTTTCATGCTTTACAGGTGGACCAGCCCTGTACACCGTTGGTGAGGTGGCCCATTTTGACGACCCCGATACCTACAGTGAGTGTTGCCTAAGTGCTATTTACATTGTTTGGAAATGAAGCATGATGGATTACTGTGTGTTCAGGATAATTCATGATTTGAGGTGCTGGCCGTTCATTGGCTTTGTTGTTTTGGTGTGATATCAAATTGGAATAATGTTTCTGTAAAGCAATACCTAGTCATCTCTCAGATTGAGGGGCAGTAGGTCATTCAATTAGTGCGACAATTGGGAATGGCATGACTCATTTTGAATACACTGGTCAATGTTAGACTTGGTCAGGAACTTGCCATTAACTGAGTCAGCATATCAGACTGACAGTCTCCCAGATAGCTTAGGCACATGGCTTCGATGACAAGTGCTTCTTCCTAGTTGAGGATGGACTGTGTACACTGTAGGTCGGATCTTCCGGGGGCATGTACTTCCACAAGGTGACCTCGAAGTGTGTGTGACTTGAGTGCAATGGCCTAGGTGTTCTGTTGAATCATGTGAATGGGTGTTCTACCTCCTCTGTGTGTGTTGTAAAACATGCCTCACTAATAGTATGTTATGTTGGGCTAAGTCATATCATTTTGACATGTGTGGACCTGGGATGTGACAAGGTTGGGCTGACTCCAACGTGTTGCTAGCCCTTCATAGGTGTTGTGTGTGAAGGCACATGCTTGTTGAACTTTCTGTACACTCCTGGTTGTGCATTGATCATGGGATTGTTGTTTGTTCTTCCCACACCACCCACAAAGACTGGGATGTTACTGTGAAACAGGGTACCTAGGACTGTAGCAACCAGTATGTTACACGTACTTAACACCTTTTGTGACTTGAGTTTGTACCTAGGTCCAGATGTAGCAAAATGTCTACACATTGCAAATAGCATAATTTGATGTTAGTGAGTTGCAAACGTCTGTTTCCTAATCCGAAATGTTTTTGGTGGTCATGTACATATTAGCAAAATGCTTTTCTAAATGAAAAAAATAAAGGAGTTTACCAGCCCTACTTGCAAATCACAGTGGTAGGCAATCCCATTTGCTAACGAGTACGTGGTTGCAAAGTGAGTAGCTGTTATCATCCACTTGAAGTGGATGCTAACCAACTTGCTGACTGGAAGGGGTCCTCATTGTGAACCTTCACCTTTGTGAGTGGACCAAAATACTCCTGCACAAAACAGCCAGTGGTCTAAGGGAGCAATAATTATTGTGTAAATTACGTAAAAACCAATTGTTGTGAATTTAAACAAATAGCAGCTCATTTTCCTTTCAGATAAAGGGCCTACACTTGGTGAAAAATAACTTGCTTCATTTAAAAGCAGTCACGTCTATGGAGTTCTGCTGTTCCCAGCAGGCCTCCATCCCCGTGAGTGCCCATAGTTGCTAAGGTGGTGCAAGTTGGAACCCACATCATTGATGTTCATGAGGTGGGATTTAGGGACCCCATAGTGACTCGCAGACGGTGTCAGAGACACCGTTCAGCTTTGCAATTTGCTAGTTGATTTCCCATCAATTCCTACATCTGGCCCATAGTGTCGACATATGATTCATGGCCAGGGGTTCAATCTTAGCACACAACTATTTCGAAATGCCATTGAGTGAGGAGTGTGATTCTTATCACATAGAATGACATATGTAGTGAAGTCAGTATGCGGACGAGCTGGTGCCATAATGTATAATGCCTTAGGTATGAATTGTATGAGTAGTTTAGGGTGATGTCATCCATCATGTAGAGACATGGATATGCTATATGTGATATGCCCTTCAGTATGCATGATTCACATGTACTTCCTCTGAGCCTTCCCGTGAACTATGTTGTAACAATTGCTGCAACCAATACATTGCTAGTAATGGACAAATTACCCATTGTGGTATTCAACCCACTGTAAATTCTATGCTCAGTATTTGCCTTTTCTCTTCACAGCTGCAAACCTGAGTGCCGCAGCTCGCAACCAGTTTGAGCGCCAGGCAATGAGGTACAGCCACATCCTGCAGGTGCAGTGTGGGTATCAGAGGATGGCCCGCAGATACAATTCGGAACGGGCCTCCGGGGCGTGGTATGCCACACCACAGGCTCCCCCAACGGTGCCCCCAACAACCCCCGCCACTACATCCACCAGGTCTGGCCAAGTGGACCCAGCAACGGACCAGGCATCCTCATCCAGACCTGGACCCAGCGGTGTGGTGGGAGCAGGGCAGTCCCGTGCCCACACCACTCCACCAACACAATCCACCTCCACCGGCACCCAGACCTGCACTGACCCTCCGATCAACCCAGCGGACTTCCACGCATTGTCAAGGAAATTGGATAGGTTGATTGGAAAAGTTGACACCCTGACGGAGGACATGGCTGAGGTGAAGAAGAAGGTGCGCTCCATCCGGCGAACACTACGGAGGCCAAATCTGTAGACATTTTGCCCTCCAGAACTTTTACCCCTCCCCTCTCACCTCTTTCCTATTTCATACTGTTAGTTGGGTTTGGGGGTTAGTTATAGGATAAGTGTAGGAAATTAGCTTAGTTAGTGTTAGGTAAGAGGGTGGGGGGTCCTTCTTCTTTATATCTTATCTTTTTGTGTGGGTGGGTTGGTGGGGGGCAATGTTGGGATTCCTGTTTAAAAAAAATAAAAAATAAAAAAAATAAAAAAATATATAAAAAAATAAAAAATAAAAATATATATGTTTGTTTAGGATAGTGTAGTATGTGTGTAGGTTAGTAAGTGTTGTCCTGCATGTGTCTTGTCTCATAATGGTGGGTGGGGGGTTGATGTTTAGATCATTTCGTTACATGTGTAGAGTAAGTTTAGCTTAGGTTAGTTAGGGACAGTTGTGGGTTAGTAGTAGTCAGGTTAGATTAGTGTAGGTTTATCTTTCCCTTAGTTGCCTCTTTTATTACTTATTGGAAATAAAAAATTTGTTAACCCTTTACCTGATGCGTTAGGTGCTACCTTTTCATGGCCTTGACATCAGTGTAGCAGAAAGTTTTAGTATGACATTTGTGTCCTATGCTCGCTATCCCCAGGCTATTGAGGTTTAACATGCCAGCTACCCGTGTGCTAACTTGGTAAGTATCCACCATGTGGGAGAGCCACCATTGGTAGTGTGCATAGATCATCAAGATTTGGGGTTGGTATGTATCCTACTTCACAAAGAGTGCTTCCAGAGTTGATTTTGTAGGTAAATAGATAGGTCAGACAGCATTGTGAAGTTCAGGGAGAGCTTTGTAGATGAGTATTTGTTCACACTCTTGTCTTGTTGCTGTCATTGCTGACCTACATCATGTGTGTACTGCTTCAGCATGACTTTCCTTCATGGTAGTATACGCTGTAAGGGTGATTGATGCAGTGTAATTTGGTTATCATTCCTTTCATTTTACAGCATAATTTCTTGTTTTAGTATTGCAAGGTGCCTACATTTCTCAGCCACCATTAGTTGTCTAGAATAGCTATGGATGGGGCATCATTCTGTCCAACACAGCATGATTGTGTGTGCTTAGTCCCTACATCAGTTATTTTCCTCAGTCTAGTAAAGCTATGATGCAATCCTGGCCACTGCACAGATGTTTCAGTATACATGAAATCAGGACAGTAGTATAGAGAATCGACATGGTTGCCACACAGCCACTTTGGAGTTATGTACTGCACAGTTGAAGTGTGAAATGACACAGAGACACAATAGGTGTGCAAGCGATATTTATTTTTAGGTGGAGTAGTGCAAAAAGTCCATTAACAATGTTAGGTGAGTCCGTTCTGGTGCATTCTTAAATGGTGATCCTATTTACAGGGTGTGGATGATGCTCCTGAAATGCTGGGGTGATGTCACAGACGGTGCAGAGGAACAGGAATTGCCAAATGGTAGGAGAGAAACATTTACAGCCAATGTGGACAAGTTAAACAGTGGATTGCCGAACAGTCATTGAGGGTAGTTGGAGTGAGGCTGGCATGTGTCAAAACGTAGGACCTTGGTCAGAGTAGGCCATGGTGCAGGGACTAGGGCTTCCGGGTACTCTTGCGAGTGAATGTTATCTGTTCCATGTCTTCTTCTTCTGATGTGTGTGTTGCCTGGTGTGTCCTTGTTGTTGTTGGTTGTGAAGGGGCAACACACACCTCAGTGTCAGAAGACATGGAGGCAGACATCCCGGGGGCTGATCCCTGTCCAGTTATGAAGGGCAGTACTGCAGCAAGGAGGGCGTGCTGTTTTTTCAGAATGGCAGCCACATCCCGATGGTAGGCAGCCAGGTCGGCCCTGAGGGGTTCGATGTTGCATTCGTGCACACGCTGACTGGCTTGCTGTTGGAGTTGTTTGGTCAACTGGATGACAGCTGTGCAGATTGCCTTCTGTGTTACTAAAAGTTCCTCCAACAGCGATGTTCTGGCTTGCATTGCAGCTGCCTGATCAGCAGTTGACAGCATGCACGAACGCACCCCCTCAAGGCTGGCTGCCATAGTTTGCATCCCCACCCGCACCTCCTTGGCCAGCTCCCGCTGGACCCCAACGACTGTTCTTTCAAAGCTGGTGCCAGTGTCGTCAGAGTTCTCAGCTGTGTTGGAGCTGGCAGGTCTTACAATTGGGGTGGCGGGTGGTTCTACTGTGGTGGCTGCTTCTTCTTGGCACCTCCTTGTTACTGAAGGGGGGGTTTGGAGGCTTTCGAGGACCATGTCAATGGTCTCTTGTGTGAGGTTGATGGTCTCGTCATCCATGTCATCAGGGAACTCATGGACAGGCATATCGGCAGGAGATCCGTGTTCCTCTGCAAAGAAACAGGGTACAATTAGTGTGTCTGTGTTGAGATCATTTAGCACTAAGATACAAGCCTTTGGATGCCTTAACTTTGTACTCTGATTTTGTCTTGGTATCTGCTGTCCGTCATAGGGCATTGTTGTAGGCCTATGGCCCACCTGTGTGTCACATGTATGATATGAAGCTATCAGACATGCCTGCCAGGTCATCTCTAGGTGTTGATTTGTAATTATTTCGGAATATGCATTTTTTTGTCCTACTCCTCCCTCGGTGTTTCACTATTGTTATGGAGGGACATTTGTTTGGGTGGGCTCTCATTATCCTACATGTGATTCTTGGCTTTCTAGGCAGCAGGATAGCTAATGGTGTGGGGGACTAAGTTTGACCCACTTGTAAATAACTCTGTCACCCAGATATTCTATTTAGCTCAGACAGACTAGCAGTGCCTCTGGTCTCCCACAACAGAGGAATGTTTAGAAGTCCAAGCCCATGACATCTTTGGGACTTCTCAGGGAAGTGGTGGTCACTCAGGTCCTACACATTTCTATCTTTTCCGGTATGTTCCCATACACAAATGACACAGACAGTATTTGTTTGATATGAAGTTTCATTGTACAACTGACTTGTAGGAATTTAGGTGTGAGCCCCAATAACCAAAACAATACACACAGTTAGAACTGAAATAGTCCGCAGGAGAGTAATACATTGGTACACAGCTATCATGGTGCCTAACAGTTTCTACTCTCCCTCTGCTTGTTCTATGTATAGCACAGCATGTTAAGTTTGGAGCTTGGCTGTCTGAATCACAGGGGAGACATCATCCCTCATATCAGAGGAATGGGCTGGGATCTGGTTGTGCATCAGCAGCAAGGCAGGCAGCATCTAGATGTGATTTTCTGTTTGTAAACTCCCCCATGCGTGTCTTGGGACGAGGAAGTGAATTTAAAAGACATATGTCATTGTGATGACAAAGTTTCCCTACGCAGGAATGGCAAACCTTAACCCCTACCACATCTATCATCAACGAACCAGACGGTATCCTTGACTGGGGCACAGAGTGAATATGTTCTGGCAAACTCCAGTGCAGAAGTAGGCAAAACAGGGTGATTTGACTAATTGCCAACACCTTAGGACTGACTATTTGCTGCATTAACTGATAGGAAGGGCAATGAGATTAATTTAGTGCAAAGTGCTCTGAGGCACTTAGATGTGAGCAAATGAGTATAAGTACATTCAGGGTAAGATGCACAAAGGCCTCCAGCCTGAGGCTATTGCGCAAAGTATACGTTTCACTTGCCACGCTACACTTTGACTGACTGTGGGTGTTGTGACTGCCCTGCCAGCACACTTGCCTCACAGGCCCTGCACCATACACTTTTTATTCACATTGCATGATCTGTACATGTTAGGTGGCATGACCTATGTATGTCAATGTTAGGATGTGGTATGGATGTAAACATTGTTGATGTTTGTATCTGATGGGGTCTCATGTGTGTCTTACTGGATTGGCCTGTTTATCGTATGAATGTCCTATTTTTTGGTTAGACTGTGCAGATGTGTTTCATTGACCAGTTGCCTGTGTCCCCTCGTCAACGTTGTTGTCTGAGCAGTATGACATTTGTGATGTAGCATTGTTAGGCAGGCACGTGAGGGACCCTGACGTATGCAGCATGTGTGTGTCGTTAGTGCTGTGTGGCTCCTATTGCTGTTTACTTAGGCTTATGTATGTGTCAGTTATGGACATTCGGCATTTAAGTGTACTGGTACCTTTGTCTTATTTCTAGGAGTAGTTGCAGATGTCATCCTCACCCCCTAATTTAGGTATGTATGTTCCAGGGTGGGGTTCCTGCCATTTGGTACTATAGCTGCCCAGAGATGAGAGGTGTTATTGTCAACTGTGGTGGCAGTTAAGTTGCAGTTGTTGTATTTGCTACTGCATTACAGGTAGGGACCTAGTTGATGGGGAATAGTTTGTGCAAAACAAGTGCCTGGATGTGGATTCAGGGTAGTGTCCTTCCCACCTGTCACTGGTTTCCCTTGGCTCTCTTGTTGTAATTACAGGATGTCCCCGTGGGACTGTAGTGGTGGCAGTATTTTGTTGTGCCCCGGCTATGGTCAGTACTGGGCATTCCCAGCTGCCGTGCCCCTTTCCCCATGCCACTTCATATATGTGCTAAGTTACATGCATTGTGTAGTAGGTATCCCCCCCCTGCTTACAGTCCCCATTATTGCATTGTAATTCCCCATGCGACTTACCCTGCATGTGCGTAGTGTCGTGGTAGTCTGCGCTGTCCAGTCCTTGTATCCCTGTGACGATCTCCTCCGGGATGACGGCTGCGACCATCTCCTCCATGTGGTCCAGGGCCTCCTGTTGTGCTGGACTCCCCCCTCCAGTCTGCATTGCTGCCTTCCTGTTCTTGGCCATTTTCTCTTTGGTCCTACGTTTACAGTCATGCCAGCGTTTCTTACACTCAGTGACTGTCCGGCGTTCTTCAGCCACACTGTTTATCTTGTCCACAATTTCTTTCCAGATGGCCTCTCTCCTACTGAGTGGCAATTTTGAGGATATGAAAAGTTGGTGGTGGTGTTCCGTCACCTCTTTCACCAGGATTTCCTGCTCCTCTGCACTGAAGCGACACTTTCTTTTTTTCTTTAACATGTCCTGGTTCCTGTATGCTTCCTCCTGGCTGGTTCCTGGTCTGCTCTCATCCTCCTGGGGTCTGTTGGGGCATCTAGGATCCATTTTGGGTCTCCTCTCCTGTAAGTGCAGTTTTCGCGCAAAAATGTCACGCAATAGCGTGAAAAAAAACGGCGTTTTCACGATTGCGCTGTCGTAAATCGACCCACAGTGATTTGCATCACTTTTACGTGGGTTTCCCTTACGACAGACCGACGCTGTGTGCGTCACGAAATAATGACTCCCACCTGTTGGTTGCGCCGCCGTACGTCAAAGTATAAATTTGACGCCCGAATGGCGCATCCAAATGGCGTTAGACGGCGCAAATTTTTTTGACGCAAAACTGCGATAGCGCAGTTTTGCGTCAAAAAGTATAAATATGGCCCTTAGTGTTTTCTGCAACTTTTTGTTGTCCCTCATGCAGAGACTCCAACTGCTTGTGCAGTACACCCATATTGTCATTATGAGACTCCATCTGCTTGTGCAGTACTCCCTTATTGTCATTATGAGACTCCAACTGCCTGTGCACTGTGCCCATGTTATGATCAATTGACGCCAACTGCCTGTGCATTAACCTCATGTGTTTGCATTGCAGGCATGGACGCTTCAAGGCCGCCAAAGATTGATGGGCCCTCTCCTTCATCTGTGCACTGTCTGCCTGCTTCGTGACACCTCCTGAGGGGAGTTGACTGATGCTGGGGCAGGGACTGCTGTCTTCCTGTGGGTGTAGCTTCTGGGGTGGTGTGTGGACTTCAACCGGCATTTTGTCTGAGTCCATGTTCAACTCTGGGAGAGGTAACACCCTTGCCCTGTGCCTAGTTGGTGCAATACTCAATGACTCACTGGTGTTGGAGTCGGACTGTGGCTGTGTTTCAACATCCCCCACATTTCCACATTCTGCTGTGGCAGGGCCTGAGACATATGCAATCATTTATGGTTGTACTACAAAATGTTGCACAATTTTAATAAATGTAAACTTACATCGTATTACTGTGAGTTGTGTGTGTTGTTCCTCTGTGTGGCTGTCCACTTACTTGCTATCTATGTGTTAGTTGAAGTTCAGGGTTGTGGACTAACACTCCCATGAAGCATTGGTGTGTTATATGTAAGATGTGGCTTGGAGTACTTTTCACATTGCATTGCACTGATAGCTATTTTGTAAGGGGCATTTGTACATGCACATATGGGGATACACATCATTACTGGCCTTACCTTTGCTGGTGCTGGGTGTGCCTGAGGTGTCAATGTCAGTGACCCCACTGACAGCTTCAGGGAGCAGTGTGGACTCCTCCATGTCCTCCAATGGTGTGGATGGTGGGTGGGTGGATGTTACTCCTCCGGTGATCCTTGCCTCCTGTAGCCTCCTGGCTACCCTTTCTTTGGCACGGGAACGCAGGTCATACCACCTCTTGCGTATCTCCTCCACAGAGCTCTTCGCAGTACCCACTGTGCATATTTTTGTTTGGATTTCCAACCAGAGTTTCCTCTTCTCACTTTCTGGCACCTGTAGTGAGCTCTTTCCAAACAGTCTGCCATGGTTCAACCTCTGCTGAACCTCTTCAGTGAGCACCTCCAGTTCCTGCTCACTGAATTTGATCTTGCACTTTCTGTCTCCCTTGTCCTTCTCCTTCCCATCATTGGCCATGGTGCAGTTTGATCCCGGCAGGCTCACTGAGCTGGCTCCCTGGTGCTGGGCTGTGTCGCCCTGCCTGCTCCTGTGGGTGTGGCTCCTGGAAACAGCATGGGCTGACTCACTTCCTGGTTGTAATGTCATCAGGCTGTTCCGGTTGGCCGTTTTCGCAATTTGCGATTTTCAGATACCGAATCACTATTTATTTTGCGATTCAGTATTTGGACCTCGTAAATTGCGTTAGCGAATTTTAAGAAATCGCTATTTCCGACTTGCAATTTTGATACATCCCATTTCGAAAATGGCGATTTCTTAAAATTCGCTATTTGCGATGTGCAAACCGAAATCTTGATACATCTGGCCCTAAGTTCTTTTTTAAGATCTGATTGGTAATGGATGGAGATTCTGAAAACCGCTGAGGCGTGCGAGACCATGAATACACACGCTGCCGAATCAAAATGAAAAGAGGAGTTGACCATCTTCGTGCAAAGGCACTGAGAAAAATGCCTGTGACAAATCAATAACTGAAACCCATTCTGCTTCACAGGGAATCTGAAATAAAATCACTGCTTCTGCTTCTCAAATCCTGAACTATGTGATATTTCCCACTTGTCTTTCCCAGACCCATAATTGGTGAATTACATGGGCTATCCATTTCTACTTGAAGAACTCCCTGCTTGACAAAATCTGCAATTACTAGGGCAATACCTTCATCACTTCTGAGGTCATGTTATACTGTGGCATTCTGGGAAAAGCTGTATTTGGCTTTACTGGCATTTTGAATGGTTCAGCACCTCAAATAAGTCCTATATCTCTTCCAGGAAGACCCCAAACTCTCAATGTTACTGTTGCTTGTAATTCACCAGGCAGGTCTTTAACTGCCATGGCAGGAAACAGTGTAATGAGAGGATCCATCACAACAGTTTGACAGGAAGTTTCATCATCACTATTGGTTTGAATTGTTATCCCTTCACATATACAAGTGATGGAACATTTCAATTTGCATAACAAATCTCTTCGTAGCAGACTTGCAGGACTTGAATCACAAATTATGAATCAGCGAAGACCCTCAAAGGTTCCTATCTTAACTGGAATGGGCTCTGTAATGGATTTACCAAATGCTGGTTTGCAACTTCTACAACCAGAACTGTCTTTCCTGAAAGGGGCACATTAGGGACTTGTGCAGATCTTACAGTGGAATGAGTTTCTCCAGTGTCAATTAGGAATTGAACATCATGTCCCAGGACACTCATGTTCATATAGGGACCACACTGATCTATCTCCAGTGAGGCAGCCAACACATTCCTGCTCTTCTGAACTCTCAATCATGTATTATTCACTCATCTCATCATCACTGAAATCAATCAATGGGTATTGTGTGATTAACTGATTTACATTTACATTTGTTCTCTGGCTCGCATTCTGCTGAGGAACCACTACCTGTTGCTGTGCCATCATAGCGTGTGGCATCTGTATTTGCTGTTGGGGAAATTGTACTTGTTGCTGTGGAACCTGCATTTGTACTGCTCCAGTAGGAACATTCCTGCCTTGATTTTGTGGCCTTTGAACTCTCTGATTTTGAAATTGACCGTTGTCAGTCATCTGCACAACACCACCACCTTGCACCACATTATTTTCATTACTAAATGGACACTCCCATTTCCAATGTCCAACGTTGCAGCATGCATGATAAGGAAGCATCTTCTTCATGTTCTGAACATCTGCCACATTCGCATTCGGATCTACTCGAACTCCACGACCTCTACCTCTCAACTGAGGCACCATGTTTCCTTGCTGCTGAGTTCCCTGTATTCCTCCTGCTTTCACCATTCCTGCGATCACTGCATACCTGCTGTTTGAGCAGACTTCATTTGCATCACCCATGCTTTATTCCTCACCCTTAACTGCTTCAATTCACATTTGTCACTACAGTACTTTGCATAATGTAACACTTCATCAATTGGCTTTCCTTGCCAACAAATTAAATGATTCTGAATCAATTACTAATTTCAGGCTTCAACCCTTGAACAAATCTGAACACAAAATGAATCATGTCTCTTAGCTCAATAACTTTTATGCTGCTGTACTGCTTCAATGCTTCCAACAATCTCTCACAATAAGCATGAACAGACTCTTTTGTTTTCCTGAGGTGTCCTGTCAATCCTTTGGCAATCGAAACTCTAGTTTAGATGAACTCAATCACCTCGTAATAGCTCTTCCTCACTGTCAGGGAGACCAGATCCTCGGGGCCTGCGTACACTCCCAACATGTCCACCACTAGACAGCTCCAAAACTCTGATAGAAATATCACAGAGCCTGAGAGGGTCCAAGCAGGGAAAAGGGGATTAGGAAGGGAACAGCTGGGAAGGAGACCTGTAGGAAGCAAAAGGTTAAACAACACAATATCAAAATATTATCACATTGATTTTCACTAGACTATGATTCTAAGCGTTGTCATACTGTAACCATGGATAACATAAGAAAGGTCTATAACTAGACCTCAAGACGTCTGAATACCTTGGAAGGAATCACGAATGGTTAATATAATGTTTCATATGAACTTTTCATGAAATGTCACATACTGTCTAGGAATATGAGAACCTTCTAGAATAATGCTTCAGAACAAACACTGCATCTTTACATGAGGACAAAAGGTAATCTGAACATTCCCTGGAAAACAATAGGAATTGTACTAAGGACTTAATATGCACAAAGAATGTAACATCTTGAATTTAATACCTTTTGCAGAAAATTCAAAGGCCCTGGATAATTGTGTGCACTTCAGGAAACACTACTCATCAAAGTTTTAATTGCCATGAAATGATTGCGCACACTGTAAGAGATCTGAACACCTAGGTTTAAATGCGGGAAATGAATCGCGCATACTGCCGGTTCCAACAAGTATATGCAAATGCCATGTAATGATCGCGCTCTCTGTAAGCGATCTGAACATCAAGGTATAAATTCGGGAATAAATCGCGCACACTGCCGATCTCAACAAGAATATGCATATGCCATAAAATGATCGCGCACTCTGTAAGCGATCTGAACATCAAAGTTTAAATGCGGGAATGAATCGCGCACACTGCCGATCCCAACAAGAATATGCAAATGCCATGAAATCATCGCGCACTCTGTAAGCGATCTGAACATCAAGGTTTAAATGCAGGAATGAATCGCTCACACTGCCGATCTCAACAAGAATATGCTAATGCCATGAAATGATCGCGCAAGCCTTTCCCGATCTGAACACCAAGATTTACATGCGGTAAATGAATCGCGCACACTGCCGATTCAAACAAAAATATGAAAATGCCATGAAATATTCGCGCAAGCCTTTGCCGATCTGAACACCAAGATTTACATGCGGTAAATGAATCGCGCACACTGCCAATGTAAACAAGAATATGCAAATGCCATGAAATTATCGCGCAAGTTATTGCCGATCTGAAAACCAAGATTTACATGCGGTAAATGAATGGCGCAAACTGCCGATTCAAACAAGAATATGCAAATGCCATGAAATGATCGCACACTCTGTAAGCGATCTGAACATCAAGGTTTAAATGTGGGAATGAATGGCGCACTCTGAAAGTTTTCACGAGTAGGCCCCAAAACTCAAGAGTCTCTTAGAACGGGGACGGGGGCCCAGCCCGACCTCCGTCTTACCACCCTGCACAAGGATCACCAAAAGAATGTGGGGCAGGCCTGGAGCGTCAAGGGAGGCCTCCGGAACAGGAGCTCAGGAAAATGCTGCTGCTCTGCACCGGGACCTCTGAATAGTGAGCACGTGGAGCTGGGCTGGCTCCCTTATATAGAGTCTGGCCCAGCCCACTACCACACCCAGTCATGCTGCAGAGAAAGCTTCTGGAAGGTCCTAGAAAGGGACCACACCCTAACACAGTCAGTAACCTTTGACCCTGCTTTCAGGTAGGTCGCTCCCCGCCTTGCCCACCGCGCCACCTCCTTCTCCCGTCCTCTCTCACTCCCAAACCCCGCCGCTGCGTCCCCTGCGGCCCCTCCCGCCTCCCCCCCCTTTCTCTCACCGTCCTTCACTCTCCGTTCTTCTCTTACCTTTCTTCACTCTCTGTTCTTCTCTCACCTTTCTTCGCTCTCCCAAACCCCGCCGCTGCGTCCCCTGCGGCCCCTCCCGCCTCCCCCCTCCTTTCTCTCACCGTTCTTCACTCTCCGTTCTTCTCTCACCTTTCTTCACTCTCCATTCTTCTCTCACCTTTCTTTGCTCTCCCAAACCCCACCGCTGCATCCCCTGCGGCCCCCCCACCTCCCACCTCCTTTCTCTCACCGTTCTTCACTCTCCGTTCTTCTCTCACCTTTCTTCACTCTCCATTCTTCTCTCACCTTTCTTTGCTCTCCCAAACCCCACCGCTGCATCCCCTGCGGCCCCTCCCGCCTCCCCCCTCCTTTCTCTCACCGTTCTTCACTCTCCGTTCTTCTCTCACCTTTCTTCACTCTCCGTTCTTCTCTCACCTTTCTTCGCTCTCCCAAACCCCGCCGCTCTCATAGGACAGGCCCTCCCAGCTGCCACTCCCACCCTCCCCTCCTCTTATGACAGCCGCGGCGCGCTAGCTGGGAGCAACCTTTGACCCTGCTTGCATGTAGGTCGCTCCCCGGTTTGCCTTCCGCGCCACCTCCTTTCTCCCGTTCTCACTTTGCCTCTTTCCCCGCCGTTGCTTCCCCTGCGGCCCCTGCCACCTCCCCGTCCTTCTCTCACCGTTTTTCTCTTCCCTATCCCGCCGATGGGTCCCCTGCGGCCCCTCCCGCCTCCCCCCTCCTTCTCTCACCATTTTTCTCTTCCCTTTCCCGCCGCTGCGTCCCCTGCGGCCCCTCCCGCCTCCCCCTCCTTCTCTCACCATTTTTCTCTTCCCTTTCTCACCGCTGCATCCCCTGCGGCCCCTTCCGCCTTCCCCCACCTTCTCTCACAGTTTTTCTCTTCCCTTTCCCGCCGCTGAGTCCCCTGCGGCCCCACCCCCCAGCCCTCTCATAGGACAGGCCGTCCCGCCTCCCAGCTGCCACTCCCACCCTCCCCTCCTCTTATGGCAGCCGCGGCACGGCCGCGCCGCTGGCGCGTCGAAGCCACGCCAAAGGCAAGCCCGTCTGCGCACGTCCGCGCCTGGACCGCGCCCAGCGCCAGAACCCCTGGCCCTCCCTGGCACACCTACTCCCCCCTCACCCTCCACTCCTCAACCCAGGCCCCCACCCCACATGCACCACATCTAGCCCCACACACACTCATGGCCCCTTCACCTGCTACACCTGCCATTTTTCCTGCTCGTCATCCCTCACACCACACACCAACCATAGCGACCCCACCCTCAAAAAACACAACACCCCAACACAAAACTCACCCACCCTGCCCCCACCAACCAACCCCGCAGCACACCAGCCCACAACCAGAACACACCCAGTAACAACACCCTCACGCACCACACCAACGCCACCCACCACAACCACCCGAACTGCCTGCTACTCAACATCCGATCCCTTCACAAACATGCCATAGAACTCTGGGACCTAATCACTACACACTCACCTGACATCGCCTTCCTCACGGAAACCTGGACCAACCTCTCCTCAGAACCCGACATAGCCATTGCCACCCCCAAGGGATACAAACTCCAATGCAAAGACCGCCTAAACAAGCCAGGCGGAGGCATCGCCATCCTACACAGAGACACCATCAAAGTCACCACCAGCTCCCAAGACACTATCGACAACACTGAACACATGCACTTCCTCGTCCACATCAACAACAACTCCACCCTCAGAGGGACACTAGTCTACAGACCACCCGGACCACGCCCCGCCTTCTGCGACACCATCGCAGACAGCATCAGCCCGTACGCCCTCACCTCCACAGACTACATCATCCTCGGTGATTTCAACTTTCAATTAGAAAACCCACAAGACCGCAACACTACCTCCCTCATAGACAACCTCAACAACCTCGGACTCAAACAACTGGTCACCGCACCCACCCACTCAGCAGGACACACGCTGGACACAATCTTCACCTCAAACCAACACATAGCCTACACCCACACCACCGAACTCCCCTGGACAGACCACTGCTGCGTCTACTTCTCCTTCACCAAACCCCCCACACACTACCATCAACACACCACACCCTACTGCATGTGGGACAAGATCCCCACAGAACGTCTAAACTCCCAACTGGCCCATAACCCCCCCCACACCAACGACCCCAACGCAGGAGCACACAACCTCTCCAAATGGATCACTACCTGCGCAGACACACTAGCACCCCTCAGAAGACACATCACCACCCGCAACATCAAGAACACCCCATGGTTCACCCCTGAACTCCAAGACTCCAAGCGCAAATGCCGCCAAGCTGAGAAAATATGGAGAACAGAACCCTCCTCAACCAACTTCTCCACACTCAAAACCAACATTCGCACCCATCACCAACTCATACGCACCGCTAAAAGACTTCACTACAAGACACGCCTTGACAACAACTCCCAAAACAGCAAAGAACTTGTCACCATCATAAACGAACTTGTCAAACCCAAAGCCAGCAACATAGACCCCACACACACACACAGCCCCTATGTGACGCCCCTATGTGACGCCCTTTCCAACCACTTCCTCCTCAAAATCCTGGACATCCACAACAGCTTCACATCACACACACACACCACACATACCCCTCTCCCACCCAACTCAACCCCCCTCAAGACCCCACCACACTATCCACAAGGACCCCTACCACACACAAAGAAACGGAAAAAAACATGAACTCCATCCACTCCGGTTCCCCCTCCGACCCCTGTCCACACCGCATCTACAACAAAGCTAGCCCTACCATCGCTCCATTACTCTACAACATAATCAACTCCTCTTTTGACTCAGCCACCTACCCAGACCCCTGGAAGCACGCAGAAATTACTGCTCTCCTAAAAAAAACACAAGCTGACCCGGAGATCCTCTCCAACTACCGCCCCATCTCCCTCCTCCCGTTCCCCGCCAAGGTTGCAGAGAAATTAGTCAACACTCGCCTATCCCACTTCCTCGAAGCAACCAACACCCTTGACCATTCACAATATGGGTTCCGCAACAACCACAGCACAGAAACCGCCTACATCGCATGCACTTCGACATCAGGACCAAAGTCGACAAAGGCGAGACCGTCGCACTCATCCTCCTAGACCTCTCAGCAGTTTTTGACACCGTCTGCCACCACACACTCCACACACGCCTCCACAACATGGGAATCCGCCACAAAGCCTTAGACTGGCTCTCCTCCTTTCTCACCGACCGAACCCAGAGAGTCCGCCTCCTGCCCTTCCACTCCAACACTACCAAGATCACCTGCGGAGTCCCCCAAGGGTCCTCTCTCAGCCGCACACTCTTCAACATCTACATGATCCCCCTAGCCAACATTCTCTGAGCACACGGAATCACCATCCTCTCATATGCAGATGACACCCAACTCATCCTCTCCCTCACCCGCAACCCCACCACCGCCAAAACTAACCTACACGCCGCTCTCCTAGACACCACCAACTGGATGACCACTAACCATCTCAAGCTCAACTCAAACAAAACCGAAGTCATCATCTTCGGCCCCAACAAAACCACATGGGACGCCTCCTGGTGGCCCACCGCCCTAGGCCCCGCACCCACACCCGCAACCCATGCACGCACGCAACCTCAGCATCATCCTCGACCCCGCCCTCTCCATGACACAGCAAATCAATGCTCTAACCTCGTCCTGCTTCCACACACTCCGCACCCTAAAAAAATCCTTCAAATGGATCCCCCCAGAGACCAGTAAGACAGTCACCCACGCACTCATCAGCAGCAGACTGGACTACGGCAACGCCCTCTACGCCGGCACCACACTCAAACTCAAACTCAAACGCAAACTCCAAAGAATCCAGAACACAGCTGCGCGCCTCGTCCTCGGCCTCCCCCTACACGAACGAATTGCACCACACCTCAAATCCCTACACTGGCTCCCCATGGACAAGAGAATCACATTCAAGATCCTCATCCCCGCACACAAATCCCTCCACAACACCGGCCCAACCTACCTCAATGAAAGAGTAAACTTCCACACTCCCACACGCAACCTCCGATCAGCCGACCTCGCCCTAGCCACAGTCCCCCGCATCCTGCACACTACCACAGGAGTCAGGTCTTTCTCTTACCTCGCCCCCAAAACCTGGAACTCCCTCCCCACCGACCTTCGCAAAACCAAAGACCTACTAGTCTTCAGAAGGAACCTCAAGACTTGGCTGTTCGACCAGTGACCTTGCCCGGCCCCCCCTCTCTCCCCCCCCCAACGCCTTGAGACCCTCACGGGTGAGTAGCGCGCTCTACAAATTTCTTTGATTGATTGATTGATTGATTGTAAGTCTGCAGCAATACCTTGCAAAAGAACAGTTATTGCAAACATCATTAATAGTGTTTTTCAAGGTTAAAGTCTGCAATGCAAAAGGTTAACATACTGCATATAAACACAATGCATGAATTATGCTCTTGCATAAAGGCTGGGTTTTTGCATTTTAGTCGCCCGTAGAGCGCGCACTGCCCTGATGTTGACACTCACCTCTTCAGATGGCGCACCTGTTACTACACCCCTTGGCAGCTCACGAGTTGGCCAATCAACACTACTCTTGCACTCAACCCACAAATATGCTGGAACCACAATTCCAAATAATGTATTCAAATCTTCCCACAGGCACTTCACAAGCTTGACAAACCTCTCTGTTTGCTGGTACCATTTCAGTGGTTTCTACCTCAACTTTGGGCGATCATTTGTGAATGACAATATGTCACTTCTACTTCAATGAGCATGAACAAAATTCCCTCCAGAAATTTCTCTCATTTGCATCATTTTTACAGGGGAAACGTCCTCAACAACGACTCCGGAAGAACGATGACATGAACAACGCAAGCGTAACCACGCTTGCTGGAACAACGACTTCCTTTTTCTCTGCCTTAACCACATATGTGCTGAACAACGCATATGCTTGGTTAAGGCATGGAAAATGGCAGAGGGGATCGGGAGAGGACGCGGTCAGGTAAGTGGGGTTGGGGCAGGGTTGGGGGGTAGCTTTTAGGGCTGGGGTTGGATTAAGGTCTTGGGGCAGGGTGGGGGCGTGGGGTAGTTTTGTTTTTGGGGATGGGGTAGTTTTGGTTTTAGGAGCATGGGTGAGGGGTCAGGGCAGTTTTGTTTTTAGGGGTGGGGGGATTGGGGTAGTTCTGTTTTTAGGGGCGGGGTGGGGGGTTGGGGTACTTTTGTTTTTTGGGGTACTTTTGTTTTTAGAGGTAGGGGATCTGGGTAGTTTGATTTTTAGGGGCGGGGTGTCGAGGTAGTTTTGTTTTTAGGTGCAGGGTGGGGTGTTGGGAAAGTTTGGTTTTTAGGGGTGGGGGATGAGGGTAGTTCTGTTTTTGTGGCGGGCCGCGTAGTTTTGTTTTTGTTTTTGGGGGTTGGGGTAGTTTTGTTGTTCGGGGTGGGGTGGTGGATCAGGGTAGTTTGGTTTTTAGGGGCCGGGGTAGTTTTGTTTCCAGGGGTTGGGGGTGGGGCGGATCGGGGTAGTTGTGTTTTTAGGGGTGGAGGTGGGGTAGTTTTATTTTTGGCGTTGGGGTGGGTATTTTTGTTTTTAGGGGCGGGTGGGGGTCAGGGTAGTTTGGTATTTAGTGACAGTAGTTTTGTTGTGGGGGTGAGGGGTGGGGTTGTTTTTAGGGGCAGGGTGGGGCAATTTTTAGTTTTTAGGGGCAGAGTAGTTTTGTTTTTGGAGGTGAGGGGTCAGGGTAGTTTTGTTTGTAGGGGTAAGGGGTAGTGGGTCGGGGTACTTTTACTTTGGGGGTGGGGGTCAGGGTAGTTATATTTTTGGGTAGAGTGGGGTGGGGGTCAGGTAGTTTGGTTTTCAGGGGTGGGGTGGGGGATTGGGGTAATTTGTTTTTTAGGGGCAGGGTGGGGGTAGTTTTGTTTTTAGGGTTGGGGGTCAGGGTAGTTTGGTTTTTAGGTGCAGAGTGGGGGATCGGGGTACTTTTGTTTTTGGGGTGGGGGTAGGTTTGTTTTTGGGGTGGGCGTAGGTGTGTTTTTGGGAGTGGGGTTTCGGTTTAATTTTGTTTTTGGAGTGGGGGGCGGTTTAGTTCTGTTTTTAGGGTCAGGAGTGGGGGTGGGTTGTTTTTAGGGTAGGTCGAGGAAGGTTTTAGGGCTCAGGGTGGGTGGGGGTGTTGAGGTACTTTTGTTTTTAGGGGTGGGGGTTGGGGGTCAGGGTGGTTTTAGTATTAAGGGTTGGGTACTTCTGGGCCTTAGGGCATGTGGGGGTGGCATGCTAGAACCATGCATGCCGTTCCCACCAATGCCTTTACTAGGCATGCTTTTACAACGAAAAACCATAACGGTATACGTGGTAAAGGCATTCGTGGTAACAATGTGGTTGTTGTTCCGACCACGTTGTTCAGGCATGCGTGGTTATTGCATTTGTTGTTCCATCATAAATTCTTTTTACAGCTACCTCAGCCTGCTGTACATCACTTAAAGATGTAGTCAGCTTCTTCTTCTGATCTCTTTTCTTTGCCCATCTGCCTTCCCATTTATCCAATGCTCCCTATGTTTGAATGCTTTGAATCAGCTCCTTAATGTAAATTTTCATTCTGGTTGATCTCATGTTTGCAATTTCTCTTGAATCAAATTCTAATCTGTAACTGTTTGGATTTTTTAATTAGAATTTCATCTTTCTCAGGAAAATAAGCTAATTTTTTCTCCTAAAACTGTCCTGCTCGAAGAGTAACATCCTTGCACATGAAGCAAAATTCATTTTATTGTAAGAATCTAATCTTTCGAATTCAAGTGTTCCCTCAATCATTTAATTTAGTTCCAATTTTCATCTAGCCATGTTCAATGTCTTTTCTCCCACTGGCATGTTTCCTAGAACTGATTCTCTGCTCAAATTAACTAACCATTCAGTCGATTGTTCGTCTGTCAATCCTTATAAACTAATGTTATTTCCCCGAGTTGCGGACTGTGGTGAATACAGGGTGTTCCCGTTTCCTGCTCCTGAGCTAATACAGATGAACCTGTAAAGCATGGGGAACATGTTACATCAAACAGTGGACCCTCTCCATTATATGTCTTATTCAAGCCAAAAGAATTCATAGGAGTCATGGCTGGCACAGTAGTGCTCAGTCTCTCCATTTCTGCATTAGTTCCAAAGGGTGAATTCATTCATGATACTGGATTTGAAATATGGGGACCACTCTCATTATTTCCATGGACATACAAAGGGACTTCTGGACTTATGGTTACAAGAACTGTCAATGCTTCTGGTCATGAAAAATTCGTCTGACTTGGCAGGAAAATTAATCCTTCACTATGGCCAGTTAATACTGTGCCAAAAGTCTGATTTGACTGATTCGGGGCAACATTGTTTTGTCTCATTAATGGGAAATACATAGGTATAGTCTGTCTCTGGTTCACAAATTGTGCAGGTGTCTGTACATTAGGTGTCGACTCAAACAGAGTCCTTTCTGCATTCTGAATTGGCTGTGACATAGCTGGAACTGGGACATTTTGAGCTGTATTTACATTTGGAACTATTGGATAAACCGCTGGCACCTGTGCAACATTAGTCGTAGGCATATTTGGAATCGTCTGAATCTGGCTCTGTGCAACTGGGCCTCTGGCAACATTCGGGACTACATTCTAGCTTATTGATGTGAGTGCAGCGTACGTGGGGGACGATTCTGCAACAACTTAGTTATAAATTCATCATCCAAATTACTCTCAACATCGGCTACTCTTTTATTTTCATCCAATTTCTGAATCTTTCTCAGATTTCTTTTTGGCTTTATTAGACATAATACCTGAGTAATTGCTGGAAACAGCTTCACTGCATGTAATGTATCTTCTATCCACATTCTCTGCTCTGCATCCCACCTAGCTTTTGCTAGCGTCTTTTCTGCTTTCCTCATTCTCCTCTCAAATTTCTGAGCCTCTTTATGTCTCACAACTAATTCCCAAATAGCATGTGCTTCAAATTGTACAGGTCTAGGATGGGGTTTTGACTCATACAACACTCTCCTCAAGTTCTCCCAAATTCTCATATTAAAAGATCCTTAACAGGGTAAAGTTAAAGAACCTTCCTTCTCAGTTATTTTGCACCACTAATTTACCCAGAGACATGCTGAAACTCCTCTCTCCTCCATTCTTTCAATTGCTGGTGTACCCTCATGTGGAGTAGATTTACCCTCCCTAAGTGGAATAAAAACATTACATCTCAAAGCGCTTCTTAAAGCTTTAAATAGTTTCATTTTTACACCAATCTAATCCACAAACACACATTCTAGAAAAACAGAAAATAATTTTAAATCCCACAATCCTTTTCACAAGCTGTTCTCAACCTATAGCAGCGCAGTCTTGTCCACCAATCTGTTCCTGGCTTTTCTCACCAACTGACCTATCCGAGCACGGACCAAATGACATCACACTCACTACACTCAACAGCTGCAGCTCACTTCAGAGCCATTTCATATACCTCTCATGAAAATCTAAAATTTGAATAATGCGAGCACAAAACCCAACACCTGTCTGCTCTCTATGGGTAGGACTCACACGCTTTGAAAGCTGTATGGAACTTTCGACTGTGGCCTTTTGCACAAACAGCTACTCTTCCGTCTAGGGCTTTCTCACAAACGCAAGTAAGATTTGACCCACAAACCCCACTCCGATTGGTACGGATTCTCCCTGTGCACTCAGGATTCACCAAATACCAACCAACACATACACTCAAAGGAATCTCCATACACTTGTACAATACTCCAGAGTCTTAGGCCTCGCAGGACACGTTAACAACAACCACATGGGCAATTTTCAAGCAAAAAGTGCACCATTCACTTGGGTATGCCAACTCCTCACTCTCTTACCTGGAGTACGCAAACTCCCTACTCAATTACCCGCAGTACGCAAACTCCCTTCTTACTTGCAAATGTCCAAAAGTATGTTCGTAGATGTTGGACCTGGCCCTTTTTAAAGGCTCATCCACAAAACTTTTGGATTCCTCATCCTATTTTTCTGACCTCTTCTTGTTGGCTCTAAGACTCTGGGCACTTTATCACTGCTGATCAGTGCTAAAGTGCATATTCTCTTTCTTCTGAACTTGGTATGACTGGCTTACACCTGATTGGCACATTTAAGTTACCTATAAGTCCCTTATACTTTGGTATCCTCTATACCCAGGACCTTAAAATTAAATGCTACTAGTGGGCCTGCAGCGCAGCTTGCGCCACCCACAGAAGTAGCCTTTCAAACCTGTCTCTGGCTTGCCACTGCACAGCCTGCATGCACAGTTTACTGCCACCCTGACTTGGCATGTCCAACTACTTGCCAAGGCCTAAATTCACTTCTTTAAAACACATAAGTCTTTAAGTCACATAAGTCAAAAATAGTCCTATGGGCAGGGTGCTGTGTATGTAAAAGGTAGGACATATGTCTTTGTGTACTACATATCCAAGAAGTAACAAACAGCCTATTTTGTTCCTCAGTGCTGTCAGTGCCGCCTCTCTCATAGGATTGCATTAGGAATGCCCTTTCATATGACTATGTGGTATGTCCTGATCTATGAGGGGTGACGTAGGCATGTTTAGTTTGGTTGTAATGGTGGTAAGAAATGCTGCTTCCTGGGGTAGGTGGAATTTTTATTGCCATTGTAGAAATGACACTTTTGGAAAGTATGCATTTCTCTGTGCTTATAAGTCTGGTACTTTTGAAGATTGACTCTCATGCACGTCTGGGATAGAGTGACATCTGAGCTTTGTGCATACTTCCCATACAGCTTTGTGCATACTTCCCAGACAGCCACCACACAGGGAGGGTGTAGGTGAAATAGGAGTACATCTGCATGCTAAATGGTCTTCCTTGGCTGGGAGAGGGAGAGGTGGGGCACACTTACATTTGTATAGGCTGTGTGCCATCATCACACAAAGAACTTGTTTACCCCCTACTGATGTCTGGAGCCAGTGTTGGAGGGAAAAGGGGACATTCCTGGAACCGTTTAGGGCTGCTTGGAACCCCCTCCACATCTTTGTAAAAGCTTAGCAAAATGAGTATAAGTACAGGGGGTTGTCCCCCACATTTGGAGCAGATAGACCAGCAACCAGATGCTGCTGGAGGGACTTGCCAGGAAACCGCCTTTGGCACTGCCAAACTGCTGTACTGACCTGTGATCTGCTAGGTCACAATAAGGACTGCCCCTGGACTCCATAGACCCGGATGTGCTGGCCTACTGTGTGCCCATGCCTTGTGTTCTTCAGTGAGCCCAGGGGCTGGGTGGTGTGCCCTCTGTTCTCCCCCTTACTTTATTACTGTAACATGTGAAGAGCGCTCCATGTATTTCTCCTGTAGTGCGTGAAGAGCACTCTGTGTATTCCTGCTTTGGGTGTGTGAATGAGCCGGGCACTGTCTGGTGCCCCCGGGGCACAAGCATGCACTTATTCCTGCTGCCAGTGCCTGAAGGAAGCAGTGCTCCGAGCAGCTGTTGGGTATTCACTGCCACAGCCCAGGAGCTTGGACCACCTGTCCCTGGCAGAGAGGAGTGCAGTATCTTTCCCCGGAAGGCCCCAGGAGGCTGTTGCTGGACCAAAAGACAGAGGGAGACTCGTAGCGGGCAGCCACGAACAGGGGCAGTGCCACTCGTTCGTGGGCAACCCACCCTGGTCAGGGGAGGATCACTCTACCGGAGCCCCAACTCTTCAGTGGACAGCCAGCATTTTGTTGCTTTTGTCAGCTTGGATGGCCCATGCGCAGCATTCCTGACTGCTTTCCCCAGGTGGTGCCCCCTGAGACCACAACCCTAATGGGCATGCTGCCTAACTCGAGGGAAGCTCCTGTCCCAGTCATCATGGCCGCTGGAAGCTGCCATCCCCCTGGTATGGGCGCCAGGGCTTTTGGTGTTCTAGGTAGCGGACGGCTGCCTGGTGACTTCCTCACTTGTGAGGGACCAAAGCAGGGTTTCTCTCTATAGGCACCTTCCCTTTCCTTTCCTCTGACTCCCTTGAATGCTACAGTAAAGAAAGAAGAGGCGGTGGTCATCTCTGGCAGGTAGCCTGGATATTCACCAATCTGCCATCTATTTCTCTCTCCTTTATATACAACGTAGTTAAAAGAGGATGTGCAAGGGCCCAAAGCTTCAGATTCCATACCGGTGGAGTTCTAGCTACAAAGAATGGCCCTAACATCCCCAGGATTTTAGCAAAGGAATCCAACCTACTCCAATTTGTTCACATTCCCAGTTCTTGCCAAGGAAGGAAGAGCACTTGAAAAATTGCTGTTTGACCAAGGCTTTCAGGAGGTAATCAGACATCACCTGAAGTCTGCACTTCTCAAAGAAAGAGTTGATGGTCTGCTTAGTTCCCAGAAGGGTGCCTGCCTTCCCAGAGGGAAAACAAGAGTGGCTAGCCCTGCAAGAGGACAGACTGTCCAGGAGGAGAAGCCTAGCATGTTCTGGCATGAGAAGCATACAGTAAAAGCTGACTGTTGACGTATATCATTCTACTGAGGAGTATGACATCATTACAAGATATTCCCCTATTACTAAAGGCACTTATTTATGTAATATGAACTTTGAGGCTTTATCAAAATAGGAACAAGCTGTAAAAAGTGTATTAAAAAATTATTGCTTGGTTTCCTGGAAACTTTCTACATTCCTTTATGTTTAAGTATAACTCATTGAGTCACTTCTTTGTCGGTATAAATTTGAATGTTATTGTGAGCAATTAACATGCATATACACATAAATACAGCCGTTGTGTGTTAGGCAAAGTAACTATTACATGTATGGCCTTTAAGGTTATTTGTATGTTTGTACTGATGCTGATCCTTCACCCACAGGCCTGAACAGGATCAGACTCCATATTTTAAATCATCATTATCAACTATGCACTTATTTAATATTCACTTGCCCAACATGAAGGCATCTGAAAAAAAAAGAGACTAAAACTTGGCTAAGTACACATTTTCTGCTTTTTTAGATGACATATGGTTTTTCTTCCTTCTGTCATGTTGGTGACTAGTATAAGGGGCCCCAGGCAATTTTTCTGTTTTAAGTTATATCATCCAAAATATCAGCTGGCACCATATCACTGGGATACACACTTTGCAGTATCCACCTTTCCCTCTACAAATCATTGTTTTTTAATTATTTTAGTTTGAGTTTTAATAGATTTGAAACAGAATCACTAAATCCAGAATACACTAATTTATTGCATGAAAACTCAAAGCAGCAAGGGAGGTTTTCTTAAATAAGGAGCCTTTTGGTATTACTGTACTTGGTACTGGTATATTCCCATGACTTTGTGAGTAGGGGTGAGTACATGAAGTAAAAGGGTAAATAGCACCACCTTGACAGGCAACGTATCTAATCATTCTGAAATACAAACATTTGTGGAATATGTTACACCTCCATATGGGTCTCCGAAGTTGCCTTGTCTTAGCCCTTAGTGCAATGGAGTGGTATTGTGTGCCGTGAGTTCCAGATTAACATGGAAACATGCAAACATTCTCTTTGGTGCCTATTGGGGCTGTTACACATACGAGTTAATGCTGTTTGGGTGCAAATATCTGCATAAGAATACAGGTGCTAATTGTGTTTAATCCTTGTTTGCCCTTCTGTGTGGTGGTAAGTGCCTGTTGAAATCAAGCTAGGCATATTAATAGATAATATCTACTCTTTGGTCAGTAGTGCAGTAAATTAGCTAGCCGCCAAGTGAATAAAGAAGTTTCTTTGCTATTTGCATCACTGCTGACCAAACAGTCAGTTAAACAGGCCTACAGGGACATATTTATGGCCAAGTGATGCAGCAAGTCACCTTTTGTACTCCACTGCATCAGAGGGAACTTTAGAAGAATGCAGTGCGCTCCTGCCTTTGTCTGTTTGCTGGTGCTGTTTTGACTGCCTAGCACCAGCACAGGCACCCTTGCACCAGGCCCCAGAGGCACATTTAAATACAAGTAGAATGTGGGTTGTCTGAATTGTAATCCCCGAAAATTGATACCTCTGTTTCTTGTTTTCCATCCTAAAGGTCTTTTGGGAGTAGCTCAAGGGATGTAGAAGCCAAGGTTTTGCATAAGCCGGCCCTGCTCATCACTCTTTCACTATACTGTAGTTTCATTCTTCTGCAAAAGAGTTCACCAAGGTTAACCTAGGACACATAAATCTAAAAATTGCTTTGCTGAGGGACCACTGTATTTATTGTCCTATTCTGGGCTCAGGGCTTCCAGGACTGCTAAGAAAGTGAGGAAGTGTGCAAGGG
The DNA here is from genome assembly GCF_031143425.1 of Pleurodeles waltl. NCBI lineage: Eukaryota > Metazoa > Chordata > Amphibia > Caudata > Salamandridae > Pleurodeles > Pleurodeles waltl. The sequence goes on along the minus strand of NC_090444.1, from coordinate 1,030,992,033 downwards.
AATGAACTAGTGAGTAACTGAATACATGATTGAGGAAAAACCTGGTGACTTTAGTGCAACTAGAATAATAATTAACAGGTTCTGAAAGTAAATTGTTTTCTTCCAGTGCAACACAGACATAAATAGTTGCATAGGACAGGAAGCATAGAAAATAATCCTTGATAAGACTATGGCCCTCATCATGACAACTTACAGACGTGCTGGCGAATATCCATTCACCATATTATGAGACACACACACCAAGCCGACACAATACAGCCACACACACAAATCCGCCAGACCAAAGGTCAGTGATAAACTGGCAGTCCTAAAACCCACACCGATACGCCAACAGAACAAAGCCCATCATATTATGACCCACAACTCACCACGGCGGACATTCAACAACGGTAAACCATTGGCGTACATACCGCCGCGCTCACAATGGACACCCACAGACAAAACAACACGACATTGGCCAGTTCAAACAACACACACCTGACACCCATATACACACCACACTCACACACCCACACCACTATAAAACACCCACCCACATTACCCACAACCCTTTACCAACAACTATTGCCACCACAAGACTGAGAAGAAGAGCACAGAGACAACTAGACACACACACACCACTCACACCCATACACCCCTCACGCACTCCACATCGTACACCCCACGACATAACCCAACACTCCCTCACCAACACACAGCACACAACACCCATGGCACCACAAAGGCACTCCTGTTTCTCTGAGGAGGAGTTAAGGGTCATGGTTGAGGAAATCGTGAGGGTAGAGCCACAGCTCTTTGGAGCACAGGTGCAGCAGATAACAATAGCAAGGAAGATGGAGCTTTGGGGGAGAATCGTGGACAGGGTCCACGTCGTGGGACAGCATCCAAGAACAAGAGACGACATCAGGAAGAGGTGGAACGACCTATAGGGGAAGGTGCGTTCCATTGCAGCAAGACACCACCTCCCCATACAGAGGACTGGCTGTGGGCCCCCACCTCCTCCCCCTCAACTAACAGCATGGGAGAAGCAAGTCTTGGCATTACTGCATCCTGAGGGACTCGCCGGAGTTGGTGGAGGACTGGACACTGGTAAGTCTACTTTAAACACTCATTACCCCCCATACCTGCATGCCATCACACACCCTCACCCTCACTCCCATCACACCACCACATCCCACACACTCCACATCTCACTAATCCCAATGCCATGCCCTGCATGCTGTATCAATGCATGGACACCCCTCCCAGTCCTGCATGGACACCCATCACCAAAGCATGCACAGCATAGGGAAACTAACATAATCACAGTACACCAATATAGACAAGCAAAAGCTGGTAGGGGAAGAACAACAATAGAGGGTAAGCTACAAAAGTACAACTGTTAGACACCTGAGGCATAATACATCATTTACATCCCCACTGGTACCCCAGCCAATGTCACTGGGGAGGAGGTGCCACCACTATCCAGTCCCCCAACAGAAGAGGCCCACAGTGATGACAGTAACTCTGGACTTCAGGATCTGGATGATCTACCTGGCCCATCAGGGACCACTGGACAGCCGATCACCCAAGCCCACTCACAGACCACCACAGAGCCTCCCCCATCAGGAACCAACACCAAAGCACCCACCCAGCGTACCCACACCTCTGTCCCCAGGACACGTCAATCAGCAGTGTGGCCTCCTGTACAGGGACCCCAGGCCACACCTCGCACACAAGACAATCAGGGACCTGGGGTCAATGGCAGTGGGCACACCGTTCAGGGGACAAGGGCACAGGCCAACAGGGACACTGGGAGACCTTCTGTGCACCAGGGGGAGGATAGGAGCAGGAAACCGACTCTCCAGGAGGCACTCTCCAAGATCCTGGAAGTCTACCAACATTCCCAAGACATGATGGGCCAGATCATAGACAACGTGCAGGAGAACAGGCGGCTGTAGGAGGGACAGTATGAGGGGATCAGGGAGGACTTGCAGGCCATTAACAACACCCTGCTCTCCATAGCAGGGGTGTTGGCAGACATGGCCAACATCATGAGGGAGGCAACAGCACAACAGCGGCCCCCTGCCACTAACCAGTCATCTGAACAGCCCTCCACTTCCACTGCCGCTCGTGGCCAGGAGGCCCCCCCACAGGACCAACAGGCCACCAGCACCCCTCCCCCTGCAGAAGGGTGAACCACCCAGCAAATGTTCCCTGCGAACCAGACAGAAGCCAGAGACACTTGCCAAGACCACCGCCAGGATATGAGACTCTCCTGATTGACCCCCTTGTGTCCCACTCAGTCACCTTGTCCACATTGAACTGCCATTGCTTCCCTTCCTATGTCCCCATAAACAATGCACCTGTGCTACAATCAGACTGGAACAATACCCTGGACTTTCCTCCATCATCACCCCATTCCACTGCACATTCCCCTCTATATATAAGAACAACAATAAACACCCTTGGATAAAAGTCGACTACTAGTATTTCATTGATTGCAAATTTGTATTCATTGAAACTGCTACAACCATTGCAAATGAACTGTTAGTAGTATGAGCATAGAATTAATGACCTGTAACTGGCTGTGATCACATCAGGAGAATGTTGTCATATCACCAACATCTGCAAAATTATGGCCTCTATTAAAAAATGAGCAGTTGGTACCTAGAAAGGAAAAGCAAACAGACAAATTACAAATCGCGTTGTCATAATTACCCTCCAAGGATTTGGTCAGCACACAGGATCAGTCTTCGTCTTCAGGACATCAGTCAAATCGCCATCAGTCTAACTTTGTCTAAAGGACAGGGGACACTTCCCTCATAAGGAGGAGAAGTGTAAAGGGCAGTCTATGGGTGAGGATGGTTTTAGTAAGTCACAATGTCACCGGACAGAGTGACAGAGTTTCTGGATAAAATCAATAGCATTCCCTACCTAGTTCTAACGACCCTTCTGTGACATGGGTTGTTATCCCTTTTTCGTAATACCTTCCCCCAAAATTCTATTGGACATTTTCTATACCCCACTATCTTTAACCTATCAAATTATCCATTAGGTAATTCCAATTGTCACCCCACGATAATTCATAACATTTTGATTGGTCTTCATAATTGACGCCTTCGGAGGTGGCACATCCGGGGTTACTTCACCACTTGGCACCTCTTCTCAGGTCATGAGTTTCCTTTGTCCATGGTTAAACGTCCTTGTACATTACATTAATCTACTTTTGTTTCAACATTGTATTCAAACTTAACTACGGCACCAAATAAGCGGATGAGAACGCATTTATAAAGATACATTAGTCTTCCAATTTGAAGAAAAGTACAATTTGCAGGGTCATGGCCCTTTGCGAGTCAGCTCACTGAAAAGAGAGAAATGCTTTAATATGAGAGCTAGGCAGCTAAATCCACACTCACGCTAACTTAAGGCCTATGAGATTTTAATATAAATGCAACATCATAAATGTTAATATAAACCTTAACATAAACAGTTTTAATCAATCATTATTAGTTCACGTGTATATATATTGGTGGCCACACACATTATAATGGTAATTCAGATGCGCGTTTAAGCAAAATCACTATTATTGTCGTCTTCTATGCAACCTTGTTAAGCATTGATATTCCTCACAGGGGTCAGCAGCCATGATAGGTTTGGGTAACCAGAGTCACCTGCAAATATTGAGGGACAACATTTAGCCACACACTATCCCATATGGCCAACACGATAGGCATTAGCCACACCCTGTGCCTCTGTAGTTGGGACATCACATTTGGGATGATGCTATTCCTCAGGACAAAGGCATCATGCACCAACCCTAGATACTTAGCATTAACGTAGGAGATGTACTGGTCCGCCAGGCACACCATCTGCACATTCACGAAGTGGAAACTCTTACAATTCCTGTACACTTGTTCATTCTGGCTGAGGGTACAATTGCAATATGTGTTCTGTCAATCCCCTCAATTATACTGGGGATATGTCCCATTGCATAAAACCCGGCCTTCACAGTGGCCAAATCCTCAACCGGTGGGAAAGCAATGTAGCTGCACATGTGTTTGATCAGGACAGACAAGACTCTTGCTAGCACGATTGAGAACATTGGCTGTGACATTCCTGCTGCCAAGCCCACTGTCACTTGGAAAGAACCAGTGGCCAGGAAATGGAGCACTGATAGAACCGGCACAAGAGGGGGGACCCCAGTGGGCTGACGGATAGCTGATATCAGGTCAGGTTCCAGTTGGGCACACAGCTATGTGATTGTGGCCCTGTCCAGTCTATAGGTGAGTATTATGTTCCTGTCCTCCAGTGTAGCCAAGTCCACCAGGGGTCTGTACACGGGGGTAGGTCTCCATCTCCTATCCATCCGAAGCAATAGGTATCTAAGGGACACAAGAGTGAGTAGGCTGTCACAAACTGATCAATGGAGCCACAACAGCAGTCCACATCGTGCATAAATGTTATGGGACAGTGTAATTTATAAAGTATGTGCCTATTTATCCTGTGACGCAGCAATTATCGATAGGCCTGTTCACCCCCCCCGAAATGGCGACCGCCTGTCCTGTGTGGAGGGACAGGTGGAAATGAGGTAATGCCGCTGATGTTGTGCGCTGTGGCGGTAGGCGGGCGCAAACCACTGTGCAATTCCTCATTGGATAATATTGGGCCCTATCTGGTACAGTGGCCAACAGGGATCTACGCCGGCAGTGACGGTATGCACCGTCGTGGATGTGACCGCCATATTCTATCTCAATCCTCACTTGTTTCCTGACCTTCCATAGGATAGGAACTACACTGCATGTGCTGCTGTGACCTGTGTCTGGAACCTACCATGGCCCGTGTGACTGGGGAAAGGGCCCCAGCCTTCACTTCTGAGGAGTTGGAGCGACTGGTGGATGGTATCCTACCTCAGTACAGACTGCTGTGTGGGCCTCCAGACCAACAGGTGAGTCACTGTGGGCACGATGCATGTGGCATGAATGCATGGAGTTGCGTGTGAAGGCATCGTGTAAGGGGGGTGGGTGGATGTCCCCTTTGCGGTGTACATGTTGTGCGCTGGGCTATGTGTGTGCCAATGGTGATGCATACGGGTATGGCCGGCCATGTCTGTGACAGGCTAGACTGTTTGTCTAATGGTGTTCTCCTGTCTGTATTGCCTCTGCAGGTCAGCGCCCATCAAAAGAAGGGAATATGGCGTGCCATCACCAAGGAGGTGCGGACCCTGGGGGTCTATGGCAGGCTGAGCACCCACTGTTGGAAATGGTGGGAGGACCTGAGACGCTGGGCATGGAAGACCGCGGAGGCCCAGCTGGGGAGGGCCTCCCAACGAGAAAGGGGTGTCCGTTGAAAACTGACCCCCCTGATGGCCCGCATACTGGCAGTGGCCTATCCTGAGCTGGATGGGCACTTGAGGGCATCACAGCAACCACAAGGGGATGAGTACAGTGCCCATCATTACAACTTACGCATGGTAGGGTGGTATCCGGGTGGGGGATGTGTGTCAGTGGGTGCCCCTATGCCAGGCCTGACATTGCAGCATAGGTCCCCTGGTGGCAAGGGTCCAGAAGGGATAATCCTGCTACCTAGGTCGTAGGCATCCACTACTGGTCAAGGCTGCGTGGGTCCCAGGTGTGCTGCAGTTGGCGGTGTGCCCCTCCTCATTCCTTGGTGTCTAACCATTTCACTGGTAGTGCAATGCATAGTGCGTAGGCCTGTTCCCTGTGTGTGAGGGTGTTGTGTACGCCAAGGGTGGTGTTGGAACAGTCATTGACCCAGCGTACCCTTAGTCCCTCTCACCCCCCTTTCTTGTTTTGTTATCCATCCTTATGTGCATTAGCATAATCTGGCGGAGGAGCAGAGGCACCGGCGACAGAGGGAGCTGCATCCCACAGGACACTGGAGGCAGATTCCACTGACGCTGAGGGAACCAGTGGGACGGAGGGTAAGGGGAGCACGACGGCGGAGACTGGAGGGGACAACACAGACTCTGATACCTCCTCCGATGGGAGCTTCCTGGTGGTGGCGGACATCTCTGTGACCACCCCATCTGCAGGTACAGCGGCTACCCCTGTACCAGCACCACCCTCCCAGTAGCCCCTTAGCGAATTGCCTATGCACGCTCACCCAGGAGGGTGGGCATCTCCTTTGCCCCAGGCACCTCAGGCCCTGCCCCAGTGAGCCCTGCTGCCCTGAGTGAGGAGGCTACTGACCTCCTGAAATCCATCTCTGTAGGGCAATCAACCATAGTGAATGCATCCAGGGGCTGGCATCCCAGATGCAGCAATGCAATGCATTCCTGGAGGGCATTCACAGGGGCTTGGCGGCCAAACAGATATCGTTTCAGGCTCCGGCCTCCTCTGTGATGGCAGCCATTGTCCCTGTTTCAACCGTCCCCCCTCCAACTTCCACTTCCCAGTCCCATTCTCCTCAACCCATCCCAAGCACATAGACAGACGAGCATGCACACAAGACAACACACAAGAGTGGCACAGGCAAACACAAGCACCACACTTCATCCTACAGGCACTCACACAATCACCATTCTTTTGCAGACACAACAACATCCACTGTCTCCACTGTCTCCCCCTCCTCCTCCACCTCCCACCCAGTTACGTTCACACTCACACCTGCATGCACTACATCAATATCCACTACCATCATCGCCACCGCCCAGGGCAGAACACACACCTCACTGGCAGACAGCTCCACAACATCCATGCACGCGTCGCCTGTCTCCTCTCCCACCGTGCCTGTCCCCCTTCTAAAGGACGCAAATGCAAGCACTCAGGCACCCAACAGCCGTCCATCTTACAACATGCACCTGGACCCAAATCCAGCAGACATATACCTCAGATGACCACTCTCTCTCATCCTCCACTCCCATTACTCCTCCCTCTCCCGCCCCAACGTACCTAAAAAGCTTTTCCTTTCCACGATTGACCTCTTCCATACCCTTCCCCCCGTCCTGCACATATGGGCAGGGTAGCAAGGACCCAGCCCAGCATCTCAGCCAAAAAGTCCACGGGGATAGTGGTAGCACCACTTACTCGTGGTGGGAGGGATACCAGACCAACAATACTGAAGGGGAAGGAGGCAGCACAACCTGGGATGAAAGGGAAGAGTCTGGCACCAGCTGGAAAGAAGGGGAAGGAGCCTGCACCAGCTGTGAAGAAGGGGTAGGAGCCTGCACCAGCTGTGAAGAAAGGGAAGGAGCCTGCACCAGCTGGGAAGAAGGGGAAGGAGCGTGCACCAGCTGAGAAGAAGGGGAAGGAGCCGGCACCACCAGGCAGAGGGGGAAGAGCCCATCCACCCCTGCCAGGAAGGGTAAGTGATCCCCAACCCATGACCAGAAGGAGAAGAGGCATTCTATGCCAGTGGAAGCTGTCAGCCAAACACCGCCACCACCAGCAGCTGTCACAGGGCCCCCAATACCAGCCAGGGTTGTGCTGCCATCACAGAGTGCAGGGGCTGGCCAGGAGCCTCCCCCAACCACCACCAGCATACAGCCATTACCGAGTGTAGGGGCTGCCCAGGAGCCTCGCCCAACCACCACCAGCATGCAGCCATCACAGAGTGCAGGGGCTGCCCAGGAGCCTCCCCCAACCACCACCACAATGCAGCCATCACAGAGTGCAGGGACTGACCAGGAGCCTCCCACAACCACCACCACAGTGCAGCTATCACCACCGGCGGACGCCATGTAGTCCACTCTCCAGGGGCTGCTGTGCGGGCTTCCCCCTCCAGAACCAGTGGGCAAGTCACCCACTTGAGGGACTGTGGTGTTGCACTCCACAGGACAAAGCACAGGTCATGTTGCCCCCTCCAGAACCAGTGGGGAAGACACCCACTCGAGAGACTGTGTCCTTGCACTCCAAAGGACAAAGCACAGGGCATTTTGTCCCCTCCAGAACCAGTGGGAAAGACACCCACTCGAGAGACTGTGGCCTTGTACTCCCCAGGACAAAGCACAGGGCATGTTGCCCCTTCCAGAACCAGTGCACAAGCCACCCACTCGAGAGACTGTGGCCTTGCACTCCCCAGGACAAAGCACAGGGCATGTTGCCCCCTCCAGAACCAGTGGTCTTGTTCCCGCATCCGGCTGAGGTACCCCCCCCCCCCATGAGGTGCCTGCCTATTTGACAACTGATGCCCCTGCAGTGTTCTATCCGGATTTGGGCAGGATTTGAGTTGGGCCTTGGACTGTGCGCTGTGGCCACATGGCCCTGTTGAACTATGGACTGGGCAGTGTCCCTTTTTTATACATTTGTACACATTTGTTTCATGGCCAATTCGGATTATTGATTTTGTTGTTGAACTGATTACAATCACTTTCATCAATTCCTGTTGTCCTTGCATTATTCTGCAGATTTTCGGGGTCAAATTGTTTTTGTAATACAGCTGGTTGTGTGTATGGAGTGTGTGTGTCGGGTGTGTGTTGTGCGTGTGTGTGTCACTCTCGATTTCCTCCCACCCTCCCTTGTGTGCTAGGCAGCTGTACTCACCGTCGTCATCTTCATCACCGTTGGTGTTCCAGGTGGAGCATAACGTAGAAGATCATCGGGAAAACTTGCAGTTAAGATTCCATGGTGGGGTGGTTCTTCCCTGTGTCTCCAATGGTGAGTTCTTTGACTTTTGTGTTCTGTTTCCGCCAGGCTTTTGATGGTGTTGGTACCGCCCCGGAAAAGGTGGTGGTTTCCTGTGTCAAAATATGGTGGGCGGTACTTTGTCTTCTACCTGGCTGGAGGTGGCTACCGCTGTGGTGACTGTTGTTTCCACCCTGGCGGTCGGTGTGGTACATTCGCTGTCTATGGGAGATATCACCGCCATGGTCATAATTTGGCAGTACTTACCACCAGCCTGTTGGCGGTATTACCGCCACTTGATCTCCCACCGCCAGGGTCGTAATGAGGGTCTATGTTTCTGTCAGAGAATTCACAAATGTTATCATCCAACACTGAAAGTGGCATATTATAAACAGAATCAAGACATAGGAATAGGACGTGGAAAACTTAAAATATATCCCTTGTAACGGTAACTTTGGAGTTCTGAGCTATAAAAAGCACAGCATTACCTAATAATGCTTTAAAAAACCTGAAGAAATAAGACTCATTTGCATTAATTAAGTTCAACATTTTGGAGACTACTGAAGTCAAAGTCAGATTGAATCTAACCATAGATGCAGGTTGTACCTGTGGCAGTAACTGTAAAGTGGATCAGTGTTACATATTGGTTTTCTGAAGTTGGTGAAACAATTAAGGCCCTGATTTGGAGTAGCTCATTACATTACGACCCAAGCACAACTCCCTGTTTAAACTTGGGTCTGAATTGCACAGTTTGGTTTTATTAAACTCATCTGATAATTATCAGGTGGGTTAAATAACTCAGCATTTGTTACAATTCTGCAGGGCAAACCTGCTGAAATTTAACAAGGAAAAGCATATGATATTTACTGTATTTACTGTATACTAGTACTAGTTTAGACCTTCACATGCATCCTGCGAGATCTGCTGGGTCAGCAGAGGCCTATCCTCCATTCCTCTAGTGGAGGACTACCAGTTATATTTTAAGACCATCACTCACTGCATACAAAGAATACATTGGTAGGGCGGACATGTTGTAGGAAAAGCAGTTTGCCAGTTGGCACCATGTTTTTTGGCCCCATTTCTTGTCTTTCTAAAATAAACTACAAAAGCAGGAGTTTGCTTTCAAAAAAACTAAAACACAATAGCCCTTTCTACAGGGAAGCTTTCTCTCTATACTCTCTGTTCATTGTTTTCCCTCCTTGGGACAATCAAGCATCTCTGGGTGATGCTGTGACAGAAAACCCAGTAAAGAACTTTCATCTCACTCTACCCTACATAGAGTGAAGTGACCTACACTATGACATGGCAGTTCACTGACAGATAGGCAATCAGGTTTTGTTGAATTTAGTTCTGTTTAGTTTGAGTATTTGATTAAGCACTCTGTCACCATAGAATCTCTTGGTGCTCATATTGATAGGTAGGAAAGAAACAGAAGGTGCACAGTTAAAGGAAGAATCAAATTGTAAGAGATTTCCTAAATAACAAATGCCTCAAAATCATTTGAGGATTCACTGTTTGCGAGGAAGGAGCCCATACATGCCAAGTCAAAGACAATGAGGAGCCAGATATACGAAGTTCCATGTTTGTGATTTCCTACTACCAAATTTTAGCCTGTGAGAAGGAAGGGAATGGGAGGCATTGAGATAGCTTCCATCTGCTCCTCCAGAGAAGATACCACCGTTCTTTTTGTATTTTCTGTAATTTTACATTGCCCTAATCAAGAAGAAAAAGTATTCCCGTTATTGGATTGTGGAGCCAGTGGGATGTTCCTAGATGAGAAATGGGCTAAGGAAAAAGGAATACCTTGCGTTCCTAAAGAGAACCCTGAACATGTTCAAACAGTAGATGGCTCTCCATTAACTTCCGGACCAGAGATGGATACTACTCTTACCCTTTGCTTGCAATTTGGAAGACATAAGGAATACGTTGCCTTTGACTTGATATCTTCTCCTAACCATACTATGATTCTGGGTATTCCATGGCTAACACAACATAATCCATATATAAATTGGGAAACACAGACTATATCACTCTCATCCCACTTTTGTCAATTACATTGCTATTCGACAGATTCCTATTGGTCTCCGAAAAGGTCCACTTTTTCTTCCAATGAAGCAAGCAGTACTATTAATATGATTCAAGGAATACCTAGATGCTATCAAGGATACTCCGACGTGTTCCAGAACCCTCAAAAACCCATTTTGACTGCTCCTCAGGAGTATGACTGTGCTATTCCTTTGATACCTGGAGAAGTAGTTCCATTCGGAAGAATGTATTCCTTATCAGAGCAGGAAAGAAAAGTACTTAAGGAATACATAGATGTAAACATGCAAAGCGGATTGATTGTTTCCTCTTCATCACCTGCCGGGGCTCCTCTTTTCTTTGCACCAAAGAAGACTAAAGATCTCCAGCCCTGTATTGACTTTTGAGAGTTGAATAAAATTACCATCAAGGATAGGTATCCCCTACCTCCTATTAAGGATATTTTGGAAGCAGTCCAAGGAGCCAAGATATTCACCAAGTTAGATCTGCGGGGTGCTTATCTTCTTTTACTGATTAAGGAAGATGATGAATGGAAGACTGCTTTTTGTATTCCATTAGGCCATATTGAATACCGCGTCATGCCTTTTGGTCTGACTAATGCACCTTCCATATTTCAAAGATTTATGGATTCAGTTTTCTCTGATCTTTTGAACCAAAGTGTTGTCTTCTATCTAGATGACATTCTGGTATATTCTTGTTGTCCTGAACACCATACTAAGCATGTTCTTCAGGTACTGGAAAGACTCAGATAAAACAATCTGTACTGTAAGCCTGAACAGTGTGAGTTCAACAAGACCGAGGTTCAATATCTTGGTTTCTGTATCAACCAAGTTAGTTTCGCCATGGACCCAGAAAAGGTACAAGCTATATTCGATTGGCCTTCTCATGCTTCTGTAAAGGAGACACAGTGCTTTCTATGGTTATCCAATTCCTACAGTCAATTCATAAAGGACTTTGCCCAACAACAAGGTCAGATAACCCAGACCATCAAAAAAGAAAGTCTAAAGAAGGGTTTTATTTGGACAGAAGAAGCAGAAAGAGCCTTTCAGAGTCTAAAACATGCCTTTACACAAGCTCTGATATTACGTCATCCTGACACTACAACAACATTTATAGTGGTCACTGATGCATCAGATAAAGCTACTGGAGAAGTGTTACTACAAAGACAAGACGATGATGGCATCGAGCATCCTGTCTTTTACCTATCCCATGTGTTGTCAGATGCAGAACTAAACTATTCCGTGTTGGAGAGGGAATTACTAGCATTAAAAGCTGCCTGCAAGGAATGGGGACACTTTCTACTGGGTTCACAGGAAACGTTTGAAGTTATAACAGATCATCAATCAATCAATCAATCTGGAATTTGTACAGCGCACTACTCACCCATGAGGATCTCAAGGCGCTGAGGAGTGGGGGGAGGGGGAGGTGCTGCTATTGCTCGAACAGTCACGTCTTGAGAAGTTTCCTGAAGGTAAGGAGGTGTTTGGTCTGACGCAGGTGGGTGGGAAGAGTGTTCCACGTTTTGGCGGAGAGGTGCGAGAATGATCTACTGCCAGTTGTAGTTCTGCAGACGCGTGGGATGGTTGCGAGGGCGAGGTCGGCGGAGATGCTGGGTTGGGGTGTAGAAGGAGAGTCGTCTGTTGAGGTATTTTGGTTCGGTGTTGTGCAGTGCTTTGTGAGCATGGGTGAGGAGTTTGAAGGTGATTCTCTTGTTGACTGGTAGCCAGTGCAGGTTTTTCAGGTAGTCTGTGATGTGGTCAGTGGCGTTGGATGTCCAGGATGAAGTGTGTGGAGGTGTTCTGGATGCGTTGTAGTAACAAACATACCTGGATCCCAAAATGTTGTAGCAGATGCTTTACAGAGAGCTTTATGATATACAGAGAACACAAATACTACTTATTCACACATCATAGAGCCATGTCGAATAGTGGAAGTCATTCAATCCTTTCTCGACCGTGTGAAAGCAGAGTATCAAAATTTACCCATGGAAGAATGGGAATGCTTTAAGTTCCCACTTACAGAAGCATCAGGAGTATTACTATCATAAAAACACCTTATTATTGCCTACTAAGGAGGTGCAAACTGAAGCCATGCAAATGTGTCACGACTCCCCTATTGCCGGACATCATGGAGTAAGGAACACACAGAAACTGCTCCTTTGCGCCTTTTGGTGGTCCACATTGAAATCTGATGCTGTAACATATGTAAGATCTTGCCCAATATGTGCTGAAACTAAGACACCTCGAACTAAGCCAGCAGGTTTATTGAAGCCCTTGCCTGTGCCATCTGTTCCATGACCACAGATTTTATATGTTCATTGCCATCCTCTGTGGGTTACCAGGTCATAATGGTAACAGTTGGCTCTTTTACTAAGATAGGTCATTTTTCTGCCCTAAAGAAATTATCCACCGCTAAGGAAATTAGTCAAGTCTTTCTACAAGATATATTTCAATTGCATGGCCTCCCTCAAGTAATCATTTCCGATCAAGGACCTCAATATGGGTCCCATTTTGGGAGAACATTTTGTAAGTTTTGACATTTTGAGGTGGCTCTATCGTCCGGGTTCCATCCTGAGACCAATGGTCAAATAGAACGTCTAAATCAAGGGTTACTACAATATCTACGCTGCTTTTGTAATGCAAATCAAAGTAATTGGTCTTCATATCTACCATTGGCTGAATTTTCCTATAATAATACAGTCCATAGTGCAACAAAGTCCACACCTTTTGTTTGTACTTATGGTTTCCACCCTACTGCTTTTTCTACCGTCACTAATGAGGATTCCTCTGTTCCCGCAGTTACCTCAGTTGTACGAAATCTCTGTCAGCTTCAGGACCAGCTACGTACCAATCTCTTAGCTACAAAACGTTACGTGAAGAAGATAGCTGATATTCGGTGTAGTTCTGCACCATCTTACCAGCCTGGGAACAAGGTCTGGCTTTCTTCTAAGTTTTTGCCTTTTTGCCTGCCCCAGAATAAGTTCAAACCACGTTACTATGGCCCTTTAAGAATCCTGCAGGTATTAAACCCAGTCTCTGTTTGACTTCGTCTACCATTGTCTTAGAAGGTTCATTCTGTTTTTCATGTATCTCAACTCAAACCTTTTGTTCCTGATCCCTACAAGAGAAATGCCCATTGTCCTCCGCCTCCTTTGGTTGATAGCCATCCTAAGTACGAAGTGATATGTGATTCTCGCATTTTTCGGAATCGTCTCCAATTCTTGATTTGCTGGAAAGGAAACCCCATTAGTGATTGTTAGTGGGAGGATGCTTCCTCAGTCCATGCTCATCGCTTGGCCGCACATTTTTGTCAGCATTTTCCGGACAAGCCCGGGGCTTTGGGAGGGGACCTCCTGTGACGCCCCAAAGACTGGCATCGTCCCCCTTGCGGACCACGGTGAGATTGGCAGTCCGTGTCTCAGACGTCCGTTTCCGCCGCGGGCTGCTTTTCGGTCGCAACCTGTTTTTTGGACTGCAGTGTGATCTGAAACTTTCCCTTTCGGCTCTGTTTCACGCTGCGCCCACCTTTTACCCCTCTAGTTTTTCTTACCTGTTTTTCACTGTTTTTCTTCTTTTCTTCTTTTTTCTCTTTCTTTTTTTTGTTTCTTCTTGGCCATATTTTCTCTTTCCCAGGAGTCTGTGTTTCCTTCCCTGCATGCCTTGTTCCCTACTTTTTATACTACGGCTATTTTTCCATTTACTTTAATGTGGCTTTTCCCAATCCAAGATGGTATCTTCATTACTTCCTTCATGTCACTTCCTGTTTGTCAGTATATAAGCACAGTTGGTCTTCTGTTCCTTGCGTGGCAAATACTTCCATTCCAGTTGTGCTCCTCATTCCTGTATCCTGTTTATTTTGGACTTCACCTGCTCTTCCCTGTCAGCAGTTTTTGTTGCAGACTTTTTGTGCCTTACTTTTTCTTTTCTTTATATCTTTTTCAGGAGTTCCCTGATCTGAGATTTTTCCCAAGTTAGTTTTTTTTCCTCAGGACTCCTTTTGAAGGATACGGCCTGCTTGATGTTCTATTATCAGCAGCACCGTGGCTACTGGAAAGGGTCACCCCTACCTTGGTCTAGCCAGAACAAGTAAGTAACCTGGTGGTGCCCAGGGACTGGCAGATTACAGTGGTAAGAAGCGTTCAGGTTGTGACAGTTCCATGATTTCCAGAAGTCTGGGGTAGACTTACTTTATCACAAAAGGTTGTGTTAATTTTGCAAAAGTTCTACTCATCAAACTTGCTGAGTTTATTTTCGCTTGAACCGAATGTTGCAGGGAAAATGGCCAAATTGAGGGTCCTGTGGAGAGCAGAAGCAGTCTAGCCTCTCCACGGAAGTCTTCGGGAGGGAAGTAAGACAGGAGGGCTAGAATTGGTGGGGAGGTACATGGGGGTGGGATAAAAGGGTGTGTATAAATAAGGGATTAGGGGTGAGATCGGCCTCTTCCTTGCCTGCCCCATCGTGCAGTAGAAAGTTTTGGTTTGGGTCACAGGTAGAGCAATGAGCGGTGCATTGGGCATGGACAGAGGCCCTGATGCCGAGGCACTGAGGGCTGCACTTCGTGTCCTGGGCAAAGCCGGCTGGGCCAACCTTCTCAAGCCTGGTGTCCTCGATCAGACCTGGGTCGGTATGGCGCGCCCTGAGGTGTAGCGGCAGCTGTTGCTGCGTGCTGCTCGCCGATTCATGCCCCAAAGAGGAAGGCGGCAGGGGGAAAGGGTACAACACGTCCACCCCCCGGTGTCTAATGCGGGCCTGAGTGTGGGGCCCGCTATGCAGTGCGATGCAGGTGTGGGGGGGCGGGTCCCCGTAGTTCGCAGCGAGTGCTGGCCCTCTGAGGCATCTGGTGCCTTTGACTGGGCGGGGAAAGGGGGCCCAGCAGCAGGAAGGTGGGGCTGCACAGGATAGGGAGGTCCCTGGGCCTAGGGCCATGTAGATAGCAATATCACCAGCACAAAAGGGGTGGGTGGACCCTTAGACAGAGGAAGGGCAGGAGCAGGACCAGGCAGAGCAGAGGGTTCAGCCAGGGTAGGGCTCAGGCTGGGGCAGTGAGGATGTGGGTGAGGCCTAGCTGGGCAGAGACAGGCAGCTGAGGGTAGTGCAGGCCCCATGGGGGGGACTTGGGCACTCCTTCAGGGCAGTCAGGGAGCATAGATTGGTCCACAGTGGACATAGAGGCTAAAATTCGGGAGCAAAGGCAAGTGGTTGCTGAGGTTGAGGACATATGGGCCCAGATCTGTAGGGAGAGGGTGGAGGCCTTAAGCAGGGAGAGGCCACTGAAGCAGAAGTCAGGTGAAGGGGGTTTTGGGGTAGTGAGGATCCCGGGGCAGATCAGGGTAGCTGGGTGTGGGTTCCACACAGTGTGAGCGGTGGGCGCCAGGATGCTGGTGCGGCCGTGGGATCCGACTCCACAAGGGGCTTGTCTGGGGCAGATGGCCAGGAGATGCGGGGAGAGTCAAGGTCAGTGGTGGAGGCTGGCAGAATCGAGGTGGTGCCAACGGGGCACAATATGGCCCCAGGACATTTGTCTGAAGCAATAGAAGGGTCTTCGACGGCCTTCTCCATGGTGCAGGAATGGGACAGTTGCACATATGGCAGGCACCATGGGGGACGGACTCCGGTTGAGAGTCGTGCTGTGACAGATGATGAGGGTAATGGTGATGGCAGGTGTGTGATGGAGGGAGAGGAGCTGGAGCTCGACTATGAGGATGAGATGGATGAGTGGGAAGACGGGGAGATTTGAGACAGCGAGGTGAGAGGGAGATGGGAGAAGGGCACAAGAGCGGCGCAACCCCTTCTTCGGCTTCTGTTTTGCAGGGCCATCAGGCTGGTGCGCAGACACTGGAGGCATCGCACATCGAGGAGCGTGGTTAACAGACGGCGAGAGGCATGGGGGCTGTGGAACCCAGGCTGAGAGGTAAGGGTGAATGGTGGTCTGTGTGGGGTGCAGAGCCAACCAAATCAACGGCTTGTACTCGCCTACAGGGGTAGGCGATTCCTCTGTTCATGACGAGCCTGGAGCAAGTGCGGCACAGGTTAGAGGCGGGGAAAAGGTGACTGAAATGGGGACGTCAATGGCTGGTGAGGAGGGGGAGAAGGCTCTGGAAGAAGGGACTGAGACTCAAGGTAAAGACGGTGGGGGGTACAAGAAGTGGCTTCCATACATGGGTTTAGCGATGCCCTTGGGTTCTCACATGGCAGACAAGACCAAGGCCAGAATTTGGCGGCACAAATATGTGGATGTTTTCAAGCTTTTGCACAGGGATATACAGGTGAAAGAGGGATCCAAAGAGGAAGAATGGGAACTGGCAAGAAGGCCCATGGTACCAATAACTATGGACAACTGGACCTCGGCATTCTTGGTATGTGCCAGCATTTATTGTGAGAAATATCCAGATACAGCCATAGCACTGTTTAAGTATATGGACATCATCCGCAAGGCCCAAGTGCATTTTGTGGGTTTATAGTGGCTCAGTTATGATGAAGAGTTCAGGGCGAGGGTGAGCATCAATCCGGATAAGCCTTGGGGGGATGTGGATCCTGAGCTGTGGATGTAGTGGATGGCATCCTCACACTCAGCTGTGTCCACGCATACTGCTAGCGGTCTGCCTGTAATGTATAAGCCTTTTTAGGGGTGTACCACTCAGAGGGGGGACGGGTACGACACAGCAACTCCAGGCTCCTGCCTCAGGGGCCTGCTGGAAATTTAATAAAGGTTTCTGCTCCAGACACCCATGCAGATTCAAACACGAAAGTTCGAAATGTGGTGGTAGACACCCGGTCACGCAATGTTTTTCGCTGTCCAGCCCAGCCGAGCAGTGGAGATCAGCCCGGGTTACGGGGTCGCCTGGTGCTCTTGCTTCAAAGGGCTCCTACGCCAATTAAATTGGAAGGGCTGTTACCCTGGTTGCGCATGTGCCTGGACGGGGACATAGCGCGCTGGAATGGGGTTTTAAGGTGGGGTATTGCATAGGTTGCCAGGGGCCGAGAGCGAGGAGGTGGGCTGACAAATTGCGGTCCGCCAAGGATCTGCTACAAGAGGTGGCTGCTAAATTGTTGAAGGAAGTGTCTGAGGGCAGGTTCGCGGGTCCGTTTAACGACTGGCCTATGGAGAACCTCATGATTTTGCCTTTGGCCATGGTTCCTTAAAGGAGCAAAGGGGAGTTCTGCCTTACACACTATTTGTGCTGGCCAGAAGGGGCATTGGTAAACGATTACATAGCGCATGAGGACACGCGGGTGTTGTACGCATCAGTGGACTATACCATTCAGCTCATTTGCAGCTGTAGCAGGGCAGCTGAGTTGGCCAAGTGTGACATTAAAGCAGCGTTTCGGTTGCTGCCTATCCATATGGAGGATTTTGCCTTGCTGGTAATGCAACTGGATGGGGCAATCTATGTGGATCGAGTGCTGCCTATGGGTTGCGCCATCTCATGTGCGCTGTTTGAAGCCTGCAGTACTTTCTTGGAGTGGGTTTTTTCAAAGTGAGTGGGCATCGGGAAGTAATGCATTATTTGGATGACTTCCTGTTTGTGGGAAGGTCAGGTTCTAACTCATGTGGGAAGGTTTTGGAAGGGTTTCAGCAGCTGGCACAGGAGGTGGGCATTCCTTTAGCTCTGGAAAAAACAGAGGGCCCTAGTCAGGTATTGACATTCCTCTGGATAGAACTTGACACTGAGGCATTAGTGGCTAGATTACCAGCTGGAAAGGTGGATGAGATTTTGTCAGGTCCTTGCACAAAATTGAATTGCGTATGACACAACAGCTCCTGGGTCTCCTTAATTTTGCTTGCAGGGTGAATCGGGGGGGGGGACTTTTTGCAGGTACATGGGACTGGCAATGTTGGGTGAATCTCTCCCACATCACCGGATTCAGGTCTCTGTAGGCATGCAGGAGGACATCAGTGTGTGGAAGATGTTTCTGACCAATTTCAATGGGGTCTCAATGACTTTCAGGGAGGAGGACACAATTTGGCAAGTCCAGATATTCTGTGACTCAGCAGGGGCCTCTGATTTCGGATTGTTCTGGGATGGTAGGTGGTGTGCAGAGGAGTGGCTGGCACAGTGGCTGGCCCAGGAAAGGAGCATTGTGTTTTTGGAATTCTTCCCGCTGCTGGTGGTGTTGACAGTGTGGGGGGTAGAACTGGCTAACAGGACAGTGGTGTTTCTTGTGGATAACATGACAGTTGTGGACCTGGTAAGCAGACAGAGGGCAAAAGATCTAAGGGTGTTGAGGCTACTGAGGATTTTTAGGCTTCGATGTTTAACTTTCAATATAGTTTTCAAGGTGGCGCACATTCCATGGGTGAACAATGATATTGCGTATTCCTTGACTCGTTCACAGTGGCAGCGATTTTGTAGTTTGGCGCCTGGAGTAGAGCCGCACAAGACAGCGATACCGGCAGACATTTGGGAGTGTGGGGCGTGATGATCATTAGACTGGTGGAGATGTACTTAGCAGAATCCACTCTGAAGAGTTATCACCTTGCATGGTTGGAGTTTTAGAATTTTGATTGTTTTGAAGGGAATTTTTGGGTAGAGGATGAGGGCACGTTGGAGTCCCGTGTTTTGCGTTTTATGTTGTTTCTGACACGGAAAGGTTTGTCACCAGCTACCATTGGTGGTAAGTTGGCAGGTGTGTCTTTTTATGGCCGATTGTTTTTTGGCAGTGATCCGGCCAAGGATGATATCTTGGGACAAATGTTGAAAGGCTGGGGCAAGGTCAGAAGAGAGAGTACCGGGGTGGGGCGGGAAGCTATTACTTTCGATTTGCTAGTGGAACTGTTCCATGTTTTGCCGGTTTGATGTGCGGACGTGCATGAGCTTGCATTGTTCAGGTTGTGCATGGAGTGGATGTTTTTGGGGCATTTCGAGTGTCTGAACTTTTAGGGGCAGGAAATGCTGTGGGCGTAAGAGTGGATGAGGTGTACTTGCAAGGGAGCATTTAGGTATCTGGCTACGAAGGTCCAAGACTGATCAGACGGAGAGAGGGAGGGGGAAATGGGTGTGGTTGTGCAAGGGTGGTGGTCCTGATGCATGCTAGGTTTTGGAATGGGTTGGTTCTAGGTCCCAGGGGGCGGCCATCGTGGTAGGAGTGTTTAGTCATGCGGATGGGAGAAAGCTTACAGCATTTCAGTTCTTGTCAGTGCTGCACATGGCGCTATGGCAGATTGGGAGACAGGTACAGTGCTTTGGTACTCATTCTTTCCGAATAGGGGCAGCAACAGCAGCAGCTCATTTGGGTTTGGATTGGGCGCAGATCAGGCGTATTGGAAGGTGGCGATCTAAGTGTTGTGAGTGATACGTGCAGGCGTGATTGCGGGTACGGTTTCAGTGGTAGGCTGCTTGGGAGGCTGTTTTAGGATTGGGGTGAATGCGGTTGATATGTTTTCTGTATTAACATGAGTTTTCTTTGCAGGTTGTGTGAATGGCCCCCGGAGTTTGAAAATGGTCATGTGGTTGGTCGGGCATTCGTTTATACACTGGGCGGCGAAATATGCAGAGAGGCAGATTTACGGACGTTCATTAGGACTGCCGAGTAGCCATCACAAGGTGTTGTGGTAGTGGAAGAGCGGCATGAGGTGGGGTGCATTACTTTCTTTCTTAACATCTATGATGCCGAAATGGGATGTCTGGATTTTTTACTATTGCACCAGGGGGAGAATGATCTGGTGCGGCTCTCTGGGTTCACCCTACTGCAACATATGCAACATGATTTGAACTTGTTTTGTCAAACGATGCATGGCACGTGCATAGTATGGACTGAGTTTGTACCCAGGAGGAAATGGAGAGGGGCACTGAAACATGGGGCTACGGAAAAGCCTTGATGGAAGCTCAATCAGGCCCTGCAAATTTTTTGTTGCTCTCATGACATCAAAGTACTGAAACATGAAGAGATTGTGGAAGATGAAGATGAGTTATTCAGGGATGACAGTGTGCACCTGTCTGAGCTGGGTAATGCATATTGTCTAACGGAGCTTCGCTTGATCATGGGTGATTTGTAGGGTGAAGAGATGTGGCTCAGAGAGTCCATGTAGGGGTTTGCCATGTTGCAGTGGGTTCGCTGGTGGGGCAGCAACAAGTCTAAAGAGTTTATGCTGGGTGGCAGTAGATGGGGGAGAATGGAGAGTCAGATGCAGGCCTGGACACCCTTCCACGGGGGAAAAAGAAGTAGGTTAAGTATGGCAGCGTGAGGGATGCCCAAAGCTGGCTGGCGATGAAAGGAAAAGGAGGATGTGTGGGTGTATGAAAGTGGAAGATGGGTGAACGAAGGAAAAGTGAGGGGAATGAATGAAAAGATTGGGGAAAAGTTTCAGAGGATGGGGTTTACAAGTTGAATTTTGATCTGTTCATTTAAAATGTTATGTGGCTAAATGGCAATCCTGTCCTAAATAAATGGCCTTTTACACCATGAAAACCTGTGTCACTCACTGTGTCCCGGTGAAGGGCCCTGTGGAGAGCAGACGCAATCTAGCCTCTCCATGGGAGTCTTTAGGAGGGAAGTAGGATAGGAGGGCTAGGATTGGTGGGGAGGTACGTGGGGTGGGATAGAAGGGTGGGTATAAATAAGGGATTAGGGGAGGGATCGGCCTCTTCCTTGCCTGCCCCATCGTGCAGTGGGAAGATTTGGACAGAGTAAAGAATAAAGAAGGGGTGTGGAGTGGTGAGTGTTGTCCAGGTGAGGGTTAAGGGTATGCCTGTTAGGGCAGGTTGCTATGGCGGTTTAGGACGCATTAGATGGGGGAGGGTGGAGAGTCAGATGCTGGCCTGGCCACCCTTCCAGGGGGGAAAAAGAAGTAGGTCAAGGATGGCAGCGTGAGGGATGCCCGAAGCAGGCTGGGGATGAAAGGAAAAGGAGGATGTGTGGGGGTAGGGAAGTGGAAGATGGGTGAATGAAGGAAAAGTGAGGGAAATGAGTGAAAACAAGATTGGGGAAAAGTTTCAGAGGATAGGGTTTAAAAGTTGAATTTTGATCTGTTCATGTTAAAATGTATGTGGCTAAATGGTAATCCTGTCCTAAATAAATCGCCTTTTACACTATGGAAACCTGTGTCACTGACTGTGTCCCAACGTTTCTGACTTTGGGAATGTTTGTCAACTTTGCACGCACGGTTGGGTAAATTTGTATTAAATGTGTGCAGTATAACATTGCCATTTGTCACTAAGTTCCGACAACTTTCACTGCCCATACGATTAATGTGTGAATGACTCACAGTAAAATGCTTAATGTATGTTTTAGAAAACATTGATTTGATATAGCGCGTTGAAATGGCAGCAGAATACCTGAATGCTAGCTGTCTTTTCATTCGGCCTTTCGAGGAATGTAAAAGCAAACATAATTCTGGGTTCAAGTGTATGTAATTATAAGATTCCATTTTACTGTCAAGGGAGTTGTTTCGATTGTTCTCAAAGGCTCCTTTATAGCTTTTAGACCAGTACAAGTCTATTTTCTGTTTGTCAGGCATTGTGAATTTTGTATAAAACAAATAGAGATATCTTCAGTTGAGGACTACTGCCCCGCCTCATCTTTTCCCAGATTCAGAAAGTGGCTGGCGACAGGCTCTTGAATAATGAATGATAACTTGCTGCCATCTGGCAGATTTAGGAGATGTGCTGACATATTTTGATCACATACTACCATTGAGGGACCTACTTTGACTGGAAAACATAACACATCCTGCAAAGTGTGCACCCTGGTAAAAAAGAATGACAGTATACCTGTTAATCTCTCTTTGCATAGAATAGAAAAAATCAAAGTATTTTTTTTCAATTCACTGAATGAGCAGTTTTATGTTAATTTGCTTCTTTATTTTACAGCTGAACTTAGCCTAATTACGTTCTGCTTCACACATACATTTTCAGCCTTTGATCGTCCCAAATTAAATGAATTTTTCCCACAATATTTCTATGGATAATGATAGTCTGAGGACATCTACATTACATGCTGATTTAAGCTATGCCACGGAAAAAAGTAAGGTATCTTTGTAATGATTCTGTAGGAGTCATTAAACTTTCTGGTCAGGATTTCAGGACCACTGGAAGAATCCTCAATGACGAAAGCAATGTTGAAAAGTATTGAGTTTAAATAAGGTAGTATTCTATCCACTTCACTCATTTTCATCACACAAGCATATGAACGTTTAGATTGTGCACTGCGATACTAAATGCAATTCACATACCGATGTATGGAGAGAGATCCACACTTGTACACTTACTACTTAGTAGTAAATGTAGGAGGAACCAGAGGGACTGGCGATAAAATAGGAGTTATATAATACTAAATTGGAGGGGGGTAGGAAAAACTTAGAGGTGTTTAGGGAGGGCTAAGCTACTACAAACACTCACCCAAAAAAAGACCAAGCACACTGCTATTCAGAGCTACACTTCTAAAGTTACTACAGTCCCAAAGGTGACAAAACTGTGGTCGTAACCAAGGCCCCAACAGCCTCTCTGGTGCAGGCAGGCCCTAACCCTTCATGGGGCACCATCTCCTTCAGGGGTTCTCCAGTCAGTCCAAAGCTTATGAGGATTTGCTAGATATTGGAGACTTGGGGGACCCTTAACACTTTCTGCAAGGGGGCCCTAAGAATTTGTGTTATTCCACTGGACAAAACAGTAGTGAATGTACTTCAGCCCACCCTGGAGTAGGCCAGTTGCCACTCACAGCTACTGCAAGAAACTGTCATTGAAAAATAATGGAGGAAAGGGACTAAGGGCTATATGTACGAACACATTTTCCCATTGACATAGAATGGGAAAAACCCTTTGCTACATCTGGCCCTAAATTCACAATATACATTTTGGAGTATGTTAAATAGTACAACCACCTCAAACTAAACATGCAATGTACAAAATACAAAGGGGCAGATTTAAGAAAAGTGGTGCTGCACCCAGTGCAGCGCCCCTTTCCTTGCGCCCCGTAGTGACCCTTACTGCCACTATGTGTGCATTGTATTAAAAATACGGCACACCATGGCGCAGGGTGGGGGCAATAGCATCAAAATTTTTGACGCTATGAATGTACTGTTCAGGGTTCAGAGTTTGTACTAACCCTGAACAGTACATAGGGGCCTATTGTAAGCAATGGTGTGCCCCCTTTTAACGCCTGCTCTGAGCAGGCGTTAAAAATGCCCACAAAAATGACCCAAAGAAATCTTTTAGATTTCTTTGCAACCTTCGTTCAGCCCCCCCCAATGGGGGAACGCCCCCCCTTGCATACATTATGCCTGGTGCAGGCATAATGTGGTGCAAGAGGTCAGGAAGTGGCACAATGCATGTATTGTGCCACTATGTAAATATGATGTGGCAATTTTGGCCTTGTTGAGCCACATTAGCATAAAAAAAAAATACACTAATGTGGCGCAAAGAGCTACTAGGCCCTCTTAAAACTGGGCCACAATATGTACCATGTGAAATGTTGTCCTATATTGCCGTTCTGGGGTTCTGGTGATAATTATAAGCCATGTGGTTTGTGGTGTCACCAGAACCCCTCAATAGCAATATTGGACCATATCACACACAGATATCAGTTACACCAATTATCTGTCCGATGTGTGTAAATAGATGTTGTAACCCTGGCTGAAGGGCTGTTGTCAGATAGGTATCTGTGCATAAGAGTGAGGAGAAAAAGTGCCAGTAGCTGCAGGTAGTTGTAGTCCGCTTCCCACGTAAATAGCTACAGCTGGAGCCCTGAAGGGGATTACTTCCCTTCTTGACATGTTGATTGCAGGGGGGAAATCACTTCCCTATAGAAGCCAAAGCTGTGTTGTTCCTTAATTAGCTTAGACATTGGTGGGAATTACAGTAGCCCCTCCCTGCGCATTGGCTGCAACTGATGGCCTGAGTTTGGTGATTGACATATTTATGAGTATGGTTTATAATGACCAACGCTAGAACCTAAGCTTCAAGACACAGCAAAACAATAACAATCTAAATCAAATAAAGATGATTCAACAAATATACAATGGAAGAAAATAGATATTCATAAAACGCGTAACTAAAAATGGTAAAAGCAATGCATTCCTTTACTGAGCGCAAAAAACTGAAAGCTCCAACTAAAAACCAGAGAAGACAAAAAAACTCAAGGTACAGACACTCAAAGGAGAGAGGATGGCAGGAAACATCCTGGACCACAGACTTACAGTATACGATTACTCAGTTCCTTTTAAGAGGTTGTCAGACGTTTTCCATTTTAATGTTCTTGGCAGACCATCCCCCAGTTTAACACCAGAAACCTTTAGAGATTCACCTCCAAGTTTTGTTAGTGAGCATTTTGGGATAGTACGTTTTTTGGTCTTGATGAGACCAAAAGAGTCTCTAGGTTGATGGTAGAAGAAAAGTCCTGCATTCGTTCTGGAGATTTGCTATTCACTGCTTTCCAGACGAGGCATGTGACTGTGTTAAGGGGCATATTTATACTCCGTTTGCGCCGAATTGGCGTCGTTTTTTTAGACGCAATTTCGACGCAAAACTAACTCCATATTTATACTTTGCCGTTAGACGCGTCTAGCGCCAAAGTATGAGGAATGAGCATCATTTTTTTGCGTGAACGCCTTCCTTGCGTTAATGAGATGCAAGGTAGGCGTTCCCGTCTAAAACAATGACTGCGACGCAAATGCGTCGTATTTATACTCCCGGGCAAAAATCACACCCGGGAGTGGGCGGGGCAAAAAAACCCGAATTTGCGCCTCTTTTTAACGCCTGGGTCAGGGCAGGCGTTAAGGGACCTGTGGGCTCAAAATGAGCCCACAGCTGCCCTCCCATGCCTCCAGGGACCCCCCCTGCCACCCTTGCCCACCCCAGAAGGACACCCAAGGATGGAGGGACCCATCCCAGGGACATTCAGGTAAGTTCAGGTAAGTATATATATATATTTTTTTTCTTTTTTTTTTTGGCATAGGGGGGCCTGATTTGTGCCCCCCTACATGCCACAATGCCCAATGACCATGCCCAGGGGACATAAGTCCCCTGGGCATGGCCATTGGGCAAGGGGGCATGACTCCTGTCTTTACTAAGACAGGAGTCATGTAAATGGCATCTGGGCGTCGTTAAAAATGGCGCAAATCGGGTTGAGGTGATTTTTTTGCCTCTACCTGACTTGCCCCATTTTAAGACGCCCTAACGCCATTTTCCCCAACGCCGGCGCTGCCTGGTGTACGTGGTTTTTTTCCACGCACTCCAGGCAGCGCCGGTCTGCTAGCGCCGGCTAACGCCATTCAATAAATACGGCGCCCGCATGGCGCTTCAGAATGGCGTTAGCCGGCGCTAATCTTTTTGGCGCAAAACTGCGATAGCGCAGTTTTGCGTCAAAAAGTATAAATATGGCCCTAAATGTGTTGTTCCTCTGTTGGTCAGTCAAGTTCAGACTTTTAAGTGGGCACATTGCCATTTTTTCTAAGGCTGGAAGAATGGGCACTGTTGTGTCTTTTTTGCAGTTGCATGCCTCTTTTTCAGAAGCCCGAAGGAGCAGAATGCAATATTTCAATCTGAATATCACAACTGCTTTTACTAGTAACTTGCAGTAAGTCATTTTAACCAAAGGGCAATTTTTGATAGGGCCAAAAGTTGTCAGATTTTACTGCAGCCTGTATCATTTAATATGTTATAAATCATCAGGTCACAACTCTGCCAGAAATAATTATAAGAGCACTCTAATGGTCTTTCAGCAATTTTATCAGACTGCAGCAGGGTACCTTTTTGGAAGGACGGAGAAAGATTAATGATAGTGTCTCTCAGGTCTGTTTCTAATTCTGAGGCATAGGGATAGTGGTTGATTTGTTTGGGGAAGATCGATTGTCTTCTGCGACAGATCAATCACTCAATTTTGTCTTCTTTTCTGAGAAGTAGAATCAATTTAACTGATATCAAGTTCATATACAAAGATAATACACTATATTGTCCAGCTTGCACAAGGCAAACTTGTTTTTCTAAATTCTGCATGACTATGCTTGTAATATGCATTGACATACAACTGTGAAAAAATCTGCACAGTGCCTACTTTTAAGTCTATGTACACCACAAGAGTTTATCTTACGTGGTACAATTTTCGCTTTTGTGGAAATAATGGAATTTGGCCTCCATTTTTAAAGCCTTTGTTGACCATTATAATGGTGCAGGCAAAAATCAAAAGTTTAAAAAGAATGGCAAATTCAAAACATCCTCAGAGTATTATTTACAAAAAACGGTTTAGGTGAAGGTGGGGTCAGATACAGGTTCATTTCTGTGGGTTCTACTGTAAAGGGCAGAAGCATGGTGTCAGAGTAGATACAAACAATGTGTCCGGGGCAAGTGCATGGAAGAAAGAAAAAGGTAGATATTGGATTAACTGGAAAGGTATACATTCACCTCAATTTCCCAACTGCTACAAAATCTGTACCACCGCCCATGACAATCAGACTATCATAGGTTTCTAAAAAATACTAATTGAAGGAAGTTTTATCTAATGTTCTCAGTATAGTGCATCTCACAAAGCACACACTGATTCTTAAAAAAAGAAATAAATGCACATCTCAATGGCCGCAACTTCAAAAGCCATACACTGCTACCCCATGAGTGGTTTGATCATCATGGTTCCCTTTTCACTATCCATCATACCACAGCCTAATGCACTAGCCAAAGAACACCAATCAAATTCCCAGCAAAATTAAAAACAACACCAAAAACAATTCTTAGCAAATACGTCGCCAACTTGCCAACCACTTCTCCACTCACACCTAACATAGATGTGAATCTTATGAATCTTATGATTACTTTCCTCAGACACAAGCCCCAAAGAAAAACATAGCCAGGCATTCAATGGAAGATTAGTGGGCATCAGTCTAAACTATCTGCATCACAATACATTGAAGAACTGAGGAAAAAACAGAAAAACCGTCGGAGACTTGATGGTCCCGGAAATAAAACTCCCACTAATACAGACCTCACACTAAATAAATCCATGTAGGTTAATGACAACGCACCTCAACTCTGTGCTACAGCCAGAGAAAAATACCATAAATTATCTAATTAAATTATCTAAGAGATTTTAATAGCACTCCAATGTCATTTGTGTACCCCTAAAGTTCAACCGCAGGCAGTAGGAAAGTGTAAGCACTTTTTTGTGAAAGCACACAACTTCAGCCCAATCAAAACATGTAGTCTTGGCTCCCAACATGGCTAGAGTCAAAGCCCCTCTTTAGAGATGATCGCATAATTGTTTGGTGACAGCTGGTCTGTCATAAAAACTACACACCACACTGATAAGTATAATTATCAGAGTCCAGTAGTATCAAATCAGAATTTGCACACTGGAATGGATTCCAGGTTGCGTAAATTGTGTGGGCAAAAACACATTTTTAAAAACATCAATTTGTATATTTTCAATTAATGCAGTGATTGAATCCTGAGTAAAAAGACAAGGAAAAAAATAAGTCAAGGAAAAAAGACAAAGAAGTGAAAAGGAGTTTTCTATCTGTAGTTAATGTTATTGGATGCTGTAATAATAAGGGGAAGCAAGATATACATTGTATGGTTCTCACAACAATTCAGAAAGCTGCAAAGTTTGCATTATTTGAAAATCTTCACTCATGAACAGTTCCTAAAAACAAATCACTGTAGGATATTTTTCCTGCAAATGTTTTTCTTGTGGGAGGATTCTCCCAGGAAAAAATGTTTACAGACTTTTTCACTCACTATTTGTTTTTGCAACTTTCTGAATTTGGTGCTTCTGAGAATTCAGAAAATTGTCAAAAGCACATTTCATATACATAAAAAAATGAACTGTTGCAGAAGTGAGAAGTGAAGCTAGACCCTTCTTACTAATATTTTGCGTAGGTATAAAACACTGCACTATATTTTGGTGCATCCATTTGACATTCCTTAAGCAAGATGTACTTGCACTGGAGTTATGTTTTAAATCATCTGACGTGGAAGCTGTAAGGGATATTTAGTTTGACTAGTGTGCTTCTGGCTTACATCTTCTAGTTCAAGTAGTTCTTTGGCTCACAACTAGATCGCCTTGTAAGACTTTGGGCCTCATTTCAAGGATTATGGTCTTGAGATCGCGAGACTTGCGGTGGCGGTCGGACCGCCACATTATTACCCTGGCGATTGGAGCACCAGGAAGCTGCAGTCCACACCAGGAACATGGTTCCCAATGGGCTGATGGCAGTCGGAGAAGTTCAACACCGCCGTGCTGATCACGAGTCTAGTTTCTGCTAGCCTTTTTATGGAGGGGCCCCACCATAAAAAGGCTGGTAGAAACACTGTGCTGGGCACCCTCTGTGTGTTGACATTGGCCTTGGCTCCATGAGAAGCCGAGGCCAATGCAGCCACATAGTTTACACTGGGCTGACCGGTGTAAACCTTGTAATAGAGATGGGTGGAGACCACTAGCTCTGCAGTGGCCTTCTCTCCACGGGTCTTGCAGTCCATGTGTCGGACCACCAGACTCCAAATGAGGCCCTTTATCATTGAACTATTCTACAGGTATTGTTTATATGTGTTGCTATTGGAACGTTAAGTGGGTAACCCTAAAGTGTGTTTTAAATAGGGTGCACTTAACTCATTTAATAGTACTTATTGTGGAGAAGAGGTATCCCCTTTCTTGTGTCCCTCAGTACAGGAATCAAATTGCCATGCAACCGAATACGCAAACCTCCACTTTTTATGTATACTAAAAGCTGGATACACCAATAAGAGTTGCGGTTTCTCTCCAACTCATGCAATAGAAAAGCTAACAGGTTATGCCTCTGGGACTTATCGGCTCTGCCGATGGTTCCAGATGCTGTGCTGCATGGCCAAAATATTTTTAAAGAAAGCTTTTGATGTGGTCAGCTGTGTTATTTTGTATAGCACAACCACTTTTTAGGTCGAGCGTGCAAGAGCTCTAACGTGTTGTAATCTATCTATGGGCTTTTATCCACACCCACTGCACGCCCATCACTATCCTTGTTCATGGGTTTGCCTTTCAAAAATCCTTTGTTATTATTGGTAAATGCTTTACGTTTGTTCCTCTTTGGGGTAGTTTTGTTACCGCCTTGGCTATCGACCCTGTTACATGGATAATTGCAACTTTGCCGAAATGTTTGACTGCGAGCTAACTTCTTTTTCCTTTTGTGTCTCTACTTCGCGCTCATGCTCATGGCGGCTGTGGCGCTTTGAATCAGCTTGCTTATGTCAACTGTTTTACTTTTCATTTTCAATTTATGTGGTAAGAAAAGTCCTGTTAGGAATTTACAATGCTATAGCTCTAATTTGAGCAAATGTGAGACCCATCGCATTGCAAATGCTTGTTTTTTTTAGCCACTGATCCCAGTTTGATTTTTAACTAAAAACAAAAAAAAGTGTGAATGTGTTTTTTGAAAGCAGGTGAGGGAAACAACATAGGAGGCATGGGTGAGGGAGCAGAAATAAGATATGGGGGGACAGGTGAGAAGTGGGTTTATAAAGTGGAAACACTGAAGTGGAAGCAACATGAGTGGCAAGGATGGGGGCATAAGTAATATGGGGCATGAGTGGGGGGGATCAAATAGGCAAAAGGGAGTGACATGGAGCTGGTGGGGAAAAACACTAGTTAAGGGTGCGACATAAGAGGCAGAGGAGAAGCACACAGGTGAGAGGGAGGATCATGGAGCCCGGCAGAGGGGTGAGAGTTGCACATGAAAACAGCTGGAAAACACATGCACTCTTGTATAGTGTTTAAACAAAAAGAAAAAAATAGTGCCTGAAAAAGCAAACAATGGAAGGACATAGTAATGTGTTTATGTACTAGGGAGGGTCAACCACAGGAAGGGGAAGGAAAGCTCACAAAGCTAACGAATAAGAAGCAGGCACATGAGAGTAACAGTGACGCAACCAATAGTAAGCAATGGGTGGGCCCTACGTTGACTGTAAGATAGCAGTGTGGATCTAAGGCCATTGTAAGTTAACATTGTGCTAAGCAACAAGCAGACCATGCCCTTCGGTGGGATCTCAAAATGGTTTTAGTCTATCTATAAGAAGGTGGATATTTATGAAGATTAATATGTGATTTTATTCCATGATCGGTTTCGGATCTTACTTTTATTTAGGTGATCAATGGGGAGTTGGATGAATTTGTGTTGAACAAAGGTTTTCCCAAATTTCTTTTTATTGATGGTTTATGTATTATTTTGTGATTTGTGATTTCATGATTGTATTTTACATAAATCCCTTATTGTCTGATTGACTAACTTAAAAATCCTTGTTAAGTACTCATCCATTTTTATAAAACACATTCAAGAAGGATTGTCTCTCACACACACACATACACACACTGGGGGTTATTCTAACTTTGGAGGAGGTGTTAATCCGTCCCAAAAGTGACGGAAAAGTGACGGATTTACCACCAGCCGTATTACGAGTCCATTATATCCTATGGAACTCGTAATACGGCTGGTGGTATATCCGTCACTTTACCGTCACTTTTGGGACGGATTAACACTCCTCCAAAGTTAGAATAACCCCCACAGTCTTTCTTACACATACTCTGTCTGTGTCACGATTTCTGTCTCTCTCAAAGTTTATTAAAGTTTGTTAATAATTTTATTTAAGCCATATTAACAATCCCTTGCATGAGTTCTTTAAAACTTAAAAAATTCTTTAAAATTACAAAAGTACCCGAAATTGAGATGCATCCACAAAATAAATAGCATTGTCTCATTGTGCTCATCACGTTAGTAGAATTAATAATTTTCTACTGTTGAATTATAACATATTCCACCATAGTCTGCTATTTTCTACTAAATATTTGTCATCAAGGTGTCAACTCAAAACTATGACATATGTTTTAAAATAGTTAAACTAGTCACTTGAATATGAACCTATGATACATGACTCTTAGTCATTTTATTGTCCTAATTTTTTTCTTCTTATTTATTTGCTTTAATGATTTATCCTATTGAGAAACAGGTCAGAGAGTTAAAAAAAAATAATGGTTCTTTTCATATTTCTTTTTAACATTATTAACCCAAATTAAAAGCCTGTATTTTGAACTAAATTCTTGCTTTTTATCTGTCATTATTAGAATGGTCATTATGCTCATGACTGTATGAGTGGAAATTGGTCAGGGGCATGGTTAGACACCTGGTCTTTGCCTCTAAGCTCTGCCATGGTTACTAATTGGATGTGTGTTGACTGAGTGCTTCGCACTGGCTAGAGTGGATTTCATATACCCACTTCCCTGTTTATGTTGTAGGTTGTGCTGTGTTTTATATTGCTC
This sequence comes from Pleurodeles waltl, assembly GCF_031143425.1. Taxonomy (NCBI): domain Eukaryota; kingdom Metazoa; phylum Chordata; class Amphibia; order Caudata; family Salamandridae; genus Pleurodeles; species Pleurodeles waltl. Next base: position 1,030,960,217 of record NC_090444.1, on the reverse strand, counting down.
TATTTAAATCACTAAGGCCCATATTAATGAAAAATGAAGCACAACTGCTCTAGTGCAGTTTTTTTGTTTTTTTATATATTTTTATTAACAATTCGCTGTTTTACATTATGCAAGTCCATTAATGGTAACATCTTGTTCTTATCATACACATCGTTTAAAAGATACATATTTATACTAAGCGTTACATATGTTTTGTATCTCGACTTATTATTCATTTTGACCATCTCTCGGTCTTCATTTATCCTTAGATCTAATGTTCTGACGTTCCTGTTTCAAGGGGTCCTATGCCCTATAATTCTGTGTTACACTTTTATTTTATATGTCCGCATAACAGCTTTAACTCAATATTAAACTATATGTAAACATGATGGCTTCTTGTGGATGGCTCCTGTGTTAACTGGGGGAAGTCCTCCACAGGGGACTGCATTATGTGGGGGTGGGACTGACTATCCTCCTTCACTCTCCTATTGCATTGTTATGAGAGTACGTGACCATCCCTGCCCTGTCCCGCATATCCTAGTGCGGCTTGCTGGTGCGCTCGTCAGTCTGCGTTTCTGGTGTCGGGAGCCCTCCCCAAGGGGCGACTCTATTGGGTGCATCCGTTGTCTCATCCTTATACCCACTCATGGTCCTATTTCTACTGGTACCGCATTGAGAGCTATTGGTCCCTTCACTAGGTCATCCCAACTCATCACTAAGTCCTCCCATTCTGGGGCGATGGGAGTTTGTCGGATGCCTTTGGCTTCCTCAGCTTTCAGGACCTGTAATTCAGCCCTAGTCCATTTCGTGACGTTGCTTTTCCATTCAGTAAGCGAGGGGTGGCTAGGGGCTTTCCAACCCCTCGTGATCAGCCTTCTATAAAGGGCTAGGGCGAGGTCCAAGAAGCGACTCCTGACTTTCCCTCGTGGGGTACCATTTTTGAGGCCCAGCAGACATACAGCGGGGGTTAGCGGCAGTTCCGTGCCAAATAGTCTTGATATGAACGCTGTCACCGCCCTCCAGCCAACCTGTAACACTGAGCATTTCCACATCATGTGGTCTAAGTCAGCCTCCCCATCGCCACATCTGGGGCATGTCCTAGGTGTCCCCTCATATATACGGAACAGTCGGTGAGGGGTAAGGTACGTCCTATGCAGGTAGTTATATTGGATGTATCGTAAGTGGGTGTTACGTGAGATCGCCTGGGGATAAGCCAGAGCCCTACTCTACTCCGTCTCGGACAGGTCGCGCCCGACCGTTTTCTCCCACCTCTCCCTCAGGGAATGCAGGGGATCTAGTGCAGCTTCAATCTGGGCCCGATATATTTTAGTAATCAAATGGGGTTCTTCACCTAATGTCAACAGGAGATGTAACACTCTGTGGACAGTGGGCTCTGCATTAATCGTATCCCAGTGGTCTTTCAGAGCATGCACCAACTTCCTAAGAGCAAGAATTGACCCTGGGGAACCCCCCCTCCTACTAGGTCGGTGAAATTCCTCAGCACCCTTTCCCTGAAAAGCTCTCCCAGCGTCCCTATTCCTGCTCCCGTCCATGGTCCCAGCCCCAGGCCCCTCGGTCCGACCCCTTCGGGTCCACGACTAGGACTGACAACTGCAGCGCCGGGGAGTAAGGTGGGCCCACTCCAACCCTTCTCGTACATCTCTTCCAGCATGTCATCGCAACATTAGTCATTAGGTTGTCTCCAAGGGGGGCAATCTTCCTCTCTGCCATTCGTGCTACTATTCGAGCTGTGTCCAACGTACCGTGGGAAGTAAACAAGTCCAGCTGTCCCCTGCCCACCATCCAGCCGGACACCCATTGTAACTGGGACGCCAGATAATATGCCTCGAAGTCAGGGGCCCCCTGTCCACCTACACTCGTCGGCCTGCATGTGGTCGTCAGTGCCGTACGTCTGCGACCATCGTCCCATGTTAGCTCTCGAAGCAAAGCGTTCAATTCATGAAACCACGCCAGAGGGATCCATAACGGTAAATTATCGAAGTAATAGAGGAGGCGGGGAAGCATAATCATTTTAGACAACGCTACTCTGGCCATTATTGTTAACTTCAGTGATCGCCAGAACCCAACCGAGGACCGCCTTAAGTTCAACGACATGCTGCGGCCAGGGACAAAACCGTTCTGATCCGCGTGCACCAGTGTGGTCATGAGGGGGAGCAACCTGCCGGCCATGACCTTACTAAGGATCTTAAAGTCGCTGTTCAGCATTGATAAGGGACGAAAGTCAGTCACTGGTGCTTCCCTGTTTTTTGTCTTGGGGAGCGGCACCACCAAGGCCTCTCGAAGCGTGCACAGCAGCTCCCCCCGTTGCATAGCCTCCGTGTATATTTCTGCGAGCTGGGGAACCAATAGTGTCTTGTATTTTTTATAAAAGTCCATTGGGAGGCCGTCTGTACCAGGAGCCTTCCCGGGAGCCAATTGCGATATGGCCTCACTTAACTCGTCCGCTGTCACCGGTCCTCCCAGGCTATCCCTCTCTTCCGGGTTCAATGTTGGGAGTCGGATTTGCTGCAGGAGGTCTTCAAAGGCCTCCGCCACCAGGTCGTTAAGTTTCCTATACAGATGCATATACTATTCCTTAAATGCGTCGTTAATTGGGCCTGGGCTATGTCTACGAAGACCCTCTTTGTCTTGTACACTCGTAATTGGCTCTCCACCCCCATTCGGGCGCACCAGCCACGCTAGCAGCTTCCCTGATCTACCTTCCTCTGATTGTAGTGATGCCAAATATTTTTGCATGCTATGAAACCTAAGTTGCTCCTCAATCCGGGAATGTTCTCTGCGGGCTCGGTTATATTCCTCATTCTCCTGTGCTTCAGGACCCTGTCTCAACTCCCCTTTATGTATTTCCTTCTCTAAAGCAGACAGCTCCCTTTCAAGTGTGCGCTTCACTCCCACCGACTGACCCAGGCAGAAGCCCCTCGTCACCACCTTAAGTGTCTCCCATTCTGTAGCCCTGGATGGGGTGGATCCACCATTGATCTCAATATATTCTGCCAGGTGGGACCGAAGGGCGTCTCTATACGCCTGATCTTCCAGCACCGCAGGGGACAGTCTCTATGATGGTATGGGGGGCCTATCCTCCGAAACTCTTAGTGTCAGCAGCAAGGGATTATGATCTGACAGTGTGCGGCCGAGATACTCAGAATAGGTCATGTTACGTGCAAGGCCCCCCGTGCATGTCACTCTATCGATTCTAGTGTGCAGCCGGTGGAGGCCCGAATAATACGAGTAGTCTCTGTCTTTTGGGTGTTGCTCCCGCCAGACATCCACCAGCCCCCAGGTGCCCAGCCATTCATTTAGTTTTTTGGCTATTCTAGTTGGCACTGCCCCCTGCAGCGGCGGGGTTGACCTGTCCATGATTGTGTCTAGTATTGCATTGAAGTCCCCCCCCCTATTAGCAGTTCTCCTGTGCATTGGCGGGTAAGGTGGCTCGATGACCTAGTCAGAAAGGGGATCTGGTCCTGATTGGGGGCATAAATGCAACTCATAACAATCGGGGTACCATGTAGCCTCCCCTCAAATATCACAAATCTACCTTCTCGGTCTATGCTGGAAGAGTCTATTATTAGCGGGACCCCGGCCCTGATCCATATCATTACGCCTCTTGCATAAGCTGAGTACTCCGTGGCAAACACTTGTCCCCTCCATCTGCGTCTCAGTTTCTCTACCTCCCCAGCTACCAAATGGGTCTCCTGTAGCATTGCCACTTGCACCCCTCTTCTCTTTAAGTAGGAGAGGATTCTATGTCTTTTAGCCGGTGTGCCCATCCCCCTAACATTCCATGTTAAGAGATTGTAGTCTGCCATTTTAATATAATAGTCTGATAATAGTGCCCTTGGTTCCCCCAGACCTCTGACTTACCCCTTCCCATGTTCAGACCTTCGCTACAGCCAGGTAACGCCATCCACTTTGCCAATTTAACTTGTAACTGTAAACCCCAACTCCCCCTCCCCAGGGCGCCTACCAACCTGTAGGTAGCCCAGAAAACTATGCAACAGTGCAACTTGTTCAAACATATAACTGCAGTTCTCGCCAGCCTAAATGGACAGGCGAGGTTCTGGACTGGGGGGTGGCCAAGACCGGACGGGCCTCTCGTTCACCCGTTGCACCGTGCCTCCGGGCCCTCCCGTGTTAGGATTATCTGAGTTTGTCAGCAGTTTGCAGTGTCAACCTGGGAGCACGCGCCGAGCAGCCCGATTCCCCTTGCCGAGGACACCACCGTATCATCCGACTCCTCTCCCGAACCCTCCGGGGGGGACACTCCTCCACTCACTTGGGCTGCTGCCTCCAAGGCCACCCTCTTGCCTTTTTCTGTTTGTGTTTGCGTTGGCGCCAGCCGCGGGCGATTCCCGGGTCTCCGTGTCCTCGGGGCCCGCCAGGTTCGACCCCCAGCCGCGCCCTCACCCACAGGTCACCCCACCTGGGATCCACGTTTCTTGAGCCATTCCCATGCTTCTTCCGGGGACTGGAGGAAAGTGGTCTTCCCTTCCAGTATCACTCTCAGTCTGGCTGGGTACAACAACGAGTATTGAATCCCTTCTTCTCTTAGGGCCCATTTGACTGCTAGAAATGAAGTTCGCTTGTTCTGGACAGCCAATGTATAGTCCGGGAATAGCGTCACCTCTCCGTTTGCTACTTTAAACGGGCCCAACTCTCTAGCCTTCTGTATAAGAATGTCTCTGTCTCTGTAGTGTAGTAACTTGGCAATCACTACACGGGGTGGTCTGCCAGGGGCAAGAGGCCTCGACGGCATCCGGTGCGCACGTTCCAGCGTGTAGAAGGGGGACAGGAATCCGGGTGCAACCGTTGTGCTTAACCATTTCTCCAGAAACTCCACCATGTTGGCTCCTTCAGCCCCCTCGGGGAGGCCCACCACGCGCACATTGTACTTCCTGTTTCTCCCCTCCGCATCCTCGGCTCTTTGTTCCAGCCGTGCCACTCTGGTAGCAAGGGAGGTCAACTCGGCCGCTAGATCTTTCTGTTTCGGCCCAATGTCTGCCAATGTGGATTCCGTTTCTTTGACTCTGTTCACCAATTTATGGTGGTCTGCTCTCAGTAGACCCACCTCAACCGCTACTTGGTTGATGTTGCGTTGTAGTGTTGTCTTTGTGTCTTCTATCGCCCCTAATAATTTGTCCAGGGTTTCCTGTACGTTGAACTGAGAGTGGCCCTGTACTTCCATTTCTTTATGCCCCGATGGTATCGCGGGATCCATGATTTTACTCTTATGTCGGGCCTTGGGGGGCATCGATTGGAGAGGGCGGTGGGGTCACCCCCCAAGGGCGTAAGCCTGGGTCTTATCGCAAGCTCTCCTCCTTCTGTAGTTCCGCACCTCAGTCACCACAGGTCAGGCCACAATCCCCAGGCGGGCACGAGGCAGGCCCACCAAGACCGCGCCAGCTATCTCCGGCTTGCCGCTACGGAGTCAGAGGGTTCCGTGCTGTCAGCCCGTGGGTAACCGCTACTCTCTTCTGTTCTGACCTTTTCGATCGTTCCTCTGCGCGTTTCGCACCCCAGGTCACGGTTCAACTAGTTCCGCTGCGGCGTCACAGGGCCGCTCTCCCAGTGGCCCAGGGGGGCTCCTCCGGAGGCCCGCCCCAGTCCAGCAACTCGCCGCTGGTCCCAGGCCAGTCCCAAACTCTTGCAGGGTCACATTCGCCTCCTCAGAGTTCCCACTGCGGTGTTAGCAGCCCATTCAGGCGCACTCCAAATCACCCAGACCTCAGTCCCACCAGGTGTACTATCCGCAGTGCTACTCACTTCAGGTGTCACCGGCTCAAGGGGAGACCAGTGCACTGCTTGTGTCAGGCAGTCTGCCAATTGTGTTCTCCGTCGGTTGCCTTGCTTCCTCCTTGGCTTGGGCCGTCCAGGAGGCCGATTCTATCTTGATGCAGAGTTCATCTACTCAGTCCAGCCTCCAGCTTCTCCTGCTCAGTGGGGACGCAGGCTCGTACCACCCCCAGGCGGGGGCGAGCTTGGCCCCTTATCCCAGCTTGTTCCAATCTTGCAATGGCCCACAGGGACCCCCGACCATCGGGGCCCACCATCGTCCGCGCTGGCCCAAGGGCCGCCCGAGTCCTCCCGATGGCGCGGCAGCCCCCCCCCCCCCCGGCTCCGGGGCCGCGCCGCCAGCACCGTGTTAAATGTTCCCAACGGGGCCCCAGCCGTGCGCTCGCCTATCGGCTCAAGCACCATTCAGGGCCGTGCCCTCCTTCAAAGTTAGCAGTGTGTTCTGTTTCCTTGGGGTGCTGCCCCTCCAGGGGCCCCCCAGTCCTCCCTGGGCCCCTCCGTTTCCTCAGGGCTCGGGAGCGGCCCCGCGCCACCCACACTTCGCGGGGTCCTGTCCCGGGCTCCGATCGCCAGTCCTGGCCCAGCAGCAGCACTGTGGGGCTTAGCCCCTCTGGGGCCCTCCGGTCACCGCCGGGCTCCTCCTCCCGGTGGCAACTCCCGGGCTCCGGCGTCAGTCCCTCAGGGAGAATCTCTCGGGGCCTCCCTGCAGACTTTGGCCGTCTGACCACACCCGGGAGTGGCTCACTGCCTCACACGAGGTCCCGGCTCCAAGCGTGGGGACGGGCCGCCAGCCTCTCCAGCAGTCGACAGCCGGGTTTGCGTTGTTACACACTTTGGGGCTAGAGCGGGGGCCCGGCCGCTTCCAGGACCGGCCCCCAGTTCCCCACCTTCACTCGGGCACCGGATTGCCCGGAGGTGGAACGCCTTTCCTTCGGATTTGTATCGGCCCCTCCGGAGCGAGGGGATTAAGCGTGCGCCATCTCCGGATCGTTGGCCGGTAAAAAACTGCTCTAGTGCAGTTGTGCGTTATAATTGTTAATGCAAGCTAAAGTGCCATCCGTACACCATATTTAAAAAATTACGCATGATGTCACTAAGGAATGAACACTGGCAAAAAAATGACGCTAACCATTGTGACATGCCTTAAGAATAAATTATGCTAATGCTGCAAAAGTGGCGCTAGACAGTTTTGCTCCACGTATTTATCACGCAAAACGGGTTAGACCCATTTTTTTACTGCATTAGGGTCCAAATCAATGCACAAGCAAGAAAAATACAAATTGAAGCACATGGTGGAGATTACAGGCCAGGAGAGACCCCTGGGAGATCCCAATCACCAAAGTACCAGTTAGGAGGATCAAGCAAAGTCCCAGGAGAAGGAGAAGAGGAAGCGCAAGTGTACACTGTTGTAAGATCCTCTCCCGCCTTCTGCGCTATCTTTGTGGCTTCTGTGGTGGTGTTGTTTTGGGTTGCTGCGGTGGTGGTGGAGGGATCTGTTGTCGTCGCTGATGTCTGTGGCGTGTGCCAAGCTGGAGCAGTAACACTTCCATGTTGTCATGGAGGTTGCTAATACTCCTTCTGTGTGTTATCCTTAATTGGTGGTGGGTGGGCCTCTTTTTAACACCTGGTCTGACCAGGTGTTAAATTTGATGCTAATCGGCCTTAGCGTCATTTTTTGGGTCCGCTTCTTAGTGTGCGTCGTTTTTGCATCGGGAGGTGAATATGGCGCTGATGGGCTAGCATCATTTTTAGAAGGGAACGCCTCCCTTGCATTTCATTGTCGCTATACAACACAAGGTGGGTTGGCGCTCCCAAAAAATTACGCTAACTCAGATATTTTGATGCTAGGTGGGTTTAGCGTCAAAATATAAATATGGAATTGAGTTAGCTCCGCTTTGCATGAAAACATTTATGCAAAGGCGGCACTGACTTTTCATAAATATAGGCCTAACTGTATTAATATTTTGCATGGTTCAGTAAATTCTTGGCACTTGTTAAATCTAATTATTTTTTTTGTTAAATCAATACTAAACATTTTCTGACATTCATCCATTCAGTGGTACAAATTGCACATTTGAAAACAAAAGAAAAACTGTTAGAAGTGCAGAAATAAAAATGGTGGAACCTTATCTGGACATGGTGATCACCGTTCAGGACCGGACACTACTCACTAACGTTAAATTTGGAATTATTTGTTGTTATTTATGCTTCCCGCTGGTGCAGTTTGATCGGTCATCCATTATGATTTGCCCATGTGATGAGTATTCAACCCAAACCTTATTGCATTTTAATTTCTTCAGTATATTTATTGTGGTACATGCAAAAAAAAATCTTATTTTCAATTTTAGGAAGTCCGGGCTTTGTCATATGCAAGACTGCATTGACATTTTTCCAGTACTAGGGCTCATGTCTTGTGTGCTCTAGTGTCTATTCCTTCTTAAAAGCTGCCCTTTGCCATAGGAAAAAAAATGTTTTTTTAATCCTTTTAATGTTAATTTTTCTTTTGCTTATGATAGTGTGATCTAATGGCCATTATTCTGTATGGGTGTTTTATATATTTTATATATTCATATTTCTTTGTTTGTATTGCTTTCATAATTGTTTTAAATGATCAAATAAAACTATGATGATAAGGACAGAACATTAATGGCGAGCAGCTTCTCCCACTCGCTAAATGTGCTCTCACTGTAGGATTCCAGCCTTCTCCACCTCCCAAATAAACCTTAATCACGTTGAAGGGCATAATCGCGTTATTATTGGTAATTCTGCATCAAAGAAAATGCACATTTACCAAAAGTACTAAAGTACTCCAATCAATCCAACGTAATTGAAATTCCACCTAGGCCTACATCCTAACTTTCTATGGGGTAGAAGTTACCAATACCTCCATGAAGTGACATAATCTGCTGAAATATAAAATTCTACACATATGCTTTTGTTACACATACGCTCGGCCTGCAAAGTTGCCAATTCCCCAAACTGAATAATAACAATTGACATTTCACAAAAAATAAATTATTCTCCAACAAATATTTCTGAGTATCGAGATTACAATAAAATGTGTGTGCTCTTTTCCAAAACTGTCACCTTTATAATTTGACCCCAGTCTTCGCTCAAGATCAATGCACTATTTTTTATTTAAACATTTATTTAATTGTCAGTTGCATATTTGTGCTCAAAACAAAGTGCCCGAATTAAAAAGAATTCCTGTCTAGTACATCCTTATTAATAAAACTACTGCATATGTGTCTTGATTCACATTTCCTAGAGAAGAGACGACTAGCAGAGATAACATTTCCTATGTGCCATGTTTTAAACATGATCTTTCAAATGTTGAGCAGAATTATTTACCAAACTAACGTATACCTTGATTTAATTAAACTAGTCTTAATACATAATTGATATTCATTACACACCTCACTGTCCAGTTCATCATTAGATTAACTTAATCTCAAAGCATACCTCTAATGCTGTTTTATTTATTAAAACCCTAAACAAATACAATTTCAAAACTCAAACCAACTGCAACAGTTTTATTATTTTTTTGCCTATGTTAGGCGCACGAGTGTCTCCCTCTCTGTCCCAGGCTGTTAATAAAATACCTAGATATCGCTTTGTTAGGGAAACTGGAGAGGTCACTCACCTAGAAGAATGGGGCCTCTGAGCCCGAACTCAGGGCCTCCCTTACAATTACATATATGTGTTGTGAAAGGGAGCGAAGCATGAAGTGATGTTGGTTATGCTACACGTTTTCTATGTTTGTGATCACTACTGGATAGTGGAGACCTAGGGGCTCACAACCACTTCAAGGCCACGGGTTTTCCTCTCCTTTGTGGGCTCTCACAGGGCTCTACATGGTGCCACTAAAGCATGAAGAATAAAACCTAGCCGATTACCCAGGAAAAAAACATCATGTTTACATCTCTATAATGCTTGTACAAAGGCAATGACAAGAACATGAAGTCATTACATTGCACTGATGTCTCTACATGTAGAAATCAAAGGAATGGCAATTCAAGGGCCTATTCACAAAAGTTTACGAAAGTATGAGGCAAGTAGCTAAATTTCTCTTCCACCACTGGGGTGTAAGAGGGGGAATAGTGGTAATATCAATGTGAACTCTCAGGCCACTCCCAATTGACTAGCACTTTGTTGTGCGTTGATGCTTCTTGTTTTCTATATAAAATGAAAAAAACTTTTTATAAAGAAAATTAATCCAAAGAATGCTCCCAGTATAACTCATGTAGACAAGAAGGGTACGTACATGTGTATGAACGTGTGTGTACTTGTACCTGTGTGTGTGTGTGTGCACGCGCTCCAACTGTTCCCTGTGAGAGAGCATGTGATACTGCTTCCTTTATTTTAACTTTTTTTTTTAGGACTGAAACTTCCACAGCTACTATCCCTGCTTTAATGGTTGCTGTACAGAAGGTATGCTGGGTAGTATTGTTCACCACTTGTACCCCAAGGTCTCAGGTACAATGGACCTTCCAATTTAATGGTCACGTTACTCCCTTTGTAGAGTTCAGTCTTCGAGGAGTGCTAGGCTGAGCAATCAAGGCTTACTCAATGAGGTAGTTGGGCGGTGTAGGAAAACAATGTAGCAAGATAAAATGAAAAACTCAGTGTATAGTTAGTGTTATATTTGTGAGGGCCTAGATTTGTCCTCACAAAGTTGTATCACACTTTTAATTCAACCTATGAACCTACCGAAAATGTAATCATATGAAGGAAGGATCAATGATACGATTCTCTTATTAAGTCATGTAAATAAGCAAAGCAGTACGTCATGATGTATCAAGAGTGCTATAATATGTCTCTTCCTAATTTCTTCATTGCCCTGGGTGCAAAAATACCCAAAGCGCAAAAATGATTTTGGCTTTGCAAAAAACACTACTCATGTATGAAATAACACCTCAATCCAAAAAAGAGAAAATAATGGTTTTATAATCACAAATAACTGATCCCAAGTCACAAGTTCAGTATCCTATTAATGAGTTGTCAAGAACAATTATAACACCGGACACAGTTCAACAAGAGATCAATTACTGCTACTTCTGGGCTCCAAAGGCACAAACAAAGGGCCTATTGGTGCTGGAAATTGTGCTGGAAATGCTCATCATGTATCTTATTTTAGGTAAGCCCATATCACAAGAATGCCCTGCCTTGGTCAAATATTTTGAGGTGTAAGAATGTGCAGGGGACCTAGAACATTCAATGGACCGATCATTGATAGGGTTAAGGTTTAAGCTCCAGTAATGTATTTTTACAGCATAGCTTCTCCAGAGTTTCACGCAGATAATACCAACTGGCGCATGGTGGGCAAAATGCATGTAAATAGAGGGGAGAGCCAAGGCCAGTGATATCATTGTGTGGTTAAAAATTCATAACCTCAGACATCTAAGGGAGAATGCCTCTTTGTGGACTTATCACTCAGGAAAGAGAAAAAATAGAGTAGGAGCGGACACCATTGGTTAAAGAAAATTTGGATTTTCAGGAGGACGGAGCAGACTCCTAGAGTGGAGTCTCAGTACTTATCATAAAATCCTTGGCAGAACACAGAGGGAAGAGCCACAGATGATGGCTTGATGTGGACTGATCCCCTCGCACAGTGGATGCCGAGGAGTGTGATCGGCTTATTTTTTGGCCGATCTGCACACAGAGCTGCCAAGAAGCGTAGCTGAATTTCGGGTAATCTTCTTTTCACACATGACTCTCTTTACTGCAGCCAAAGATCATGTGGTGAAACAGACATGGGTTCTCTGAAGCACAGACCCAGGGGGCACATCAATGATGTGAAGGGAAACCAGAAAGGCATGTGCAGGGAAACTGCCATTTTGTGATGAAAGCAGTGTGTCCTAAAAGAGAACACAAGTGGCCTAAATGCATTTCACATGTAAGCTTATGATAATGCGTCCAGCCCTTATAAATTACCTGTACCTGGACACGTTGGAGGTCGGTGAATCTTTTAACCAAGTCGGGCTCTCCTCATCCTCAATAGTCGAGTCACTCAGATCAATAATCAATAACTGTTGTAATCGGTAATCAATACTCAATTAATAGATCAATATAATACATCAGAAATCAATAACAGTTGGTATTTCGGCGCACCATGACCCTTCAGTCATGAATAACCACACCAGTTTATTAAAAGTTAGTGAATTTATTTCCCTATATTAACAAAGCTAGCACGATGTATATATGTCTCAAAACCAATTGATATATGTATATGAACATTACTAGCTGTCCATAACGGCGGAAGAAACGCAATCTACGTAAAATCTGAATAATGATACACTCTGTTACAAAAATGCAAATCACCAATGTGACTAACTGTATTTGACTAATTGCATACATTCGGTCAGCATAACAAGATTTCAATTCTTCATGATACATTGAACGAATACCTCGACTAACCTCTAATTAGCATTGGCATGTGGGACTTCATGCAAAACGAATTTAGTCAACACAAATTTGGAAAACTTCTAGCTAGGACCCTATCAAAATAGCAGTTGGTACCTAAAAGGAAAAACCCAATGCATAATACATTTATCCTTTCATATTTACCAAATACAATCAGCATTCAAGAAAAGTCTTCGTCCTTCAGGTACCGGTTGATCAGCATGGGGCAAATTTCAAAGGGGGCAAAGTTAAGGGCAAGCTTCCTTGCAACGGCAAGGAAAATGGGGCAAAGTTACTGCATGGGCAAGACGGGGCAAATCAAAGTTAAAGTCTCTAGGGTGAGAATTCTTAAAGTCTCTTTCTCTCAGATAGAGAAAAGGGCATCAGGGTGTCGTCCAAAATGGAGTCTGGCATCAGGCTTCAAACTGGCATCGAGGAAAAAATGGCTGACTTCTCTTTGTCCGGTGGGTTTAAGTAAGAAACATTCCAAATTCTGTAGGGTCTTCCATTGGAGGGTTCATAGGTTTGCTTCAAATTGTCCAATCAAAAATTGTCTTTTACTAGCGCTCATTTATGCATACACTGTCCTTGGAGCCTTGGAACACAAATTGTATCATGGTTTGCCAATTATTTTACTATCTGTACCTTCATTGTCCGCACCTGCAGAGACTGACCTTGTATCAAAGGGGATGTAACCGGCCTAGCACGAAACCTTGGAGATAAGTGTACCAGCCAGTTTCTACTGGAAAAATACAACTTCAAGCAAGAATATATGTTTCATTAGTTCAAGGAAAAAAATCACGCAGTTAGAATTTGAAACCAAGCAACTAGGCCAAAGCCTGTACTAAATTTAAGCTAAGCAAAACAGTTTTCAAACAAGAAATCATGGCATACATTTGCGATTATGACGGATTACTACATTTTTAATACTTCATGATTAATAAAGCTCGTTTAGAATGATGGCGAACTACCACAAGGGCACAATTTCCCTCGTACATTATTTCTTTTACTAAAATCACACTTCATTATGTGTTTTCGATTACACGGTATACATGAATATATGTCGGACCTTCTTTTTCTGTGTCATCAATCCCTCCTCTGATGACTAATTATGTCATCACATCAAATCTACCCACAAATTTTATTCCATTAAAATTCTGTATAGTAATTTGGCACTTCAGTCAATTCCCTTTTTCTTTTAATCCCTTTTGACTTCTCCCTATATATTTCCACCATTTTGTTCTCTATTTTCTCTTCTCTTTTTCTTTTGTTCCTTGCTTTTAACATTTTGAAAGCTTTCCATATTCCCGAAGAGCCTAATAAACAAATTAATATTATCAATATTCCCTTTACTATTTTTAGTAACAATCCGTTCCAAATGTTGCTGAGCCAATTTCCCACGGAAGCAAATCCCTTTCCAACTTTCTCCCAAACTCCGGGTTCTTTCAATTCCTTTAAATCTACACTTTCTTTAGTTGAATTTGTAAGCATTGTTCTAATTTTTCCACTGTTGTCTGGTATATATGTACAACAGTGACGCGTGCCAAGCATTTTGCAAACGCCGCCATCCTTTGCTAAAAGAATGTCCAAGGCAAGCCGATTTTGAAGAGTCATAGCTCTTTCTGCAGCAAGTTCAGCATCCATCAGGATTATAGCTCCTGAAAACTTTGTCAGCATGTTATCCACAATAGTAGACAACTTTCGTATTTTGATTGAATTCAATATGACTCCTACTGAAGGAATCAATGCTCCAAATATATCTCCTACCACACCAGAAGCTGTCTCCCTTTTCTGAACACGATGTGATTCAGACAGCCTTGGAAATTTCTTTAAGTCGTCTAGTTGGTAAACCTTTGGGAACACTATTCCCAAATAACATCTTCCATACCATCCTTTAGGAAGACAATAATAGGCGTTGAGTCCACAAATATAATATACTCCAGGAATAACTGGGTCTTGTCCATTCAGCATGAACGTCCACTTAGAATGAAATGCATATGTTTGTTTACATTCACTCGTTCCCACAAAAACTGTGTCATAATATGATGGAAATCTATGTATACAAAATCTTCCTACATGCAATGTATCTAAAGCTATTTTCCCTTGTGTCTTTATTGCAGCAAAAGCATAATTATCTACAGACGTCCTTTCATGTAATTCCCTCTCTAATTTCTCCTTCATTTCATTCTTCCTATCATCAGTGCGGTCTAAAAATTCTATTTCTACTGGTGAAAGCAAGCATGTAAGGTTCTCTCTATGTGCGTGAGCTGTGTGAAAAGGTGACATCGGTTCGAAGAATTCCCTCATTAATTTGGCATAATAATCTCGAGCTATCTTACTTAGGTGCCCTATTATGGGGACATATGCAAAAGTAACATCGTAATTAGTATAGAAATAGTGAATGTCTTTTTGAGCATAAAATCTGGAAGCTACTATACTACATGTAATTCCATACGTAAGAGGCATGCTGTGATACGTTACCCCCTCCACTACTGAGGTAGGTATTTGTGTACACACATAACAATCTTTCGCATCCATGGTCTCAACATACTCACTCAGTAAGCGATAGAAAACGTTAGATGAAAGTTCCTTCTTATCATGCAAGTGTCTCTCGTCTTGCTCGAGTCTCTTCAGAGCTGTTAGTTCAGTAACGATAATAGGTTTAGAAGTAGAAGCATCATTCGTCTCACTCTCACTTTTACCATGCATTCCAAGAACTATTGCTATGATTATTAGTACGCATGCGGTTATTAAGCCTATACACATGTATTTACAATACTTCCTGTGTAGTGAAGCTAGTCATGATCTGTATAGAATCAGAAAGTTGAAGACACTTTATCAAAGCGTGTTTGCAGGTATTTACAAAGCTGAACGAGTTCAATGTTCACACAGGTGGTCATTCTGACCTCGGCGGTAAAAGGTGCCTACCGCCGGTCAGAAATCCTCCATAATTCCGCTGCGGTCGCGGTAACCCGCCACGGTCATTCTGACCCGCAGCAGCCAAACCTCTGAAAATCCGACAGCCACAACAGACCGCCAGACCAGCGGTCGGCGGAAAAGTGGAGGTGACCAAACCTCCACCGTCACGCCAACAGAAATACGCCCATGCCATTACGACCCACGAATCCACGCGGCGGTCATTCAAACGCGGTTTTCCATTGGCGGTACACACCGCCGCGGTCAGAATACACACAAACGAACAAAACTCAGCCACATTGGCCGATTCGAATTCCACACACCTGATACACATACACACACCACTCCCACACACACAATACAATATAAAACACACACCCACATCACCCACAAACCCCTACGACAAAAAATTCAGAAAGAAGCACCGAGAGACACATCATCGAACACAGAATACCATCACACAGAGGCACACTAGACCATCACCCACACAATATCCACACACAAAACAACACACACCACCACACTCAACACACTTAACTACACATACTCCACCCCACACATCATACACACCACTCCATGGCACCCCAAAGACAGCCCGCTTCTCAGACGAAGAACTCAGGGTCATGGTGGAGGAAATCGTTCGGGTAGAGCCCCAGCTCTTCGGCACACAGGTCCAATACACCAGCATTGCCCGGAGGACGGAGCTATGGCAGAGGATTGTCGACAGGGTCAACGCTGTGGGACAGCACCCCAGAAATCGGGAAGACATCAGGAAGCGATGGAACGACCTACGGGGGAAGGTGCGTTCCATGGTATCCCGGCACAACATCGCCGTGCAGAAGACTGGCGGAGGACCCCCACCTCAACCCCCACAATTTACAACATGGGAGGAGGAAGTCTTGAACATCCTGCATCCTGACGGCCTCGCAGGAGTCGGCGGAGGAATGGACACTGGTAAGTTGAAGCTTCACTACTGCTTCCCCCCCACCTGCATGCCAAATCATACCCCAACCCTCACCCCCATCCTCGAACCCCACCCTCACCCCCACCCCCATCCTCACCCCCACCCTCACCCTCACCCCCACCACCATCCTCACCCCCACCACCATCCTCACCCCCACCCCCAGCACACCTATTCCCTGCCAATGTCTCACCATCACAACCCACACATCCCAAAACCTAGGCCTGCATGCGTCCACTAAGCATGGACACCCATCACCAAAGCATGCCCAATGCATATACACATCCCCCCCACAAGCCACCCTCACCAAAGCCCCCACACACGAATGCCAGCACTTGGGGACACGGGAACCCACAGATACACCCATATGCCACACATTGAAACTATAACCATACCTCTATACCCCTGCAGGACCCGACCGCCAACACACCGCCACGGAGGGCCCAGAATTCTCCACACCCCCCACCCAAGAGGCCGTCAGCGATGACAGCAGCTCTGTCGACCTGGACACCGATGACCAGCCCGGACCATCGGGGACCTCTGGACAGTCGGTTCCCCTCAGACAGCCACAGGCCACCACAGACCCAAACCCCTCTGGGAACACCAGCACAGCTCCCACCCAGCGGGCCCATGCCTCTGTCTCCAGGGCGCGTCAATCTGCGGTGTGTCTACCACTACAGGGCACCCAGGATAACCCACCACCCCAACAACAACAGGGACCTGGGGGCAGTGGTAGTGGGCACACCGGCCAGGGGGCAGAGGCCCAGGGAAACAGGGCAACTCGGAGGGCAGCTGTGCGACAGGGGGGGGACGGGCCCAGGGAACCCACTCTCCACAAGGCCCTCACCACCATCATGGGAGCATACAACCGCTCCCAGGAGACGATGGCGACGGTACTGGCCTGGTTCCAGGAGATCCAGGTACTGCAGGAGGAACACTATCGGGGGTACAGGGAGGACATCAGAGCCCTCACCTCCACCCTGGTTACCATGGTCGGGCTGCTGCAGGACCTCATCAACACCAGGACGGACACTCAACACCAACAAAGGGCCCCTGCCACTAGCCTGGACCAAGAACAGCCAACCACCTCCGCCGGCGCTAGTGGTCAGGAGGCCCCCGCACAACAGCAGCCCACCAGACCCCCACCTCCTGCAGGAGAAGAACCACCCCGCAAGAGGGCCCTGAGATCTCGCAAGAAGACAGAGTAGGATGTCAAGACCCCCGCCAGCAAAGGATACCACCTGATGTCATCCCACTGTCCCACATTGTCACCCTGTCCATCCTTGAACTGCCCATGCTCCATCTCTCCACAGGCCTCTGGACAATGCACCTGTGTGACTGTTACTCTGGACTCTGCCATGGACATTCCTTCACCATAGCCCCCACCCACTTGAAACCACCCATCCCATTTTGAGCACTTAAATAAACACCCATTTAGCACAAAACTATCTGGAGTCTGGCTGTGATTTCAAAATATTGTAATTGACATGACATTGCAAATATGTCCTTGTACATAGTGAAGTCAACAAACAGCTGCCACAAAGCTGTAGTCCATGGGGAAACGAAGCACAGGACTCGTAGTGGGGACCCCAGATCTGAAATAGGGAGGGAAAAGCCACAACTCAGTCATCATACACTGGGGCAAATAGACAGGCAGCAGAGATGCAGGAGAGTAGTTCACATTCACTAAATTATGTTTGAATTGTTACCTGTGTCCTATTGGAAGTACTGTTCAATGATTCTGTCCCTGTTGTCTGTTTCAGCCCCGTCGTCTTCCTCCTCGTCACTCTCCACAGGTTCCACAGCTGCCACTACACCACCGTCTCGACCATCCTCCTGCAGGAAAGGCACCTGGCGGCGCAAAGCCAGGTTGTGAAGCATGCAGCAGGCCACGATGATGTGACACACCTTCTTAGGTGAGTACATTAGGGATCCACCTGTCATATGCAGGCACCTAAACCTGGCCTTTAGGAGGCCAAAGGTGCGTTCGATCACCCTCCTAGTACGCCCATGGGCCTCATTGTACCGTTCCTCTGCCCTGGTCCGGGGATTCCTTACTGGGGTCAGTAGCCACGACAGGTTGGGGTACCCAGAGTCCCCCAATAGCCATACACGGTGTCTCTCTAGCTGTTCCATCACGTAAGGGATGCTGCTATTCCTCAGGATGAAGGCGTCATGCACTGACCCAGGGAACTTGGCATTTACATGCGAGATGTACTGGTCAGCCAAACACACCACCTGGATGTTCATGGAATGGTAACTTTTTCTGTTCCTGTACACCTGCTCCCTGTCTCTTGGGGGAACCAAAGCCACATGGGTCCCATCAATGGCACCAATGACGTTGGGAATATGTCCAAGGGCGTAGAAATCACCCTTCACTGTAGCCAATTCGCCCACCTCAGGGAAAATGATGTAGCTCCTCACGTATTTCATCAGGGCAGACAACACTCTGGATAACACCTTCGAAAACATGGGCTGAGACATCCCAGAAGCAATTCCCACTGTTGTCTGAAATGACCCACTTGCCAGGAAATGGAGTACTGACAGGACCTGCACCAGAGGGGGAATCCCTGTGGGTTGGCGGATGGGGGACATCAGGTCGGGCTCCAGCTGGGCACACAGTTCATGTATAGTGGCACGGTCAAGCCGGTAGGTCAGGATAATGTGGCGTTCTTCCATTGTCGACAGGTCCACCAGCGGTCGGTACACGCGAGGATTTATCCGTCTCCTCGCCAAACCCAGCGGACGGTGCCTAGGAAGGACAACATGGAGCACAGAGTCAAGCAACCCACAGGTACGTACTCACAGCTTGCACAGTAAACGATTCTCTATGCAGTGAATGGCGTGTCTGAGTGGCTATGCAAGGCCTAGGCCTGTGTGACGCAGTTGAAATTGAGCCATGTGGACCCTCGAAATGGCGGCTGCCTGACCTGTGAAGTGTGACAATGGGATGTGAGGTCAATGCGCTGGCGTGGCACACCGCGGCGGTCGGCGGGCGAAGACCGCGGCGCGAAGCCGCATTGGTTAACATTGAAGCCTATGGGTTTCAGGAGCCAATGGCGAAGGGCGCCGGCGGTGGCGGTACGCACCGCCGCGGTACGCACCGCCGCGGACGTGACCGCCATTTCCTATCTACTTATCCACTTGCGACTTGAACTTTCACAGGAGAGGACCTATACTGCAAGTGCTGCTGTGACCTCGGTCTGGAAGGGACAATGGCTGCTGCGACTGGGGAAAGGGCCCCTGCCTTCACTGGAGAGGAGTTGGAGAAACTTGTGGATGGGGTCCTCCCCCAGTATGCGCTACTCTACGGTCCTCCAGACCGACAAGTGAGTTTAATTCAATATGGATTTGGGGCCACTGGCTGGCTTGGGGGCCTGGCCGTGGGCCTGGCGGGGGGCCTGGCGGGGATGGGGGGTATGTTGGGCCTGGCGGGGGGCCTGGCGGGGATGGGGGGCATGTTGGGCCTGGCGGGGGGCCTGGCGGGGGGCCTGGCGGGAATGGGGGGCATGTTGGGCCTGGCGGAGGGCCTGGCGGGGGGCCTGGCGGGGATGGGGGGCATGTTGGGCCTGGTGGGGGGCCTGGCGGGGATGGGGGGCATGATGGGCCTGGCGGGGGGCCTGGCGGGGATGGGGGCATGTTGGGCCTGGCGGGGGGCCTGGCGGGGGGCCTGGCGGGGATGGGGGGCATGTTGGGCCTGGCGGAGGGCCTGGCGGGGGGCCTGGCGGGGATGGGGGGCATGTTGGGCCTGGCGGGGGGCCTGGCGGGGGGCCTGGCGGGGATGGGGGGCATGTTGGGCCTGGCGGGGGGCCTGGCGGGGGGCCTGGCGGGGATGGGGGGCATGTTGGGCCTGGCGGGGGGCCTGGCGGGGATGGGGGGCATGTTGGGCCTGGCGGAGGGCCTGGCGGGGGGCCTGGCGGGGATGGGGGGCATGTTGGGCCTGGCGGGGGGCCTGGCGGGGGGCCTGGCGGGGATGGGGGGCATGTTGGGCCTGGCGGGGGGCCTGGCGGGGGGCCTGGCGGGGATGGGGGGCATGTTGGGCCTGGCGGGGGGCCTGGCGGGGATGGGGGGCATGTTGGGCCTGGCGGGGGGCCTGGCGGGGGGCCTGGCGGGGATGGGGGGCATGTTGGGCCTGGCGGGGGCCTGGCGGGGGGCCTGGCGGGGATGGGGGGCGTTGGGCCACTGGCAACGATAATGCAGACAAACTTGAACGTGGTATTTCTCCCTCCCTGTACGTGTCACATAGGTCCGCGCCCATGAGAAGATCGGGATTTGGCGTGCCATCGCCAAGGAAGTCCGGACCCTGGGGGTCCACCATCGACGGGGCACCCACTGCCGCAAGAGGTGGGAGGACATCCGCCGCGGGACCAAGAAGACCGCCGAGTCTCTGCTGGGGATGGCCTCCCAACGTAGGCGGGGTGCCTGCCGTCAACTGACCCCCCTGATGTTCCGGATCCTGGCGGTGGCCTACCCTGATTTGGATGGGCGCGTGAGGGCAGCACAGCAGACACAAGGGGGTGAGTACAAGCATCATCTACTCTGTTGTCGCGCAGTGGAGGTGTCTGGGTGGGGGAGGAGGGCTGTGGGTCCCCCTAGGCCAGGGCGATATCTGTAGGCTGGGCACCCCCGTAAGCCCCTGTGTCCCCAGCCACCACCCTCAGTAGTGTGTCAGTACAGCCATCCCTGGGCCGTGTCATCCATGGGTGCAGTTGTCAACTCTAGGCGTGTAGGGCATGTTCCACGGAATGCGTAGCGGACCCCAAGTGCGCAACTTAGTGCAGGGGGCATCTGTGTCTGTCATGTCCGCTAACTGTACCGGTGATCCATGTACTCAAAATCTCTTTATTTCTCTCTCCCCCCCCCCCCTTTTTGTTTGTCCTTCTGTGCTTGTGTGCATCAGCATCATCAGGCGGAGGAGAAGTGGCATCGGGGCAGGAGGGAGCTGCATCTCACATGGCCCAGGAGGGCCATGCCACAGAGTCTGACTGGACCAGTGAGACGGAGGGCGAGGGGAGCTCCACGACGGGGACGACTGGACCCTGCAGCGACACGGACACGTCCTCGGAAGGGAGCTCCCTTGCGGGGGTGGCACCATCCGTGCCCCCCGCCATTACAGGTACAGCCGCCACCCAGCGCACCATCTCCGCCCTCCCAGCAGCCCCTCAGCGTTCGCCCCGTGCCCGCTCTGCCAGGAAGCCGGGCATCTCCTTCGCCCCAGGCACCTCAGGCCCTGCCCCTGTTACCCCCGCTGCCCTCAGTGAGGAGGTCATTGACCTCCTCCGAACGCTCATTGTTGGGCAGACTACCCTTTTGAATGCCATCCAGGGGGTGGAGAGGGAGGTTCATCGCAGCAATGCGTACCTGGAGGGCATTCATTCGGGTCAGGCTGCCCATCAGCGATCGTTCCAGGCTCTGGCCTCAGCACTGACGGCAGCCATTGTCCCTGTCTCCTGCCTCCCTCTACTAACTCCCTCCTCCCAGTCTCCTGTTCCTCTGCCTGTCCCACCCACACCATCAGACCAGCCTGCACACACCTCAACACCCAAGAGCAGCTCATCCAAACATAAGCACCACAGATCACGCAGACATTCACACAAGCAACATTCCGATGCAGACATGCCAACAGTCACTACCACCTCTGTGACCCCCACCTCCTCGTCTCCCTCCTCCCTCCCTGTGACGTCTACACTCACACCTTCATTCACCTCACCATCAGCCAGTGTTTCCATCACCAGCATACCCTCCACTCCAGTCCGCACACGTGCAGTCACCACCCCCACTGCCATTTACACGTCCCCTGTGTCCTCTCCCACTGTGTCTGTCACCCCCTCTTCCACACCACACAAACGCAGCCACCCACCCACCCAACAGCCATCCACCTCACGACAGCCTCCCGCTCCTGCACCTGCACCCAAAGACAGCAAACTTGTCTCGCCTACAACCACATCCTCTCCCTCCACTCCCATACCCACTGTACCTACCACTCTCCATTGTCCCAAGAAAATCTATCTCTCTACTGCTACCTTCTTTCCTGACCCTGAGCCCCCCCCCTCCTTCTCGTCGGGGTAAAAAGAGCACCTCAGCCACCACCAGCCCTGCAGCCCCCTTGACAAGGGTGCAGGGGTATTGGAGCCCACCAGCCCGCAGGTCTGGATCTTCGCCCAGCAGCAAGGGGACAGCCAGCCCACCCCCTGGGAAGAGGAGCAGTAGGCGGAAGGGCCGCCGCCGGAGCCCGGATTCGATATCCCCCCAGGACACTAGCCAGCCACCGTCAACAGCCACAACTCCAAAGGGAGGAAAGGGCCACAGACTCCCGACTAAGGAGGGCAAGGGCAGCAAGGCGGAGAAGTCAGGCAGCAGGCCTGCTGCCCATGGAGGACCCGTCACAGCTGCCCAGGAGGAGCCCGCAACCCCCATAGCCGCTGCCCCGGGAGGAACCGGCACAGCTGCCCCGGGAGAGCCCACCACCCCCATAGCCGCTGCCCAGGGAGGACCCAGCCCAGCTGGCCAGGAGGGCCCCACCACCCACAGCCCAGGTGGGCATTGAAGGAGCACCATCCCCGCTGCCCAGGAGGGCACCACCAGGCAATGAGCAGTTGGCCATAGAATGGCCGCCGTCTCCAGCACCGCTCCGCTGGGGCCCGCCGTCTCAAGAACCGCTGAACTGGGCCCTTCACGGCAAGAACCGCTGAACAGGGCCCCGCCGTCTCCAGCACCGCTCCGCTGGGGCCCGCCGTCTCAAGAACCGCTGAACTGGGCCATTCAAGGCAAGAACCGCTGAACAGGGCCCCGCCGTCTCCAGCACCGCTCCGCTGGGGCCCGCCGTCTCAAGAACCGCTGAACTGGGCCCTTCACGGCAAGAACCGCTGAACTGGGCCCTTCAAGGCAAGAACCGCTGAACTGGGCCCCGCCGTCTCCAGCACCGCTCCGCTGGGGCCCGCCGTCTCAAGAACCGCTGAACTGGGCCCTTCAAGGCAAGAACCGCTGAACAGGGCCCCGCCGTCTCCAGCACCGCTCCGCTGGGGCCCGCCGTCTCAAGAACCGCTGAACTGGGCCCTTCAAGGCAAGAACCGCTGAACTGGGCCCTTCAAGGCAGGAACCGCTGGCCCTTTGGCAGACGTGGCAGGGCAGGATCTGTCTCGGGCAGGGCTGCAGGATGTCCTCTGGCCAACATGCCTCCTCCAGTGGCAGTGGAGTCTGTTATGGAGTGCTTGGACTGTGGCTTTGCTCTCCCCAGGATGGCCTAGTGGGCAGGCCACCCACTGTATGGACTGTGGCTTTGCTCTCCCCAGGATGGCCCAGTGGGCAGGCCACCCACTGTATGGACTGTGGCTTTGCTCTCCCCAGGATGGCCCAGTGGGCAGGCCACCCACTGTATGGACTGTTTGGACTGTGGCTTTGCTCTCCCCAGGATGGCCCAGTGGGCAGGCCACCCACTGTATGGACTGTTTGGACTGTGGCTTTGCTCTCCCCAGGATGGCCCAGTGGGCAGGCCACCCACTGTATGGACTGTTTGGACTGTGGCTTTGCTCTCCCCAGGATGGCCCAGTGGGCAGGCCACCCACTGTATGGACTGTTTGGACTGTGGCTTTGCTCTCCCCAGGATGGCCCAGTGGGCAGGCCACCCACTGTATGGACTGTATGGACTGTGGCTTTGCTCTCCCCAGGATGGCCCAGTGGGAAGGCCACCCACTGTATGGACTGTTTGGACTGTGGCTTTGCTCTCCCCAGGATGGCCCAGTGGGCAGGCCACCCACTGTATGGACTGTTTGGACTGTGGCTTTGCTCTCCCCAGGAAGGGCCAGTGGTCATGGAGTCCCCTCGTGGATCTGGCGTCGTGTACTCAAGTGGCTGAGGTGCCCCCCCTTCCCTTCCCCCTGAGGTGCCTGTCCTTTTTTCTTTCTGATGCCCCTGCAGTGTTCTCTCCGTGGAGTTCTTGTCGTGGGACTGGGCCTTGCCCCTTTGCTCAGGACCCCTGTGGTCCACGGACAGTGGTTGGACTACATTTAGTGGCTGTATATATTTTGTACATAGTTTATTTATTTATTTGGATTACTGCTGTCCATTTTTCAATATATCTGCCCGTTTGAGATCTCTTCTTTTGGTCTTTGCATTATTTCGGAAGGGGGGGGTTTGTGGGTTGTGACAGTGATCTGTGGGAATGCATTGATGTGTGTGTTGTAGTGGGTGTGGGTGGGTGGGTGTGTGCCGGTAATCTTTGCCCTCCCCTGTGTCGTAGGTGCAGTACTCACCGATGTCTTCCGCGCCGCCGGGCGTGCTCCTGGTACAGGAGCAGGTATAGGAGTGCGGGGATGACCTGCAACTCGGGTTCCATACTGCCGGAATCTCGCGTGCTGTATATGGAGGTGAGCGTTTTCCCGTTCGTAGTCTGTTTCCGCCGTGTTTTTATCGGCGGGGCTCCCGCCCCGGAAAAGGTGGCGGATTGGTGGGTCGTGATAGGGTGGGCGGTACATTGTCTGCCGCCTGGCTGTTGGCGGGGACCGCCGCGCTGTTTGTTTGTTCCGCCGTGGCGGGCGGAGTGTTAATGCGGCGGGCTGTGTTGGCGGTTCCCGCCAGGGTCAGAATTGCATATTTTGGACCGCCGGCCTGTTGGCGGGTTGGCCGCCGCTTTATCACCGACCGCCAGGGTCAGAATGAGGGCCACAGTTTCTTTAGCAGCTTAGTCTCTTATCGGTTAGCAGCGTTGTCTCAAAATCGGTTTCAAAGTCAATCAAGTTAGCAATTTCTTAGCCGGTTGAAAAGTCAATCAAGTGATCAATGGTTTCAATCAACAGAGTCCATAAAGTTTTTATTTCCAAAATTAAGTTCTGCCTCTTCGTTCTCAAGACTGAGGGATACGAATTCGTCTGACCAATCGTTATTGGCTACGTACGCCCACTCCGGACCGGAATACCTCCTGCTTGGTATCCTTTTTCTTTTCAACTTTGCATCTGTCTTTGATTCTTTCTCACTGATACTTTCCTCTTTGGCCAAGTCCTTTTCTTCACTTGGTGTTAGTACTACAACAGACACTTCCTTTCTTTTCTCTTTCACTCTTGGCCCTTCACTGTCGTTCAACGTTTCTCTAGTTCTTAGTTTTACTGGCGATATGCTTGGTCTTCTTTTTGCACTGTGTCCACTTGATGGACCTGCAATCTCTTCTGGAGGAGTTTGATCAGCTTTGTTCTGTTCTGCCTTGTCCCCTCCTTCTGGGGAGTCAATCAGGTTTTCCTTTTCTTTTTCTATATCGTCTGCTTCTGGGAAAGCCCATCTCTGATCAGGCTCTCCTGCTTCTTCACCTCTTTCGAGCCCTTTGTCACCGTTATTTTCTTCAGGCTCTTTGTCACTTTCAGCTGCTTCAGGCTCTTTGTTACCTTCAGCTGCTTCGTCGCTGTCTGAGGCTCCTCCTTGGTCTTCCCCAAGTGAATCAGTTGCTTCGTCCTCAGAAAATATTTCTCCCTCCTCTATTTCTGCCTGTTTGCTTCTAGTTCTGTTTCACTCTGCCTCAGCGCTTGGTACTTTGTTATCAGGTACTGGTAACTTCAGCGCTTCAACTTCCTCATCTGTGGGACACAACACCCTCTTTGTGTGACTGGCGTGAATCCAGTTGGGAACTCCCGCACACTTCACAGCGGTGGTAGTCGTCAAAATCACTTGGAAAGGTCCTTTCCAACGGGGTTCCAAACACGACTTCCTCACGTGCTTCTTTATCACGACCCAGTCACCTGCTTTCAGGGCGTGTCCTGGACCTTGGATCGGTGGCAAGGTGGTTGCCTCCACCTGGTGAGAGAAAGATCGAACCACATCAGCTAGACCTTTGCAGTAGTCTAACACCATATCATCTGTAATATTCAAAAGCGCATTTGCAGGAACTGCTGGAAGTCTCATAGCTCTGCCCATGAGAATCTCGTGTGGGGACAGTCCAGTCTTTCTGTCAGGGGTGTTTCTCATTGACATTAGTACCAAAGGCAATGCGTCAGGCCATTTCAAGTTTGTCGATGCACATATTTTCGCCATTCTCGATTTCAATGTGCCATTCATTTGCTCCACTAAACCTGATGCTTCAGGGCGGTAGCTACAATGCAGCTTTTGCTCAATGTTCAGTGCTGCACAAAGCAATTTTATTACTTCATTATTGAAGTGACTTCCCCTATCTGATTCTAAAGAGATCGGGAATCCGAAACGTGGTATTAACTCTCTCAAGAGTAGTTTTGCAACTGTGAGACTGTCATTTCTGCGTGTAGGGTATGCTTCAATCCAGTGACTAAAAATGCACACAACCACCAACACATACTTCAAGCCTCCATGCTCAGGCATCTCAATGAAGTCCATTTGCATCCTGCTGAATGGACCCCCTGCCCTTCCAATGTGGCTCAAATTTACTACTGTTCCCTTCCCTGCGTTCATCTGTTGGCAAATGACGCAACGGTGGCAAACTGCTTCAGCAACTTGACGAATTTGGGGTTAAACCAATCAGTTTTAAACAACCTAATCATGGCATCCCTCCCAAGATGAGCTTGTCCATGGTAAAATCTGGCTATCTGTGTCAAAAGGCTATTTGGAAGAACGAATTTCCCTTCACTTGAAACCCACAATTCATCTAGTCTCTTTACACATTGTGACTTGGTCCATGAAAGTTTCTCATCCTCACTAACATCATTCTGTAGGGATTTCAATTCGTCCATCGTATCTATCACCTTTAGAGCAAATATTTCGCTTGGTTCGAGTTCTGGTTCACTTATCAAATTCCATTCATCCCTAAGCAATATACAGTTCAATGCGCAAAACCTTGCGACTTGATCCGCATATCCATTTCCCAGAGAAACATAATCTTGTCCCTTCGAATGTGCACTGCATTTTACCACTGCTACTTCTCCTGGTAGTTGGATGGCATGTAACAATTCCTTTATTCTTTCGCCATTTTTCACTGGCGATCCTGAAGAGGTCATGAAGCCTCTCTGTGACCACAATTGTCCGAAATCATGCACTATTCCAAACCCGTACTGGCTGTCAGTGTAAATGGTAACTTTCATCAATGCAGAGAGTTGGCAAGCTTTAGTAAGGGCTACCAATTCTGCTACCTGTGCAGAGTAAACTCCTTGAAGCCAAGATGCTTCCAAAACACCTGTTACCGTGCATACAGCGTACCCTGCTTTCAATACACCCAGTGCATCTCTTAAACATGAACCATCAACAAAAATAATTTGATCATTTTCTTCCAATCGGGTATCTTTGATATCAGGTCTTGGTTTGGTGCAAAATTCAGTCACCTGAAGACAGTCGTGCTCGATGTCTTCAGCGTTCTCAATTTCAGCATTTTCACTGGGAAACAAGGTTGCTGGATTCAACGTAGTGCACCTTTTCAGCTGCACATTAGGTGATCCCAGAATTATTGTTTCGTACCTTGTGAGTCTAGCACCAGTCATGTGCTGTGTTCGGGAACGTGTCAAAAGTATCTCGACTGAGTGAGGGACCATGACTGTTAAAGGGTGTCCCATCACTATTCCTTCACTCTGTGTGAGGCTGATACCAACTGCGGCTACGGCGCGCAAGCACCCTGGCAGTGCTGCTACGACCGGATCCAAAGTAGCTGAAAAATACGCTACTGGTCTGTTTACGCCACCATGGGCTTGGGTCAAGACAGACAAGGAACATGCATCACGTTCATGACAAAACAATGTGAAAGGCTTTGTGTAGTCAGGCATACCTAAAGCTGGAGCCCTGCACATGCATTCTTTCAATTCAATAAAAGCATCCATCTCATCTCCTTTCAGCTCAATTTCATCCAATGCATCCTTCTGGGTCAGTTTCAGTAAAGGTTTTGCGAGGGTGGAGAAGTTGGGAATCCATTGGCGACAGTAACTCGCCATTCCCAAAAACTTCCTCACCTCCCTCCTCGTCTTTGGGGGACTCATTTGAAGTACACTTGTTATTCTTTCCTTCATTATTCTCCGTGACCCTTTCTCTATTTGGTGACCCAAATATTTCACTTTCTTCTGACAGAACTGTAATTTTGAAGGAGACACCTTGTGTCCATTCCTTCCCAAATGGTTCAATAGGGCAATGGTGTCGGCTGTGCAGTCACTTTCTGTCTTGGATGCAATCAGTAAGTCATCAATGTACTGTACTAGGGTTGACTCGAATGGCAATTCTAACGCTTCCAAGTCTTTCTTTAGAATCTGATTGAAAATTGACGGTGACTCCGAAAACCCTTGAGGAATTCGACACCAACTGTAAACTCTGTCTAAGAATTTGAAACAAAAGAGAAATTGGCTGTCCTCATGAAGAGGCACCGAAAAGAATGCTTGTGACAAGTCGATGACTGAGAACCACTCGGCATCGCAAGGGACTTGAAACATTATCACAGCTGGATTTGGTACTACAGGGCAGCATTTAAATATTATGTCATTTATTTTCCTCAAGTCCTGCACAATTCGTACTTTCCACTTGGCTTTATTAGTCCCATAATTGGTGAATTACATGGACTGCTTAACACTTCTTTCAGTACTCCCTGCTTTACAAACTCATCAATGAGTTGGGCGACTTTTATGAGGGTGTCTTGTGCCATATGGTACTATGGGGTCTGGGGAAAGGTTACATTGGGTTTTACAATCACTTTCACTGGTTCCACTCCTTTCACCAATCCCACCTCTTTTCCTGTCATATCCCACACTTCTTTTCCGACTGTTTCCTGTAACTCAGCTGGAATATCTGCTTCAGTGATCATCGGAAAAAGGGTAATCAGAGGATACTCTTCATCGACAGTCTCCATCTCATCCCCTTCTACACTGTCCTCTTCTTCCCCATCACTGCTCGTCTGAATTCTAATTCCATCGTTCGAACACATAATCGAACATCCCAATTTGCACAATAGGTCTCTCCCTAACAGTGATATCGGGCTTGAGTCACATACCACAAAATTATGTGACCCTTGATAGTTACCAATTCTGACTTGTACTGGATCTGTGATTGGGTTCGTCAGGTACCTGTTTGCTACTCCCACTACTTGAACTGTTCTCCCTGAAAGTGGCAGATTTGGCACTTCAATGCTCCTAACAGTTGAACGTGTAGCTCCTTTGTCAACCAAGAATGAAACGCGATGACCCATAACTCTTCCCTCCACATACGGACCCTTTTGATCAACTTCCAAAGATGCTGCAAGCACACAATTTCCCTCCTCATCTGAACTTCCACTCTCCCATACATCGTTTATTCCATTCTCGCTGTGTAGTGGGAATTGGTGTACTGTGTCATTTTGACCCATTCCCTGACCCGCGACCTGTTGAGGAAGCATTGCTTGCTGCTGATTCATTGGTGCTAAGGGTATTTGCATTTGCTGATTAGGTACCATAGGAAACTGCTGTTGCATTGGCTGCAATTGTGTTATTTGTACACAAGGCATTTGCACCTGTTGCGGTTGCATGGGTTGTAGGCCCTGCATCTGGTTTATATTGTTTTGAAAATTTGGGTTCGGACCTCTCAGTTTCGGTCCTCTCATAGTCTGAAATGCATTGACATCATTGTTTTGCTGACCTACACCTTCCTGCACCATCAATGGGCACTCCCGTTTCCAATGCCCGACAATTCCGCACGTGTGACATGGCATCACCTTCTTCATTGCCTGTATACCATTTGGAATCATAACGGTATTCAAATCAGGACCATTATTCACAAAACCTCCTCGACCTCTGCCTCTCATCTGCGGCTGAAACATAACATTTCCCTGTTGCTGCTGCTGCGGCATCTGTTGTTGAAACCCTTGTAAACCTTGTAAACCTGTCTGAGCTGCATCACCATCACCTTTTCCTTCAATCTTTTCTGCTTTGTCTCAATCTCATCACTGCAGTATTTTGCATAATTCAACACTTCATCAATCGACTTTGACTGCCAACAAATCAAATGCGATTTAATCATCTGGCTAATTTCGGGTCTCAGCCCTTCCACAAACCTGAACACAAAATGGAGCATGTCCTTTGGCTCAATCGTTTCCGTGCCACTGTAATTTTTGAACGCTTTCATCAACCTCTCATAATACGCATGTATAGATTCTTTAATCTCTTGAGCGGTCCTGTCAATCCTTTGCCAATCCACATTTTTCGACGCAACCTTGGTTTTCAAGTGCTCGATCACCTTATGGTATAAACTCATTACCATAGGTGATGGCGCACCTGTGTCCCTATCTCTCTCTGGTTCACTCGTCGGCCAACCTACAGCCCTTTTACAATCTTCCCACAAATCTGCTGGAACCACAATTTCAAATAAGGTATTCAGGTCTTCCCAGAGACACTTCGCGAGTTTCACAAATCTATCCGTTTGTTGATACCACTCAATCGGCTTCTCTCTTAATTTGGGAAAGTCATCCGTAAAGGATTGAATATCGCACCTGTGCCATGGTACATGCACAAGTTTTCCCCCTGCTGTCTCTCTCATTGGTAGCATGGTTATCAGATCGTCATTCTGTTGTTTTTTCTCACTTCGTTCTGAAGTATTTTCTTTCTTTTTGTCCTTTTTCTTGACCCACCTGCTTTCCCACTTGTCTAAACATCTCCAAACCTGTGCACTCTGCAGTATCTCTTTAAGGTGTGTTTTCATCCCTGCGGATCTCATGTGTTCAAAATCTTTTGTCTCAAAGTCTAACCTGTAACTTCTGCTTAGATGTTTGGTCTTACCTATATCGATCTCGTTTCTGTCTGCAATTTCTGGTAATTTCTTATGTATGTTGCTCACTTCTCTTGTAATCCTAGGGCACATGTATCTTAGTTCTTCCTCTGTGTATGATTCTAATCTGTTCAAACCCATTGTTCCCTCTACCCTTTCATCTGCCTCCATACCCAACCTTATTTTATTCAGGTATTCTTCTCCCTTCCCGCTTGATGTACTCTGTGGGGAGTTCAGGCTGTTGAACCATTGTGTCAACTGTTGCGCGTTCAGTCCCATCAATGTAGCAGTTACATCAACTGCCATCAACGGTTTCTGTAATGTTTCAGTCTGTGAGGTCAATGGTACTAATAGTGGTGGATGTGACCTTACCACGGTTGACGGAGCACAAATTGGAATTGGACTGAATTCCGACAAGGACCCAGATCCATTTGGCAGTGCCGCTATCGGAGTTGTCTCTGGAGTAGTTTCTATGCATCTCCTCCATGTCCCATTCTGTATCATTAACCCTTGGTCGCTGGTGCCTGAATTTGCCTGTATGTACAGTGGTACTGGTGGACCTACAGTGATAGGTAGAGATATTGCATCTGGATTCTGTATGTTCCCCGAATTCTGTGGCATGTTAATCCCCACATTGTGGTTCATCATTGCTGGCATACCTAACTGGCTTTCTACTACTCGCGCTTCTTGCGTTTGCTTTTGGGGCATCGAGAACTGTGTTGATTCAGCTTGAATCAATGTCGGTCTCTGATAGTTTTGTCCTCCCTGCGCCATTGAATCGGAAGTCATTCCCACATTATGCTCATCGCAACAGTGCCTTTGAACCAGCCTTAGTTATCAGCAGTTTTCAATGTTGGCACGTCTGGGTACATTCTCTGAATCCGTGGTATTCGTGGTGAGAAAGGCATGTCAGAACTGCTCGGCCTTTGAGATATTCTCAAATTTGGTGTTACATTACCCTGTATTGGTTCTGGAGGGGCAGTACTAATACTTGAGCCTTTTTCGCTTTCCACATATGGCGGTGGGCGATCATTCAGCAATTGTATAATGAACTCCTCATCATCTGACTCGTCTCCCCTTTTCGAGTTTCTATTGCTCTCTCCCTCTCTGGACTGACTCCTGTTTGTCTTACAGGTGGCTTTCCTTCCTTCCGTCTCCGCTTCCTCGGCAATCGCTGGAAACAATTTAATTCCCTGCAATACGTCTGATCTCCAAACCTTTTGTGTGCTGTCCCATCTAGCATCCGCTAGTGTCTTTTCTACTTTTCTTATTCTTGTCTCAAATTTCTTTTGTTGTTAATTTCTAGCTATTAGCTCCCAAATTGCTAATGCCTCAAACTGTGCTGGCCTTGGAGGTACTTTCATGTCGTATAACGCAAATCTCAGATTTTCTAAAACCCTTAAATTAAACGACCCGTGGATAGGGAACGCTACACTTCCATGTTTCTCTGTTAATTTACACCATTGTTTTAACCATAGACATGGCGCTACACCCTTTTCTTCAATGACGATGTAAGCTGGTGTACTCTCAGGCGGTGTTTCTTCTCCCACATTTGCTTTAATATAAACGTCTCCCCTCATGGCACTCTTAAATGCTTTGAAAAATTTAATCTTTCCGTCTTTTGTTTTTCTAAAATATGTAATCAATAAGTGACTTTAATTCCCGGAATACACTTCGCTTGCCTTTCCCCTTCCAATTGCGCTTCACGGACTGCGTCCAATCCGTGCGCGACCCTACTCACCAACCGACCTATCCCAGCGCGGCTCCTAGTGACGTCACACTCACACACTGCGGCTGACAAAGTCCTGCGGCTTGTCCTCTTTTCATTCGGCTTCACTCAAACTAATTTCTGCAATATAACGCAAGCACTTCACCAAAAGAATAAAACAGATCTGTCGGTTTACTACAGGAAAGGTAATACAATCGCTTCAGAAACCTTAGGGATTTTTCACTAGCCTCAGCAGTTATTCCATCTTTCTCGGTTTCCCACTTTCGCAAGCAAAATTTGACCGGCAAACTTTACTCTCAACTGATCAATGAACTATTCTAGTGCACTTTAGAATTCGTCAAATCTCAAAGTCGAAATTTTCTTTCACTCTGCAACATTCATACCGACTTGTTGACCATGCCCGATCAACCTATTAAACCGACCAGATCACAACATCAAACAAGTGTCACATACACTTTTCAACATACTCCGGAGTCTCTTGACCTCGCAGGGCCCATCTCAACATCAACAACCATGTGGACAATTTTTCTGCTCAAAGCGCCACACACACGTGAAGTTCGACAACTTCCCTACTCTCACACCTTTAGAGGAACACTCCTCTAATATCTTTTAACTCCTTAAATCCTCACAAACTTCTCAATTAATCTGCGGCGATAAGCTGTGCAAGCGCGAAACCCTAACTTCACTCATACCGTCACTAGAAATGCTGAGACCGTTCTCATACCTCCATGTTCCTCATTCGCAAGCTCCGAGATCCCGGGAAAGTCATTGGGGACTTAGGGCATCATCATCTCTCCAACTTGTTTTATCAAAGAAAATTCTAACCTGACTCTGTCTATTGTTCGGATGGGGTCCCAAAGGGCGAAACCATCAATCTCTGCTACCATCTACTGATAACGCGTCCAGCCCTTATAAATTACCTGTACCTGGACACGTTGGAGGTCGGTGAATCTTTTAATCGAGTCGGGCTCTCCTCATCCTCAAAAGTCGAGTCACTCAGATCAATAATCAATAACTGTTGTAATCGGTAATCAATACTCAATTAATAGATCAATATAATACATCAGAAATCAATAACAGTTGGTATTTCGGCGCACCATGACCCTTCAGTCATGAATAACCACACCAGTTTATTAAAAGTTAGTGAATTTATTTCCCTATATTAACAAAGCTAGTACGATGTATATATGTCTCAAAACCAATTGATATATGTATATGAACATTACTAGCTGTCCATAACGGCGGAAGAAACGCAATCTACGTAAAATCTGAATAATGATACACTCTGTTATAGCAATGCAAATCACCAATGTGACTAACTGTATTTGACTAATTGCATACATTCGGTCAGCATAACAAGATTTCAATTCTTCATGATACATTGAGCGAATACCTCGACTAACCTCTAATTAGCATTGGCATGTGGGACTTCATGCAAAACGAATTTAGTCAACACAAATTTGGAAAACTTCTAGCTAGGACCCTATCAAAATAGCAGTTGGTACCTAAAAGGAAAAACACAATGCATAATACATTTATCCTTTCATATTTACCAAATTCAATCAGCATTCAAGAAAAGTCTTCGTCCTTCAGGTACCGGTTGATCAGCATGGGGCAAATTTCAAAGGGGGCAAAGTTAAGGGCAAGCTTCCTTGCAACGGCAAGGAGAATGGGGCAAAGTTACTGCATGGGCAAGACGGGGCAAATCAAAGTTAAAGTCTCTAGGGTGAGAATTCTTAAAGTCTCTTTCTCTCAGATAGAGAAAAGGGCATCAGGGTGTCGTCCAAAATGGAGTCTGGCATCAGGCTTCAAACTGGCATCGAGGAAAAAATGGCTGACTTCTCTTTGTCCGGTGGGTTTAAGTAAGAAACATTCCAAATTCTGTAGGGTCTTCCATTGGAGGGTTCATAGGTTTGCTTCAAATTGTCCAATCAAAAATTGTCTTTTACTAGCGCTCATTTATGCATACACTGTCCTTGGAGCCTTGGAACACAAATTGTATCATGGTTTGCCAATTATTTTACTATCTGTACCTTCATTGTCCGCACCTGCAGAGACTGACCTTGTATCAAAGGGGATGTAACCGGCCTAGCACGAAACCTTGGAGATAAGTGTACCAGCCAGTTTCTACTGGAAAAATACAACTTCAAGCAAGAATATATGTTTCAATAGTTCAAGGAAAAAAATCACGCAGTTAGAATTTGAAACCAAGCAACTAGGCCAAAGCCTGTACTAAATTTAAGCTAAGCAAAACAGTTTTCAAACAAGAAATCATGGCATACATTTGCGATTATGACGGATTACTACATTTTTAATACTTCATGATTAATAAAGCTCGTTTAGAATGATGGCGAACTACCCCGAGGGCACAATTTCCCTCGTACATTATTTCTTTTACTAAAATTACACTTCATTATGTGTTTTCGATTACACGGTATACATGAATATATGTCGGACCTTCTTTTTCTGCGTCATCACTTAAACACAGACATTTTTATACAACATGCTTACGGTGGTGCAAGATCCACGTTATAGAGGTCTTAACTGATTAAGGTATGGTCTGCATTTCCGCAGTGTCAAGTGGTAAAAAGCATGTGCCCTTGCATTTTTGATTCAGCTGCTATGTCTGCCATAGCCTCTTCTTTTTGGCATAGGTGTGACCTTCTACTATGGTGCGGTGTACTGTTGTGTGCGCCCACCAATCTGCCGAGCGGATTACTGGGAATCCCAGAAAAAAACAGTGATCATCGTCAGTGGTCCATCGGATTGGTGAGTTAACTGAGGGAAAATCAAAAGAGCTTTGCAAGGAAAGGGCCGAAACACACTCCTTCCCACACAGTAGGTGGGCTTTCACCCTTAAGGTGAGAGAGGCTTGTAAATCTGCCCTGTACTGTATCAGTTCTGTGTGTGAGTGAGAAAAGGAGAGAAGCCTGTGCTGCTCTAGTCCTGTATAACTATGGAAACAAGTAATGCTGCTATCTGTAATGCATGTCCTGCGCCTGCGTGTGTGTCTGCGCAATGGCAATGGGTGAATGTTTGCATTGTTCAGCATTCCGTCCACCATCTGTTCTTTTGGCTGCCATTTAGCCATTCAGCATGTGAAGGACACATGGGAGAAGCAATATCTTGGGAGCTCACCCTTACAGTGACTCTGGGAAGGTGATCCAGAACACCTTTCTACATACTTTTTTGTGTTCATTTTGTATTGATAAAATGAGCTCTGGCAAACCCAAAAGATGACCAATCATATCCACTTACGTGAAAAACTGTTCCATTTTATTGGAATGAACAGAGATAAGTATTATTCAACAAATTACATATTTAACTATTCAAATAAAGACATTTGTGGTTTTATGTTTTAATCCCCAAGGACTCGGGGTACAAAGCCCTTGTTGAAACCAATCACATGTAAACACATCCGTATTGCGTCAGACTTCAGTACCCAATAACTTCTTTGGTTAATGCTGCAGTGGTAATGATGCATTCACCATTCATTCATCATTCTTTATAAACATATCAGACGAAGGTGGTAAGGTATGCCAGGCTCGTGGGATTCAAAACACTGGACTTAAAAAAGTTCTACACAAATCTCACAGCAGGCATATTATTCTTCTGTGAGATTTCACTACCTCAGCAGACCAAGGGATCTTGGCTGGAAAATATGCAAATGAAAGTACTTTATTCTGATTACATTTCATGTTTAAGAATGTCGTGTAAAAAATGCTTACTCTGTTATGTGTGCAGATGGTGCCGTCCCAGGACACCCACGTGAGCAAGTCTAGCACCAGCGTTATCCTGGCAGACAACATATACCTTGCTTGAGTTAATTCCATTGTCTAAATATGTGACTTTTGTGCAAGATTTGCAAAACACAAAGTCACCTGATTCAACACTTAAACAAGTTCCCTGAAACAGCAATGCCTTTGCTTTTTGATTGAGGAGTGCTGGCTTGGCGAGAGCTAAAAAGTATTAAAATGGAAAAGTAAAACAGGCAGGGAATAAAACACAGATTTTTGCTCGTGTTAGTGAGGAATATTTATCTTTTTATTGCAAGGCCAGAAGCGCCTATAGTGCTCTGAAGTGAATAAAAACACAATTTTCAGGACACGGAATAAGAGTACAATTTTCTGAAAGTTAGCTCAAAGAACCAATTGGAACTAAAAAAGTATTTTCCAGCCTTCCTACAGATTGAGCTAATATGGCTGCCATAATCAAAGCTCACCAGCCGCAGAAGTCCTTTTACATATCTGTATAACAGTAAAGAATGGATTTGAAATGAGGGACAGATATTGAGAAAACTAAAACGCTGAATGAAAGGCTGATGTTTC
Source organism: Pleurodeles waltl (assembly GCF_031143425.1). Classification (NCBI taxonomy): domain Eukaryota; kingdom Metazoa; phylum Chordata; class Amphibia; order Caudata; family Salamandridae; genus Pleurodeles; species Pleurodeles waltl. The sequence goes on along the minus strand of NC_090444.1, from coordinate 1,030,923,433 downwards.
ATTGTGCTTTTGTAAGAGTTTAAAAAAAGGTAGACTACAACATTTTGGATGTCATAAAAAGTATACTATAAGGGTGAAGGCACTCTCCCTTCTAGTTACATATGTCAGATAGTCATATGTCATCAGTTTACAATATAGAGGATTATAGCTCTAGAAAAACTATTACGTTATAGTTAAAAAAACGTTATCACTTTCTTCAAAGTGTAAGAACCATTATCTTGCCAAAGGAGAATGAAGAGGAAGATATCAATTACTTTCCAAAGTGTGAAATAGGAATACTTGGTGTGTTCTTTTTAAGGCAATGCTTCACAAACATTTTAGGACCACAACCTAAATCTTAGAGCAATAAACTTTTGCCAACCACCTCTCTTTAACAGACATGATACCGGTGATTTTTTTATGTAGTAGTAAACATGCGTTCAGAATGCTGTGAATTACAAAAATAACATACCATTTGCCGTTTGTTTGTATTCCTTTATAGCAGAAATTATTTGTAAATGTCACCATCTTTTGATATGTCTTTATCTGACTGTGGCGAATATATTGATCTGACCACAAAAGTGGCAGATGGTGAACTGCACTAGAACTGGATCACTTTTCAGAGTGGGCTACTGACCGGTTGCTTCTGTTCGCTAAAATCACTAGGCTTCTGAAAAATTCTGGTGTTGATATCAGTGGTTTTCTCAAATTTGAAAAACCCTTCTGCAGCAGAGTATGACAAAAGGCCTAATTTCCATTTTCGTAGTGTGGTCATTATATTGAACTGCCCATAAAATTATCCCAGTGGAGCAGTTTGAACTGCACAAACGCACACATGCATGCAGACAGACATGCAGGTAGGCAGACAGAGACAGCAGACAGGCAGACAAACAGCCGATGGACAGATAGATAGATAGATAGATAGATAGATAGATAGATAGATAGATAGATAGATAGATAGATAGATAGATAGATAGATAGATAGATAGATGGATAGATAGATAGATAGATAGATAGATAGATAGATAGATAGATAGATAGATAGATAGATAGATAGATAGATAGATAGATAGATAGATAGATAGATAGATAGATAGACAGATAGATAAATAGATAGGTACTGCTTGGTAATGCTTGCAATGGTTGCTTTAAAACTGAATTTAAGGACATAGTTCAGCAAATGTGCGCCAGTGGTGATGGAACAGTTTGCAGAGTGGATGTGCTGACATCAATGTTACATCACTGAAGTCATAGGGATCATGTAAAATCCTAGCTTCACAGAAGGTGCAGCAAATGTATTCAACAGGAGAGTGGTAAGAGTATGTCCCAAATATCGTTTACAAAACTATTGCTCCATTGGGTGTAGATTTTCTATTAGCTCCACAGTATTATGCACAAAATATATTTAAGGACAAAACAATATTTTAGTTGCAACTTTCTGATACGGTATAATTCTATCATTGAGACAGAATAGAAAAAAGCTGGTGTCCTGCAGCAGGCATAAGAGAAAAGTAGAAGTCACTGGATGAGGGCGCTTTTGTGGAGAGCAATCACTTATGAAAGTACTAGTGACTAATAGGATGTGAGCATCTTCCGAAAAGGAACTGAGTGAAATTAAAGAAAACCTGGAGGGGCAGCCTTTGTTTTGTGTGTATCCCGAATGTTGTAGAGACAGAGGCCCTTATTACAACCTCGGCGGTCTTTTCAAAAGACCGCCAAGGCTGTGGGAGACAGAATACCGCCAGTGCTGGCCGTATTTCTGGCTCCCTATTACGACTTTTCCGCTGGGCCAGTGGACGGTAACAGTGTTACTGTCCGCTGGCCCAGCGGAAAAGTTACATCAACATTGCTGCCGGCTCGTAACAGAGCCGGCAGCAATGCTGATGTGCAGCGGGTGCAGTAGCACCTGTCGTGCTTCGGGCAGTGAAATGCGTGATGGGGCTATGCCTGGGGGCCCCTGCACTGCCCATGCAAAGTGTTTGGGCAGTGCAGGGGACCCCAGGGGCACCCCAAGTCCCCCTTACCACCAGCCTTTCCATGGCGGTGTTTACCGCCTTGGCCAGGCTGGGAGTCGGGGACTCATAATCCCCAGGGCAGCAGTGCTTGCACCGCTGCCATGGGGATTATAGTGGAGGGGCCGGCGGTATGGCCGTGGCTATTGCGCCATGGTCATAATAGCTGCTGGAACACCGCCAGCCTGTTGGCGGTGTTACCGCCAGCTTGCCGCCAGCCGCCAGGGTCATAATGAGGCCCAGAATCTCCAATGAGCAAATACCTCACACAGTTAATTAAGTGGCCTGTACATTTACACAGGTAAAAATAGTTTCAGTATGTGATGTACGCCATGGAGGCAGTGACATACCCCACACTGCTGTGGCTGTGCCTTCCACCTGCAGGTGCAAACAGTGATGGAAGAAATGCCTCATGGAAGCTGCCCAGGTCCAGGAACTCTCCTCCAGCCTCAGAATTCTGACCACTGGGGATGGTAGCCGTGTCAGCTGTGGTGTCTGTGTCCGAGTACGCCACGGGGCCAGTGGCGGTGCTTGCAGCTGTGTCTGTTGCGGCGGTGCTGGTGGCGGTGCTGGCGGCGGTGCATGGCTCAGCACCTGCTGAGGGACACAGCAGGATGCTCCTGCACCCTCGTATGGCTGCCCACTGTGGAAGAGGCTGGGGACTGTCGTTGAGGCTGTAGACGTGCCTGGGGTGGTGCAGGTGGCGGTGCAGGTGGCGGTGCAGGTGGCGGTTGTGGTGGCGGGGCAGCTAGTGGTATTCGCCGCCATACAGGTTGCCGTGGTCGTGGACAGAAAGTGTGACACTGGTCCCTCAGTCGGTGCCACCATGCCCTCTCCTGACCTGCTTTTCAGCTTTTGGCCCTTCCCCAGCTGGGGATTTGGTGGCTGAGGTGCTGGGCTGGGACCTGTAAAGCCTGGCCCTAGGGGAAGGACGGGGAGAGTTGAAGGGAAGAGGTCAAGATTTGCCAGGAAACGTTTTTTGGACACACTGGGACGGGAAGATGGAGGGGGTTTGGGAGTGGAGGTAGCGGTAGTGGTTGTAGGAGGTGTACGTCTGCTGAATTTGGGTGAAGGTGCATGGGTTGGAGGCTGTTGTGAGCTGGATGGCTGTTGGGTTGGTGTGTGCCTGCGTTTGTGTACTTTGGGAGGAGGGCTCAGTTACACACTGGGAGAGTGGGGGTGGTGAGTGCACGTGAGAGGTGTGTGGTGATGGGCATGCTGGTGATGGAGGCAGTGGCTGAGGATGTAGTGCATGCAGGTGTGAGTGGAAATGAGACAGAGAGGCAGGAGGAGGACGTGGAGGAGGGGGATACAGTGGAGGAAGTAGATGTTGGTGTGTCTGCATGGGGATGGTGCTTGTGTGAGCGCCTGTGGGATGTGTGGTGATTATGTTTGCCTGAGCCTCTCCTGTGTGTTGATGAGTGTGCATGCTGGTCTGATGGTGTGCTTGGGATAGGCTAGTGTACAGGGGATTGGGTCTGGGTGGAGGAAGTTGGAGGTGGGAGGCTGGACACAGGGACAATTGCTGCCATCAGTGCTGAGGCCAGAGCCTGAAATGCTCTCTGTTGGGCTGCCTGCCCGGTATTAATGCCCTGCAGGTATGTATTTGTTTGTCGCAAATGCCTCTCTATACCCTGGATGGCATTCACAATGGTAGATTGCCCAACAGTGATGGACCTCAGGAGGTCAATAGCCTCCTCACTGAGGGCAGCAGGGCTGACTGGGGCAGGACCAGAGGTGCCTGTGGCGAAGGAGGGGCGGCTGTACCTGTTGATGCGGTGGGAACAGAGGTGCCCGCCACCGCAAAGGAGCTTCCATCAGAGGACGAGTCGCTGTCACTGCTGTCTGCTCCAGCCCCACCGTGGAGCTCCCCTCGCCCTCTGTCCCACTGGTGGCTTCAGACTCCATTGTTTCGCCCTCCAGGGCCAAGTGGGTTGCAGCTACCTCATGCTCCGGCGCCAATGCTCCCCAGCCTGATGATGCTATTGCACACAAGAACAGGAAGACCACAAAATGGGGGGGAAAGACAGAAGAAAGACATGTTCAGTGCATGCAACACCACTACCATTGGTGGACACAACACACAGGGAGAAGCCCTCAGCACTACGCCATGCACTGACACTTCCTAGAAATTTCAGCTGACCATGGTGTACGAGGCCTAAGACCAATTGCAGCACACCTGGAAGTCACAGAAGCCTGACTAGGTGTAGACTAGTGGGCTTCGGTTGCCACATGGCCTCCCTCACAAGGGACCTTGCCTACCAAGTTCGCCCTGGCCTAGGGGAACCCACTGCCCACCTCCCCCACCCAGACACCTTGTCATGCGCGCAGAGTCAGCTGAATGAGAGTGTACTCACCCCCTTGTGGCTGCTGTGATGCCCTCAAGCGCCCATCCAACTCCAGATACGCCACCGCCAGGATCCAGAACATCAGTGGGGTCATGGTGCGACGGGCACCCCTCCCACGTTGGGAGGCCATCCCCAGCTGGGCCTCCGCTGTCTTCTTGCTCCAGCGGCACAGGTCCTCCCATCTTTTCCGGCAGTGGGTGCTCTGTCTGTGGTAGACCCCCAGGGTCCTAATGTCCTTGGCGATGGCATGCCAAATACCCTTCTTCTGGTGGGTGCTGACCTAGAGGAATGGTAGAGGGGGAACGGAAATTACTTACCCGTCAGGACTGTCATACTCATTGCCCCCCAGTTCCCACCCTTGCCCTGACGTACAGACACTCCCTATCCGCACATGCAGGCCTCAGCCCCCCCAATGTATCTTCCATCCACACCACTCAAAACAGGCATTGCCCATGCAGCATGCTCACAGTGTACTCACCTATTTGTCTGGAGGACCGTACAGTTGCGTGTACTGAGGGAGGACCCCATCCACTAGTTTCTCCAACTCCTCCAAAGTGAAGGCAGGGGTCCTTTCCCCAGACACGTTAGCCATCGTCGCTTCCAGACACAGGTCACAGCAGCACTTGCAGTGTAGGCCCTCTCCTGTTGAAGGTCAGGTATCAAGTGAGTGAACAGACAGAAAATGGCGGTCACGTCCGAGGTGGTGCGTACCGTCACTGCCGGCGTACATCGTCATTGGCTCCTGGGACCCAAAGGGCCCAATGTTAACCAATGCAGAATTGCGCTGGGGTCTTCGACCGCCCACCGCAACAGTGTACAACGCCAGCGAAGTTACCTCATATCCCCTTGTCCCACCTTACAGGTCAGGCAGCTGCCATTTCAGGAGGCCAGATGGGATGGATGTTAACTGCATCACACCTATCTAGGCCGGGAATATAGACACATACCGGCACATTGCGGATTAATAACGTATCTGCAAATAACACATTGTGATACCTCAGTGTTGGATGACTCTCTGCTCGCTGTTCTCCTCCATAGGGCTCGTCCGCTGGGGCAGGTGATGAGATGGCGGCCTGCTCCGGTGTACAGACCTCTGGTAGACCTGTCGACAATGGAAGAGAGACACATCCTAGTCACCTAAAGAACTGATCGTGCAACAATCCAGGAACTGTGTGCCCAGTTGGAGCCGGACCTGATGTCAGCTATCCGCCATCCCACAGGAATCCCTCCTCTAGTGCAGGTCCTGTCTGTACTCCATTTCTGGCAAGTGGGTCTTTTTAAACAACAGTGGCCATGGTATCAGGGATGTCCCAGCCAATGTTCTCTAACGTGTTGTCCAGAGTGTTGTCTGCCCTGCTGAAATACATGTGCAGCTACATCGTGCTCCCTCAGGTGGAGGATTTGCCCACAGTGAAAGGTGACTTTTATGCCCTGGCAGATATCCCCAACATCATTGGTGCCATTGATGGTACACATGTGGCATTTGTACCCCCCCCCCCGCAGGAATGAACAGGTGTACAGAAACCGGAAGAGCTACCATTCTATGAATGTGCAAATGTTGTGTTTGGTAGACCAGTACATCTCCCATGTGAATGCCAAGTATCCTGGCTCAGTCCATGACGCTTACATTTTGAGGAAAACAGCATCCCTTGTGTGATGGGGCAACTCCAGAGGTACCATGTGTGGCTAATGGGTGAGCCTAAAGTCCCCACATAGTTTCATATGCTGTCTGGGTATTCGGCTGTCCCTAAGGGTTAGTGTGTGTCTAACAGTTGTCCCTCGACATTTGCAGGTGACTCTGGTTACCCCAACCTGTCATGGCTCCTGAACCCAGTGAGGAATCCCAGGACAAGGTCAGAGGAACGCTACAATGAGGCACATGGGCCAACTAGGAGGGTGATCGAACGCACCTTCGGCCTCCTGAAGGCCAGATTCCGGTGCCTCCATCTGACACGTGGCTCCCTATACTACTCACCGAAGAAGGTGTGCCAGATAATCGTGGCCTGCTGAATGCTGCACAACCTGGCTTTGTGACGCCAGGTGCCTTTTCTGAAGGAGGATGGGCCAGATGGTGGTCTTGTGGCAGCTCTGGAGCCTGTGGACAGTGAAGAAGAGGAGGCAGAAGAAGAGGATATTGACAACCGATGCAATACTTCCAGTGAGACACAGGTAAGAAGATGCCACTGCTTCCCACATCTCATTCTGTTGTTGGAACTAGCATAAGTCTGTCATTTTCATTTAGTGTATGGACCCTGACTTGTCACTTTGACTTTCCATTTCACAGATCTGGGTCCCACTTTGTGCCCTCTGCTTAATACTGCTGGCCTACAGCTGTGTTACATTGGTATGTGAACAAGTAAATTGACATTGCTATATTCCATAGTTATTGAAATTACACATTTGTGAAAGCACAGACTGACTCCAGATTGTTTTGTGATTGAAGTGTGTTTATTCCTGTGCTAATAAGTGGAGGGAGTTGTAAAATGGGCTGGGGGGATGGTGGAGGAATGTCCATGGCAGAGTCCAGATTATTTGTTTCACAGGTGCATTGTCCAAAGGGGCATAGGAAGTGGAGCAATGGCAGTTTAAGGATGGACAGGGTGACATAGTGGGACAGAAGGGTGACATTCAGGGGGGTCTCATTTTCTGGCGGGGGTCTTGGCAATGTTCTCTGTCTTGTTCCTGGATCTCAGGGACCATTTGCGGGGTGGTTCTCCAAATGCAGGGGGTGGGGTGCTGGTGTCCTGTTGTTCCTGTGGCGGTGCCTCCTGTACTCTAGCGCCGGCGGAGGTGGAGGGATGTTCATCGTCCAGGCTAGTGTCAGGGGCCCCTTGTTGTGCCACTGTGTCCCTCCTCGTGTTGACAAGGTCTGCCAGCACCACTGCAATGGTAAACAGGGTGGTGTTAATGGACTTCAAGTCCTCCCTGATCCCAAGGTAGTGGTCCTCCTGCAGCCACTGGGTCTCCAGAAACTTGGCCAGTACCGTTACCATTGTCTCCTGGGAATGATGGTAAGCTCCCATGATGCTGGAGAGTGCCTCGTGGAGAGTGGGTTCCCTGGGTCTGTCCTCCCCCTGTCGCACAGCAGTCCTCCCAGTTATCCTGTGCCTCTGTCCCCTGAACCGTGTGCCCACTGCCACTGCCCCCAGGTCCCTGATTTTCTTGGGTTGGTGGGTTTCCCTGGGTTCCCGGTAGTGTTGGACACACTGCTGATTGACGTGTCCTGGGGACAGAGGGATGGGCTCACTGGGTGGGTGCTGTGCTGGTGTTTCCTGAGTGGGAAGCTCTGTGGTGGCTTGTGACAGTGTCAAGGGAACCGACTGTCCCGAGGGCCCAGAAGGGCAAGGCTGGTCATCTTGATCCAGGCTTGCAGAGCTGCTGTCATCACTGTGGGCCTCTTCTGTGGGGGATTGGATATGTCTGGCACCTCCTGTCCGGTGACGTTGGGTAGGGGTCCTATTGGGGTGTAAATGCATAGTTATTGTATCTGTGTGTGCCATCGTGTGCAATGGGTGGTTGACCCTCTACTCCAGTGCTTGCATTATTGGCTTGGTACTTGTGTGATTGGTGATTTTGGGGCATGACTGAGTCTCTGTAGTGGACATGCTTGGGTGATGGGTGTCCATGCATTGGTGTTACATGCAGGGCTTGGTTTTGGGATGTGTGGGTTATGTTGGTGGGGTATCTGTGCGTTGTTGGGGTGATGGGTGTGAGGGTAAGGGTGGGAGTATGTGATGGCATGCAGGTGGGGTGGGGGGATAAGGTAGTAAAGATTTGCCTTACCACAGTCCAGTCCTCCTGCTACTCCTGCGAGGCCCTCAGGATGCAGTATTGCCAAGACTTGCTCCTCCCATGTTGTTAGTTGTGGGGGAGGAGGTGCGGGTCCACCGCCAGTCCACTGTACAGCAATCTGGTGTCTGGAGACCACGGAACGCACCTTCCCCCGTAGGTCATTCTACCTCTTCCTGATTTCATCCCGTGTTCTTGGATGCTGTCCCACTACATTGACCCTGTCGACAATTATAAACCATAGCTCCATCTTCCTAGCAATGGATATCTGCTGCACCTGTGATCCGAATAGCTGTGGCTCTACCCGGACAATTTCCTCCATCAGCTCCTCTTCAGAAAACCTGTGGTGTCGTTGAGGTGCCATGATGTGGTATGGGTGATGTGTGAGGTGGTGTCTGTTGTGATGTGTGAAGGTGTGTGTTGGTGTGTGTTGTTTGAGGTGCCTTGATGTTGTGTAAGTGATGGTGTTGTGTGTCTGTGGATGCTGGTGTTGTTTTAGTTAGTGTTTCTCTGTGGCCTGCTTTCAAATTTCTGGTAGTAAGGGTTTGTGGGTAATGTGGGTGTGTGCTTTATATTGGATTGTGTGTGTGGGTGTGGTGTGTGTATGTGTATCAGGTGTGTGTATTTCGATTTGTCCAATGTGGTTGTGTTTTGTATATGTGTGTGTATTTTGAGCGCGGCGGTGTGTACCGCCAATGGATTACCACGGTTGAAGGACCGCTGTGATGATTCGTGGGTCGTGATAGTGTGGGCGTATTCTTGTTGGCCTGATGCTGTGGGTTTTGTTATCGCCAGTTTATCACTGACCTTTGGTGTGGCAGACTTGTGTGGGTGTCTGTATTGTGGCAGATTCCGGGCTGTGGGTCGCAATACCTGTAGCGGAATTCCGCAGCCGCAGCGGTATGTTGGCGGTCTTCTGCACGGCGGGAAGCGGGATTTACTGCCAAGGATGTAATGAGGGCCTATGTTTGGTAAAAAATTGACTGGATTATGAAAAAAGAGGTGTGAGACAAACCAGGTAAATGGTTTTTGCTCTTGATTCAGTGAGCACAGGATTGCATCGCTATAGGGACATTTTATCAGCCATCAATTAAGTGTGTACCAAAACAAGTCAAATTCCCTACAATGTTCATTTTGTGTGTATGGGGAGGGGTTAATGTAGTAATACAAGAGCAGGATTGAATTTATCTTGGGAAACTAGATCACGTTGAAAATGTAGTAGAACAAAGAAGACCCTTTTTGTGTTGTGGATGAGCTGTGATTTTAGTGGATATTTGGAGGCAATTACACCTCCCGGACTCACTCACCTCACCCATGTCTTCCGATATAGGCTATCTGGTAATACCTCATCAAGCCTAAACTCTAAAAGTAGTGCCAAGGCACCCCACAATCTTGTGAATACAATGCAATGGACTAAATTAACATAGAGATAAAGTTTTTCAATGAGTTTGTGGGAAGAATCGGTCAATAGATGTGAACTAAACAAAAACATGCCTCTATCTACCTGACCCATCTCATTCAAACGCATCCATGCCTGCTAGCCGTCGCCAGCATTGAATCGACTGTATGAAAGAACGTCTACCACAAAAATATTGTCGTACAAAACAATGTGGTCCCAGTATCAACAACCAAACTATCGACTTTATATGTTATGTAAAGTACAAGAATATCAACTACAAAAATTTACGGAACAAACTATAGACATTACTTATCAGTATACGTATTTCAATTCAAGAAACATATTTGCAACTAAAAAAAATGTTTCAAAAAGCAATACTTAAAAAAAATGTATATCCTAAAATTTAACGTTTGCATAACCTGTACAATCTGGTATTATCATAAAAATATTCTGACAGATTATCTCAATAATATTAATCCATCACTAGTTTCACGAATATCATTGGCATTTTAAGATTGCTGTACCAACGTTTCAGGACTGTATTTGAATTATAGTCCTCTTCAGAAGGATAATATTCAATATTGTGGGAAATTACATGTAGGTTTGAGCACTTTTATCCATCTACACACGAAAACGTTGAAAAAACGATTCACAAATGTACTATTTGGTTTTCCCTTAAACGCGTTACTCTAATGGAGAATACATTCCTGATGGCCCACTTTGGCCATGTGGTTTGCCACAAGAAAAGGGACTGCACTCAATTAGAGGTGGGACCAGGCCTAGAGCATAAGCAATACTAGAAACGATGTAAAAAGTCACAAACCATCAGTAATGATGCAAGGATTGATGGGAAGTCAAAAAAACACAAGAGTCCGAAGAAGAAAAATAGGTTGTTTTTTAGGAGAGAGCAAAATAATGTCAGGTTTTACTACGTGTCATCCAAAACATTGGTGCATTGGTGTTTAAACAATTAAAGTACTGAATAACGTGACCATAAACAGATAACAGGTGCGAGGTGTGGCACACTAAAACTAGCCTAGCAGCTAACAGTGATGAGAAGGGAAAGATATGGATGGTCATACCCTTAGTAGGTTATAAGTTCAGAGTGCCACAGAACTAAAGATAGTGTCCCACACGGTTAAGGGGAAAAGATGTTGATATGACGTCCAGGACCATTAAGGCACATCCTAAGGCACAGTATTGGCATCTCAAAAAAGTTGATGAAGCATTTTTGGTGGAGCACACATAGAAGAAATGACGATGATACATAACACTCTGATGCTAAACAACAGAAAGATCCATCAATACAAACCAAGGAGGTGAACCTGTGATGAACTGACTCAGCTGCACCAAAATCTCGACCATCTCCAAGACTGGACAGACGCATGAACCCATGTATGCACTGGGAGTTTCATTGTAAGCATTTTGGAGTACCAGTTCACTGCATGAGGCCAAGCAATATTGAATTGTACTTAAAACTTTAAAAAAAGAGGGGTCACACAAAACAGCTGAAATATGTCTTGTCCAGTGTCCCGAAAATACTTAGGATGACACTTGGTAGAGAGAAAATGAGTGAGAGGTAGTCGTAGACAGAGAGAGGGAAAGTAGCTGGCATAAAGAAATAGAGTTAACATCACTAAAAATACCACTTTCCTGGGGGCTGAGGGAAGGTGGGAGGGGCTTAGGAAATTGCTCACTTTCCCTTGCCTTAAAACATCTCTGGATGCTAGGGGTGGGGGGGGGGAGAGAGAAGGGCTGCCCAGCAACATCTTTTAAACAGCGCCACAGGCATGGGTCGACCGTTTGAATGACCACAGATTTCTTGGATTAATGGATGGTGCACAGCGCTGATTACAAAGACTACTTTCTAAACCCACCTCCTTCCTCTTTTCACTACCCTACGCTTTCCTGTTTCTTTGTTTACCTCTACTGGGTTCTTAATCACAACTTCTTTTTCCCTCCATTACTGTTTTCCGATATTTCCTCTGTTTTTCTTCCTCCCCTTTCTCCATTTTCTGCCTTTCTCTCATTCTGATCCAACGTTTGATTATAAAAGTAGGATCCAGTGCCTTAAAATGATGGCTGGGCCCTAACAGCTGCAACCTCCTGCATACATTAAGCACACATGTAGAATTGGTCCAAAAATCCACCTACTAGCACTCAGAGAAAGTGGGCCTTGCATGACAGAGTGAGGTTATGAAACATGTCAAACCTTTGGCCCAGGGTCTTAGTTGGGGAAATCATTGTAAGATGGCGTGCTTACTATTACTAACAAGTCGATACCACAGCGTTTGTAGGTTTTGCCTCGTAAAGGTGCAAATGAGGGTCAGATTCTGTGTGTAACTGGCCCCTATTCAGGGCGGGAGTCGTGCTGGCCTCTCTAGGCGCACGGGCCACACCCACAAAGTATGGCCTTAATGCCAGCCGTAAAGATGAGTGGCTTCAGAAAATCAGAAACGTTCACGTCAAACTCCACTGGTACTCTCGTAAATGTGCCACCCACGCTAAAGGGTTGCATAAAATGTGGTACTGGGTGTTTGGTCAATAGATTAAAAACTTCACATACTTCACAAATGCCACGGCTTGGTTCAATGCTCTTCGGCTAATCTGTTTTCCAGGAACTGACACGAAATACAAGAAAGAATGCTATCGTTTACTTCTGCATAAAAGCTGGTGTTATTCTTTACATGTTGGTTCACTGCACTGCGGAATGCTTTGTCGTTGTGATCTCTAACATACCAACGTTAGCAGAGAACTGTGTGAGAATTATGAGTGATAGAAGAGGAATAGGGGTAGTACACCTGTGAATATGCACCACAACATCACAAATGCTAAGCATGTTTTCATATTAGGCAGAATGTGTTTTTTCTTTTTTGGGCAAGAATATTCATTCTGTAAGCTTGTCTGAGATAACTGCATGTCCAATGTCAATGCGAATTTAGTATGTGAGAGAGTCAAATGAGTACCAAGGCCGCCACAGGTTGTAAGAAAGGAAAGGGAAGGAAAATGTGCACCATGCCCGGCTGTGAGGGAGTAAAAGACAGCCATAATTGGGATGCAGTGGGTTCCTCGAACGACTGGCCTTAACCTGCCATAGATGGGCTACCTGCTCCTACTGGACCTTCGACCTTCGCTGTCCTCCACCCTCCCTTCTTTCAATAAGAGTCAGCGGCCCTTAAGGGGTGGAGATAAAAGGTTTCAGTTTATTAACATTACGTCAAAATTAGATAGTCATAAATTATCATGACAGTAACTAATCATTGATATACATAAAAAATCATGCAAAACTTCATCATAAATCCATCAAACAGTCATAAATCAGCGATCTCCAGATCTCCAGTTCGGCAATATCATAAATCATCTTTGACACCACCATCCAACATAGGTTCCTGTTCATGTGCAGGATGCGAATGCCCCTTGGGATGCACGCATCAGCTTCTAGGATTCCCTTTCTATGGATGTGTGACATCCGAGGCCCTTTCTGGTACCGTGTATTGGCTGCAAGTTCCGTTTCTGCTTTATGACAATCCCCTCTGGCTCTCTCCATTGCCCTCAGTGTCCTAGCCATCACGGCTTCTGGAGGGGTCACGCGCTTCTCTTGGCATTAGCCCCTTCAAAAGGACCTTGCCAACACTGAGCACTGGTTCTCCTGCATTCATGTATGGCTACCTGACAAGGAGAATGGGGCAGTGCGCGTATTCTCTCCACTTTGACCCCAAACTTCCCTTATTTTCCTTGTTCATGTACGTACGTCCCAAAGCCCTCAGAGCACGTTAGTCGTGGTCATTTTATGGTTCGACTCTGCATCCCCCGCCCGAGGTTCTAGTCACTGCTTATCCTGCTCTAATGAAAGCTACAGTCACGCATATGTGAATGGGTAATTAAGATCCATTTATAGAGATAGAAGGCATATCTCTCCTGCTACTAAAGCCTGTAAGATAGTTCACTGCAATAATGCGCCTGCTGCGGAGTCCACTGTGCATGCAGCCTGTAGGTTGCAGGCTCTGATTCTTTAACGTGAGGTAACATTTTCAATCTTCTCGGGTTTACAAAATGAATACTATCTCGGATTTCAGAAGTAACATTTATTTTTAAAAGGGCTAGAACATTGCAGACCAGTAGCAGCAAGTAAGAGACAACAAAAAAGAAACTATAACATGTTGAAAGCGAGTGAAGGCAGAAACACATATTCTCTAGAAGGAGTTATTTTTTAGATTGTACAGCCATCTTGAACATTGTTTCTACCACCACTTTACTTGTTGCTCTCATTCTCTAAACGTTGATCCTTTCAAAGGTCATTGTGGTTTGTGTTTCATTTTGACTCATGAGATTGTTGGCGTAACAGAGATTCATGCTGTTGTGGTTGACTTTTACTGGGGAAACTCATCTATTTCGAGTGACCCACAAACTTTACAAGTCAGTTAATAAGGGACAAGATTAATAGATAATCACATAAATTACTGAGGAACTTGGAAATTGTTCATAGGAAACTTTGCTTCCCTCTGCTAACATGCCACTGAGATCTGGAACATCATTACCATCCTCACCCTCAACATAGTCTTGTTCACGAGACCTGGCTCAACCCTGCATCTGCACCCAACATCGCCATGGCCACGCCCAACAGCCAAAAGGTAACACACTGGGACCACACCAACAAACATGGAGGGGAATCGCTGTCATCCACAAGGAAACCATCCACTGCACCACCACTGCAGACCACACCATCCTGATCATGAAACACCTCAACTTCCATCTTAAAACTGATAGCAAAACCACCTTCAAAGGCACCCTCGCCTAGAGTCCTCCTGGACCATGCCCTGGCTTCTGCGATGCCATCCCTAAATCCATTGCACCACTGGCAATCAACACTAAATACTACATCTTCCTTGCAGACCTTAATTTTCACCTCAACTACCCCAACAATGCCCACACAGCCAACCACCTCAAAAGCAGGAAGATCATCGGCCACACCCAACTAGTCACCAACCCACCACACAATGCTGGACACATGCTCAACACTATTTTCATAGCCAGTGACAGAGACAAGTACAGCCATGTCACCAAGCTCACTTGGTTGGACCACGCTGCTGTCTGCTTCACCATCACAACAGCCCCCAGCACCACCAAGCCACACAGCACCTCACACCGCTGCTGGAACAAAGTGTCCAAAAGCCATTGGACCAACACCCTCAACTCCTCCCACCCAGACACACAACCAACCTTGAACAGGCTGTCAAGAACTTCACTGCCTGCATCACTGACTGCACCAACAGAATCTCCCTAATCAAACCTATCAAACTCTAGAGATCCACCAAACACGCCAGCTGGCACACCCTGGAACTGAGAACCTCGAAAGGCAACTGCAAACAACTGGAAAGGCAATGGCACACCAGCAAGGACCCCACAGACCACACCACCTTCAGGACATTGATCAACCATTACCACTAACCCCTGAAAGAGACAAAAAAGAATGCCCCAGCCGACTGCTTTGAAGCCATCTCCAACTACAGCAAAGAACTCTTCAGCATCAACAAGAAGTTCTCCAACCTCTTAGCAATCAGAAACATCATCACCCTCTCCCAAGAACCCTGCAACACCATGGTGGACTTCTTCAATGACAAGTTTGCTACCTTCTACAAACACTTCAAACCCAAATCCTACACCTCTGACATCCTCAGTCTCCTCACTCTCACAGACACAAACTGCGACCACCAGATCACCATCTGGGACCAGCTCACCATACAGAGCATCACAGCTATCATGCACACCGTCCACTCAAGAGCACCCACGGACCCATGTCCCCACCACTTCTTCAATCTCAAAAACAGGATTATGAGCAATGAACTGACCGCCAACTTCAACACATCCATCACATCGGCTACCTTTCCAGAAGAATGGAAACACACCGAAGTCAAGACCCTTGCTCAAGAAACTGTCCACTGAACCCAGCTGGCTCAAGAACTACTAGCCCATCTCCCTGCTCCCCTTTCCTGACAATTCCTTCAAAAAGGCCATTAACCGCCAACTGATGGAAGACCTGGAGAAATATGATCTTCTGGACCCATCCCAATCTGGATTCTGTAAAAACCACAGCACTGAAACCACCCTGATCGCAGCCACTGACAACATCAGAACCCTTCAAGACCAAGGAGACACAGCAGCCTTGATCCTCCTCAACCTCTCAGCAGCTTTTGACACTGTGTCACACCACAAAGATCGGCAAACATCAACCACCGCCTTAGCTTCCACCAACCCTCCAGACATCTGCGTTTTGCTTCCCTCTCCCTTGCACACACCCTCTGCATCCACCAAAGCAACAATGGAGGACGCTTCTTTTCCTACCTCACCCGAAGTCATGGAACAGCCTCCCCCTCCACCTCCGGACCTCACTCTCTCTTCAGGAATTCAGAAATCAACTCAAGACCTGGTTGTTCAATTGATTCCACCTGAGCAGATGGCTCTCAGCTCTTGGACACTCTTGCGGGTGAATAGCAGCAATTTACAAATCCTGTTTTGATTTAATTGATTTGTTTGAATCAAAGCTAACTCATTTTGAAGCAACATTTGCAATGTAATCTGTCCATATATAATATTCCCAAACAAAATTAATTTAATCCTAAATTCAAAATTAATCTAGTAGTGCTGTAGCATTTTTTTATTTTTCTCTACATCTAAAGTAAATATATAAAATTAATTTACATTAATATTTAACATGAAAATAATTTTATTATTTATTCTTGTGTTTATTTGTTTTATATATTTTTTAATTTTCCCTATGCTTTACCAGGCTCTGTCATAGGGAGACTCAACAGTCAGGACGTACATCTCAGCATTGTAAATTACAGGGAAAAAGAAAAAAAGTTTATCTAATTCAAAAATAAATATTACAAATATTTTTAGACTTTTTTAAAGACCTCAATCGTCTGATCACCAATTTCATTCGGGAAAATGAGAGGCGTACAGTAGCAATGTTAATGGCGCAATTACCAGTGGAGGCCTTGGTTTACCATATCTGGAACATTTTTATTTTGTAGCTCAGCTGCAATGGGTGTGTGCATGACTCTATGGGGACTTTCTGCACAAGAGAGAGGCTTATGAGCACCCCAAATCTAATTTAGAGTAAATTAGACCATAACCAAAACAGAACACTTTAATTGTCATTTTTTGGGGGGAGTAATACGGGTGATATCAATAACCTGTTACTATATATATATATATATATATACATACACACACATTATCTAGTAGCGGTCGCCAATAGGTAGTTATAATTAAGACCTAGTTTCTATAGAAAAAGCGTTTTTGGTTGCTAATAACTTTGACGCCCTTTAATAAATCTTCATCAAATTTTCATAAAAATATGAAGCTCACTTCAGCGTCTGTCTGGAAAGTTTTGGGGTGATCAGTCACTAGGTAATATACACCTCTATATCTCTCTCTCTATACATATACATATATATATATATATATATATATATACAGTATATATGCATGCCACTCTGTGATTATAGTTAAGGTGACCAGAGCTAATCCTTTTTTTTTTAATTTTTGTCCCTTTGTAACTTTGCATCCATGTGATAAATGTACATGAAACTTTGCAGACCTGCGGCTGCCCGTTTCATTTTGGGAGGACTGAAGGTTTTGCGGAGTTTGGTCAAGGGGGTACAAAGAAACAAGTGGTGGTCCCAAAACAGGCTTCAAATCCAATGCATTTTCCATGAATGTTTGTATTTCACATAGCACAAAAACTGTCAGCTGGATTTTTATCAAATATGGTAGCATACCATATTACGGGGGCACAGGTGATTCTGTGGGGGTACTGCAGGTAACTAGAGTAAGTAAATGCTAAGTTTTAAGGGCTTTCAACACAGTGATATTTTGTATCACAATACTACTAAAAGTAGCAAGAAAGCCAGAAAATAAACTAGACTGCATATGTAAAGCTTCAGATTTCAACAACTGAAAAAAACATTTATGGTCACATGCTAATGGAAACCTATACAAATGCATAAGGAATATAATACATTTTAATCTACATACGTTTTCTTTGCATGTTCTCTGGCTCACAAGAGAAAACTGACCCAAGAGGCCAAACAAAAGCCATCTTTCTTATGCACCCTCTGTGCAACAAAATTAAATATTGACGTAGTAGTGAGCCACACAAACTTCTATTTGTAGGTCATGATAACTGGCCACTAGAAAAAAATGTGAATGTCAATTTTTATAGCCATAACAATGATTGCCTTTCATTCATGTTGACTTTAGTATGTAGCCCAATCCTACTAGTCCAAAAATTAACCAGATTGCATATGTAAAGTTTCAGATTTACTACATAAACATGTGAAAGACACACCTATGGCCACATGCTAATAGAAATATGCAAGCAAATACATAAGAAATAGAATACATCTTAATTTACATAAGTATTTTGTGCATGCTCTCTGGCTTACAACATAAAAGTGGGCTAACTAGCCAAATAAAGACTATCTTCCTTATGTACACCAGTGCAACAAAATGGAAAAGTGACCTAGCAGTGAGCTACACAAACTACTATATGGAGGACATGTTAATTAGCCATTGGGGAAAAATAACAATCTTATTTTTTATAAGATGGCAATGTATGCCATTCCACTCTACAACACTCCACTGTCTGCTATTCCACTGTATGCCACTCCACTCTATTCTACTCCACTGTACACCACTTCGCTGTATGCCACTCCACTCTATGCTTTACACTGCACACAACTCCACTCTATGTCAGTTCACTCTACGCTATTACACTGTATGAAACTCCAGTGTATGCCTCTTCAGTGTACACCCCTTCACTGTATAGCACTCTGCTATACACTACTCCAGTGTATGTTATTCCACTCGATGCCATTCACCAGTATGCCACTCAATTCTATGCTATGCCACTCCACCGTATGCTACTCTACTCTATGCCACTCCAGCACATGCCATTCCACTCTATCCTACTTCATTCTACACTATTTCATTGTGCAATACCCCACTGTACGCCACTCCACTGTATACTATTGCACTCTACCCTATTCCAATATACACCACTCCAGTCTACACCAATTCACTGTATGTCACAGCACTGTATGCTACTCCACTATATGCCATTTCACTCTATGCCACTCTACTATACACCATTACACTCTAAGCTAGTCCACTTCATGCCACTCCAGTATATTCTACTCCACACTGTGCCACCCCGTGTATACCTCTCCACTCAATACCACTCCATTCCACGCTAGTCCATTGGACACCACTCCACTGTACACTATTCCAGTCTACACCATCCCACTGTATGCCAATCCACTCTGCACTATTCTACTCTACTACACTATTCTACTCTACCCCACTCCACTGAGCTCCAGTCTATGCTATTTAACTGCACATCATTCCACTCTATGCTCTTACACTGTACGAAATTTCAATCTTTGTTCCTCTATTATATGGTATTTCACTCTACCCCACTCCACTGTACGCTATTTTACTCCACTCCACCCCACAATACACCACTGCAGTCTAAACCACTTCAATGTACACCACTTCACTGTACGTACTACACTATACGCTATTACACTTTATGTCATTCTACTGCATTCTACTCCACTCTATGCAACTCCAGTGTACTCCCCTCTACTCTATCTCCACTCTACAAAACTCAACTACACTCTATGCCACTCTAATGGACTCTACTCCACTCTATCCCCATACACTTCATTGTCCAGATTTGTGCTCAACTCTAAGCCCCTACAACACTCTACTACACTCTACAACAGTTTTCAACATTCCAACAGTGTACAATGCAGCACTCCACTCTACTGTATGAGACATCACTCCAATTTATGTTTCCTTGACTGTAGGCTACACAACTTCAATGTATGCCACCCCACTCTGAGCTAATCCACTGTACCCAACTCTACTCTATGCCACTTCACTGTACACCACTCCATTCTATGATATTCTGTTGGATGCCACACTACTGTATTCCACTCCACTCTATGGTTTTACATTCTACCCCATTCCAGTGTATGCCAATTCTGTCTACACTGTTTCACTGTATGCCACTGCAGCGTTTCTGCTACTCCATGTTCCAGTGTTTCAGTATAGGCCACTCTACTGTACACCACTCCACTCTACGCTATTCCACTCTATGCCAGTCCACTATTCTACACTCCACTGCAGTATTCCACTGTACGCTATTCCACTGTATGCTACTCCACTTTACGGTAATCCACTCTACGCCACTACAATGTATGCCACACCAATCTACGCCACTTCTTTTTTTGACACTCTCCTCCCCTCTATATAACTCCACTCAATAAAAGTCTACCTCACTTCATGAAATACTATGACATTCTACTAAACCCTATCCCTGTACATTCCACTGCCCAACTCTAGACTCTACTCTATGCACATACACTTCAAAGTACAACACACTATTTCAATCTACAACATGTTTCTATATGACACAGCAATCCATTCCATTGTATGAGACCTCCACTCCAATTTATAACAGTTTACTACCCACTTTACATCAGTACACTCCACCCCATGCCACTGTACTCTGACACACCAATATACTCTATTGTACTTTACTCCACACTATGTTGCACCACTCCACTCAACTCCAATCCAATGTATGAGACTTTTGCTCACTATACACTACTACACAGCAATCCACTTTACACAGCTCCATTGTGTCACACACTACTGCACTATATACAACTCCATTCTACAACACTCTACTACACTGTATGCCACTCTTTGACACTTCACTCCTGCCTCTATCCCTTCACTCCACTGTATCACACTGTACTGAAGTTTATGCCACTGTACACTCCACTCCACAATACTCTGGTCCACTATACGGAACCGTATGGAATTCTTTGTATGCCACTGCATCCCACTTTATTTCACTCTATTCTGACGCAGTATTCACTCTACTCCACTACTCCACTGTATGCCACTCCACTCTACACCACTCAATGCCATTGTACTCTATAACACTGTATGCCAATCCACTGTACCACACTCTACAATACTGTACTGTACTGTACATCACTCCAGTCTACAAAAAAAAAACTTGCCTCCTATTGCCTCCTACTGCTATTCTACTGTAGCCTACATCACTTTCCAATACTGCACAACAACTCACTACACTCTACTGTACAATATGCTACTCCAAATTAAGTAACACTTTACTTGGCTGTATGCTAAGCCACTCCACCCTACTGCACTGTAAAGTGTGTAAAGAGGTCCGCTCCACCTAATAATTTGAAGGTGGTGGATAAATTGTAAATGAACGTTATAACTATACCTTTAGAATTTTTTTAAAGTTTGTTTAGTCTAAACTTGTTTTGTATACAGAAATACGTTTTCCGTACTATAACTAAGCTTTAACCTTATCTTTTTTCATTGAATGTAACATCAGCTATTGGAAATTAACTTAAATGAACCAGTGTGAATGGCACAAATAGTCAATCAAAGAGGATGCAGACATTTTGTTCCAGGATTGACGTAGTGTTGAGAGGTAACGAGGACTAATACAACCTTTAGGTCTACAGTAGACTTTGAAATGAGCAAGGTATCAGTTTTCAATAGAAGTCTCCATTTTCTAAAAAGAATAACACCATGCATTGCATCCCTATCCTTTGTTTTATTCCCATTCCAGGCAGAGAGTTAAGATGGTTTGAAAGACTGCAATGTTTACATGTTCAAGTTTTTCATGTTCAACGTTTTAAGTTTAGTGCCTGGGTAATTAAAACTATTGCATATGGATAAAATGCTAGCATTTCATTTCAACAAAGAATATTAAATGATGATTATTCATGTGATAGCTGGGGGGGTCTTTGCAGGCAAGCTAAACTTGATATGTAATGTTTGGGTAATCATTTTGGATCATAAGTGCTTTCACGTGTCACTAAGATTGTTACTTTACTTGATTGTCCTTTCATTAACATAAGTCTATCCTCTCTAGTTTTTCTGAAACCACTCAGTTTATCTATACTAGTGTAAGACTCAAGTTCTTTTCATGTTCGTCTAAAACAGGTCAATCACTTTTTTGGATGAATAAAAACCTGCAAGTACTGTTGATAACATGCAGAGGAAAGTCAGGTGCCTATCCACATCTATGGGCAACAAGACAATTCAAAGAAACCTTCCTGGAGAGAGCTTGTGTTAATTAGGATGGAGCAGACAAGTGGCTCATGCATCAAACTCCTTAATTGAATGGTAATGATATGGACGTGTCACTTGAAGGGCACAGTAACTTTTTTATTATTTGGGTGATCAGCAATGTACCAGCAGCTTGTTTGGTTGTCTATTATTGGTCCGAGATTAGCTCTCAGCTAATGGTAAACAATTCTGGAAGCCTATTCCCCACCCTCTAACTCATCATGCACCATGCTTATCTTCACGCTCTAATATTATTATTATCATTTTGTCATCTAGAGGCCTTCTTCGCTTGTGCAGGGACCATCGAAGGCACTTCTGCTCCATGGTTCAACCCTGAACCCAAGACAGACAATGCTATAAGAATGCAGATGCACCGTCCATTTATATAAAGTGTAATTTTTCTTTTATTTTAAATACTTTCCTAACTTTGTCTGTCCTCCCTATTTTTGCATTTTTCCAGCCTAGGTAATGATTAGCTAACTTGAGAGTCTGAAGACTTTTAAAGAGGAAGACTGTTTCAATTTGGTAACTGATCTCTCATCTTTCTTTCATATCAGATGCAACATGTTTATGTTTGTTGATTTGTTAAGCGCATGGGTACCCTCGGGCTAGTGCATATTAAACAACACAGCAAAACATAGAATTTCCAACTTTATTGAGGAAAGAGTCAGTCTTTAACCAATTTCCCAAACCTTGGTTCCTCATCCAGAAGCCACAACTCTGGGGTCATTGAGTTCCAGGGTTTGGGAACTAGATTGGCAAAGGATCTTTCTCCCCATCTAGGGCCATATGTACGGACACATTTTCCCATAGACACAGAATGGGCAAAACTGCTTGCTACATCTGGCCCCTAGTTCTTTGAATCTTTGGAATATTTAGAAGACAATTCATAGAGGATCTCAGAGATCTAGTTGGACAGTATGCTGAAATAAGGACTCTGATTCTCGAAGGGTCCTTGTTATGCAAACCCAATGTGCAAGACATAGGGATTTGCAGGGATTTGAAATTCATTCTGGCTTCTATAAGTAGCCAATGTAAGGTTTCCATGGCTTCGTCCACTGTTCCATGCCTGGGAATATTAAGAAGAGTTCTGGCCACCATGTTTTGAACCACCTGTAGTTTCTTTATCACATATTCTGGTGATCACAGGCAGAGGGAGTTACCGTAATCCAGGCAAGATAACACCAGAGATTGAATCACAATTCTTCTCTGAAATCAAATCTAGGATCTTCTTAATGGCCCTTAATAGTCCAAAACAGGTGGCTGCAACCTTTTTATACTTGAGCATCCATGACCTGGGCTTTATCTAGTCACATTCCCAAATTTGTGACAGGAGAGTTGTGGGTCAGGGGATTCCCCAGGCAGTCTGACTAGCCAATCCATGGAAACTGTGTGGTTCCCTAAAATCATTGGTTTTGTTGCCATTACATTTTAGGCAACAGTTTGCCATCCAGCAGTCCACTATTTCTAAGCATGGTACCAATTGATACATTTCTGACCTCTGGCTATCAGTGAGAGAGACCACAGGTTTGGGTGGTCATTACGACCTCGGCGGTCTTTTGAAAAGAGCGCCGAGGCCCCGCGAGACAGAATACCTCCATTGCCGGCAGTATTCCTGTCTCCCTATTATGACATTTCCGCTGGGCCAGCGGACGGTAACAGTGTTACCGTCCGCTGGCCCAGCGGAAATTTCACATCAACATTGCAGCCGGCTCGTTATAGAGCCGGCGGCAATGCTGATGTGCAGCAGGTGCAGTAGCACCCGTCGCGCATTTCACTGCCCCAAATTCGGGCAGTGAAATGCGCGACGGGGCTATGCCTGCCCCTGCACTGCCCATGGCAAGTGCATGGGCAGTGCAGGGGCCCCCAGGGGCACCCCAAGTCCCCTTACCGCCGGCCTTTCAATGGCGGTGTGTTCCGCCACGGACAAGCCAGCGGTCGGGGACTCATAATCCCCAGGGCAGCGGTGCTTGCACCGCTGCCCTGGGGATTATGACCGCCAGGCAGAATCCTGGTGGGAAAATGGAGGGGCCGGCGGTATGGCCGTGGCAATTCCGCCACGGTCATAATTGCTGGCGGAACACCGCCAGCCTGTTGGTGGTGTTACCGCCAACATACCGCCAGCCTCCAGGGTCGTAATGACCCCCTTGGTGTCATCCATGTAGGACATTATGGATAACACAAACTCCTTGATGTTGTCTGCCAGAGGACGTAGATAAATATGTAAAAGTGTGAGGCTGAGAGCTAAGCCCTGTGGTGCCCTGACATAGTGGGCAGAGTTTCGGATAAACAGGAGCCTTCCATAGTTTGGAAGGATCTATCTATTACAAAGGACATCAGCTAATCCAGTGCCTTATACTTCACTCCAACCTCCTCCAGTCTCTCAGTTACAGTTGGGTAGTCAACAGTGTCAAAGGCAGCACTTAAATCTAGTAGAACAAGGGCAAGAACACCTCCCTGGTCAAGTTGGTGTTTGAGTTCCTCCATCACTGCTTGGAGAGCTGACTCCTTACTGTGTTGATCTCAAAAGCCCATTTGAGTGGGGTGAAGTAATGATTATCTTCAAAGAAGTTCGCCAATATTTGATTCACATGTTTCTCAAGCAACTTCCCCATAGCAAGCAGAAGAGAGAATGGGCGAAAGTGGCCCAAAAAAGCAAGATCTAGGTGGGGATTTTCAGGAGGGGCTTAATTAATGCATGCTTCCATACTCACTGACTTGATGAATGTTGTGTTTGTCTCTCTCTCACCCTTCCCTAATTCTCCCCACCCATCTATTATTAACAACCCCACTCCTCTTCCCCCATGTTTTGCAATCTATTGTGGTAAAAACTTCCATCATCAACAGATATCGCACTTGGCCATGCCTACTGTTACAGTCTGTGCACATGTCACCCATCCTACTCAGCCAAGAAAGGGACATCATAGTGTAGAAAATACATTATAAATAAACAAGGATAGGTAGTGTACAGGTATTTCCTCAATCTATGCTCCATGGACCCTACTGAAATAAGAGTCTCCTGAACCTGGGGGCTTCATTATGCTTACTGCAGTAAATAGCGCTACTCCTTGTTATTTTATAAAGATGGCCTTGTCTTGCATTTTCCATTCAGTCTGTGTCTTTTAGTCTGGTTGCCTGTAATGCAAATTGAGAATACGTTGGTCATTCATCAATGTCATTGAGAAAAAGAGGACCCTTGTTTTTCCTAAGATGTCTTCCCTGTTAGCGAACGACTACTACCACCATTATGGCCCTTTGGAAAAAAACCCTGCCTTAAGTATTGGGTCAATAGGGAGAGGTAGCACAAATCCTTTTTTTCTACACAGTTATGAAAATATGTTCTGGATTGTTGTTTTTGTTTTGTGTTGGCAGACACCATTAGTGGTCAATAGATACTGAAGGTAAAGCAAGGGTTGTAAGTTTACCTATATCACTGATGACAGGATCAGGGTGCTAATCCTGCTCAAGCCATTAAGGGGGAAATTTGGTGTTGTCATTGACAGTTTTCTAACACTCATTACAGAGGAGTTGACTGGAGGTGGCAGGGTAAGGTAACCTACGTAACAAGGAAGTTCAGATGGATAGAGACTAAAGCGATGATAATGTGCATGGAAACAGTTGCACAATAGCTCTGTGATGGGCCAAGTGCTCAGCACAGAGTTTGCTATGTTGAAGGAGCTTCCTGTTTAATCAAAGGATAGTCTACACTAACCAGTAATGTCAAGTAGTTACTTAAAAAAGACACATATTGACGAAAAAATCAATACATTTGTTAACATAAAAATCTAAAATTGTCCTATCACCTCCAGCAACAGGTCCACTCCCATCTTCCTAAATCCCCCAAACCCCACTAACACCACTCATAGAAAATCTACCCCATCCCCACGTTGTCCTTCCACTATACACTTCCTGCAATAGGATAATACCTCCCTTAAGAATCCATTGTCAAATGTCCTGCTGGGCGGTGGCAAGGCCCTGCGGGGCCACTTTCACCTCTTCCAGGCTTCTGAGGACTTGACGTAGAATGGTTTCGGTGGTTAGGAGGAGTGGCTGCTGTGGTGTCTGGCTGCCTGGAGTGGCAGCAGCAACATGGATAGGATGCCTCCTATAGGCGACTTGAGTTGGCTGCAGATTTTTCCTCCTCCACCCTTCCTCCTCTAGGATCACCAGCCAGCGGTACTGCACTGCAGTGGCCTCCATCTTCCTAAGGCAGAGCTCAATGACTATCTTCTCCCTGGAGCACCTGGACTTACCATCTGGCTGGATCATATAGATAATTCAAGAAAAGAAGAACAGAACGTGAGTTGTAGCACTTACTGCAAGCATTAGTTTATATAGTCAGACTGTAGAACAACATTGCTGGTCCCCTAGGGCCACTGGAATTATTTTTATGTGATTCTTTGTCAAAAGGGACAGTTTACAACACATAATTCACATAAAGCAGTATGTGTTATGAATTGATGGCTACCTGTAATTCTGAATCTAAACTAAAATGTGTTTGCCCTTCTTCCAAAACTAAAATAATATAAAATGCATGCATAAACTCAATTGGCTGGCCAGGGCACCCCCTTTATTACCATATTCGTCATTCTTCCCACATTTCTGGTGTTGGAAGAATCTTCTTCCTTCAGAAGATTTGGAATATCTAGCTGAAGAGGGTGGGAGGCAATACTTTAAACACAATGGAGCCTATTCACAAATTGAATTTTATAGTATGGTTAGTAGTACTGCAATAGTGCTACTAACATACTACAAAATGCAATTCACAAACCTAAATGCGGAGTCTCTGCCTTCACCTTTCCTATCTTTTCTGTGAGGAGATGTCCATACCGACATTTAGTAGTAAATGTGGGTGGGACAGACAGGAGAGGCTGGAAATTGGTGCCTATTTATGACTAAAGGAAAGTGTTAAGTAGGAGAGTGGAGATGTTTTGGGAGGTTTAGGGAGGGACAAACACCCACCCACAAAAGAGCAAGCCTATTGATGTTCTTAAACTGCCCTTCTATAGTTCCTGCAGCCAGAAAGAACCCAAAATTGCTATAAATGTACTCCAGCTCGGAGTTGGAGTGGGTTCATGACCACATGTGGCTGGCCAATGGTACTGCAACACCCTCTCATAAAAAATATGGCAGGGATTTACAATAAAACGTACAAACTAATGTTGAAAAAAATTAAACTATTTAAAATATTAATGAATTGTATATATTGCTAAAAAGTCTATTAATAAAACATAATCATATTTTATTATCATCGTTTTTTTAATATACAAATTAATGTTACTCTAATACTTAATAAAAATAATTAAAATACTTATAATACATTTTATACATCAATTTTAATGATTTGTAATGCATAGTAAAAATTATATATTTTTTATTTTAGGTGGATTGTTTTTAATTCAAACTTCAAAATTTGTTTTTTATTTCATATATTCAAAATAATTAAATTTAAAATTTTAAATTAAGTTATTAATGCTGTAACCAACTTATATTGTTTTACATTTCAAATAAATATATAAAATAATTAACATTAATATTTAACATAAAAATTATTTTTTTCTATTATTCAAAAGTTGAATATACTTTACCAGAGGGAGATCACCACCCTGATTTCGGAGGTCTCCACCAAGTGTGAGGAGCATCAATTACAGTTGTAAAGTCACTAATAGCAGCAACTTTATGGTCACATTTAATAATGATTTTACTGACTTCACCCCCATTTTTGTTGGGTGGAAATGTAAGTCTACACTTTTGAGTTAGTTTGCAATTGTAAATGGGGAATAGCCAAATGTAGTAAAGTTACTCAGAAGTGTAAAAGTAAATGTACTTGTTGTAAATCTACATGTATAGATTTACCTTTGTTAATAGGAGTTAATGTGACAAATATTTAACTCCTAGTGCACCTCTTTACCAACTGTGCACAAAACGATTTTATTCTCAACATAACCTGCTTCTTTTCTAGCTGAAACACTCATTTTCTTGAGGCTGTGAAAGTTCCAAGTGAACACCCCAACATAACTGAAGAGAAAACTCATCCATCTTGCTATAGATCAGTATGAAGTCATTTGTGACGTTTACACATGCTAGACTTAACTGGACCCTCCAAGCCACACATTCCATTTTCTGCCAAGTCTTACTGTTGACACCACCAATTCTTTTTTGTATTCATTGAAATTTTTTTATTTGTTTTATTTGTTTGAAATTGTACAATTTGATTTATATGGGTATCTTTAATGTCCAATGCATTATGACCATTTTCTTTCTTTTGTGTCTTTTTTTAGATGTGCTTTCTTCTGGTATTGATATTGCATGCTTTCATTCATTTCCATGTGAATCCCTTGCAGTACCTGTGAGCAGCTATACATGTTGCCTGACTTACCCCTAAGCTCGCCTTGAAAATATTTGATCTCATTTGGTCTGTAGAGCTATTAGGGTACATGTAAGTATAATGTTTCTGAATTGCAACTGATAAAGACGTTTGCAGGTGTCTATTGATATATCATGTCCCTCCCAGTGTGCTTCCTTATTTTCCCCTTTCCCCTTCTACTTAGTAGCATATATTCCCCATCTCACTGTCATTCTCCCTTCCCAATCCCAAATTTAGACCTAGAACACAGGACAATATGTGAAGCGTTTTAGACATTCTTGGCCGAGAATTTTTAACATAACAAATGGGACTATAGTATCTTTCTACACCCATACCTATGAGAATTGCATTTAAGAATGTGAAGTACTAATTCAGGATTACTTCTGTATATACTTGTAAATAAATGTTTTATGAAAATGCCTCCTTCCCTCTCTAGCTTTGTTATGGTCATAGATCTTGGTAAAATTCTTGACCCAGGCATCAAAATTTAAAAACAACCAAGTTCCTTTACCACTGAGTTATCCTTCTCCCACATAGAAACATGGCATTATGCGTAATTATTGGAAATTGGGTTGTTATCTGGTTGAGGGGGGTGAAACCCTCCTCAATCAGGAGTTACCAAGGATGCAGCTGATAAGGGGTTTGAACTTGCAAAGTCATTTGTCGAAGATGTGTCACGCACTGGCTGGTTCCAAAGAAGTTATGAGGCCTGCAAGATGCAGTCCTGCATCATAGCAAACAAGGATGCCATCAAGGAGGTTTGTGCAATGTGATGGGCTGCATTGAGGATGAGTCACACAGTGGTGGTTCTGAAGAGGCTGTGGGTTGAGAAGTGAAGGTCTGCATCAGAGATGCAGCGGTTCTGATGAGGAGTCTTGTAAGGCGATGCATCACACTGCATTCTTTCTGCTGGGACCACAGCAGGGCTGGCAGATCATCTTCAGGCCAGCTTCCAAGGATCCAGGTTTAGGGTAGTACCACTTGGGAGGGTAGTACTCAAGGTAAGTGGTGGGTTCAAGGTGGCTGGAGCCATCTTTCCCTGAGGCTCTGGTCAGGAGGCCAGCAAACTAGCCCTTGGAGTCACTCTGGTGGTTCTGGGTTCAGGATGCAGGCCCAGCCCTTCACTCAGGCAACAAGGCAGCAAAAAAATAGGGCTAAATAGTAGCATCCTGACAGAGCAGCACAGCAATCCTTGTGAGTCTTCCACAGGTCCTGAGGTGTACTGAAGAGTTGGGTCTGAAGGTCCAGTATTAATACCCGATTCCCACTTTGAAGTAGGAGAAGGTTCTGGAGGTTTCCAACCTTAGCGGTGTTTGGACTTTTCTGTCTCCCTTCCCTGGACCCAGATTGTCTGGGGTCACAATAGTTTAGGGTCAACCCTTTTTGAGTGTGCAAGTGTGGTAAGTGACAGCTCCTCCCCCTTATTAAGTCAGAAATGGCCCATCCTCCCAACACCTGTAGCCCTTTGTTTCACTGTATGAGAGCAATACACAAAGACCAACTGCACTCACGTTAGTCATGTGACCCAGGAGACAGGCGGCAGACATCAAGGGGCATATTTATGAGCCCCTAGCTCCTCCGTGCAACACATCACTGTCATTTTTCTTATGCTAATGTGGCCCAACAAGGCCAAAATCCCAATGCCATATTTACTAAGTGGTGCAATGCCTGCATTGCACCACTTTGTAGCCCTTTGTGCTACATTATGTCTAAACCAGGCATAATGTATGCAAAGGGGGAGTTCTCCAGTTAGGTGGGGCCGAAGAAATGGTGCAAAGAAATCGAAGAAATGTATTTGCGTAACTTTTTTCGGCACTTTTAATGCCTACTCAGAGCAGACGTTAAAAGGAGGCACACAATTGGTTACAATGGGCCTAAGTAAGCTTTGAAGGATTAGCTAACCCTGCCATGCTCCAGACTAGCGTAAAAAATGCTGACACTAGTCCCCTAACTACCGCAATGGTGCACCATATTTTAAATGCAGTGCACACATGGTGGCATTAACGGGGCGCTAAGAGGCACAATAAAAGTGGCGCTGCACTGTGTGCAGCACCACTTTTCTTAATATGCCCCCAAATGGCTGGGACAAGAAAATGCCTACTTTCTAAAAGTGTCATTTTCAGAATTGTGACTACAAATCCGACTTTACCATGAAGAAGGCTTTAAATTACAAATCTTTTAAAATCAAACTCAACATTCCTACCTGCTCCCAATTGAAAGATAACACTTATAAAAAGCAATAAGTTAATCAAAAGTTATCCTGTAGAAGAGGTAGGCCCTACAGTAGTTAAAAATGAAAGTAAGAGATTTTTACTACCAGGACATGTACAAGTTAAAAGTACATGTCCAACTTTTTAAATACACTGCACCCTGCACTCTGAAATCTTTAGGTCCTACCCTGGGGTAGAGGTGGATGGAACTTGCGGAGTTTCATTCCACAGAATTCTGTGAAGTCACAAAAAAACTTGGCAAGATTCTGCAGAGTTCTACCAATAAGTGGAAAATGTGCATGTCATCCTGCTTACACTGCAGTTTAGCTGCAGCAGCACAAGCAACACTGAAATATCAGCACAAACGTTACCATACAGTACGCAAGAGTGCGCAGCCATTCAAGTTGATTTTGCTGCCACTCAAGTAGCAGCAAATCTACTCGAGAAGTAGCCCTCTGAGCATGCCAGCTTGCGTTTCTGGAGACTGCTGGAAAAAAAATCCACCAGGACACGATTGGCAGAATTTAGCCATCACACTTTTGTGGATTCATTTTAGTTTGCCTGGGTACGGGAGTTTAGCTTAGCTTCGAGTTGCAGCCCTGTGCCCTTTTACTCAGATAACATTCTCTGTTTTATTATTCGTTTTTTATTCATTTTAGCATGGCTTGCATTTTAGAAGAAATGTTATTTCATAATCAGTTGCCATTCCGTGAAAGCATAATTATCAGTAATGTACATACTAGATTGTCACTAGGGCCCTCATTATGACATTGGCGGTAAATCCCGCTTACCGCCACGGTGATGGCTGCCATCATACCATCGCAGAGGCAAACATCCTTCTGCCATATTATGACACACACACACCAAACAAACAGAATACTGCCACAAACACAAATCCGACAGACAAAAGGTAAGTGTTAATCTTTCGGTACGCACATCCATACCGTTATGCCAACAAAACAACGCCCTCCACATTATGACCCACGAATCACAACAGTGGACATTCAACGGCGGTAAACCATTGGCCGTACACACCGGAGTGGTCATAATGTCCACCCAAATACAAAACAAGAAAACATTGGCCGATACCATAAACACACACCTGATACTAATACACACACCACACCCACCAACCAACAGCACTATAAAACACACACCCACATTACCCACTACCCTTTGCCAACACAAAAAGACTGCAATAGCTAGCCACACAAATCACAGAGACAACTACACACACCACAACTACCCATTCATCTGTCACACACCCCACATCCCACCACATTACTCAACACCCTCTGCACAACACACACCACACAACACCCATGTCCCCACAAAGGCACCCCTGTTTCACTGATGAGGGGTTGCGGCTCATGGTTGAAGAAATAGTCAGGGTAGAGCCACAGCTGTTTGGTGGACAGCACCAGCAGATATCCATTGGCAGGAAGATGAAGCTATGGTGGAGAATCGTGGACCTGGTTTACGCCGTGGGACAGAATTCATGAACAAGGGACGACATCAGGAAGAGGTTGAACAACCTATGGGGGAAGGTACATTCCATAGCATTAAGGCACCAGCTCGCTATCCGGAGGACTGGCGGTGGCCCCCTACCTCCTCCCCCAAAGCTGACATCATAGGAGGGCCAAGTCTTGATAATCCTGCATTCTGTGGGACTCACTGGAGTTGCCGGAGGACTGGACACTGGTGAGTCAATATTTACTACCTATCCCCTCCATACCTGCATGCCCCCACCACCCCTCACCCTGACAGCCATCACTCCACTCCAATCCCACATAGTGCACCACCACAATTAAATAACCTAAATGCCAAGCCCTGCATGCATGCCATAGCCACTGCATGCACCTCCCTCCCAGCCCTGCATGTACACCCACCACCAATGCATGCACAGCATGAAGAACTAACAATCGGACAATACATCACCATACACAAACAAAGGTGGCAGGGCAATAGCAACAATATAGGAGATGCAGAATATGCCACAGACATGTAGCATAATACAGCACTTACATCCCCACAGGTGCCCCAGCCAATCTCAGCGACGAGGAGGTGCCACGGCTACTCAGTCCCCCACCAGAAGATGCCCCCAGTGATGACAGCAACTCTGTACTTTTGGATCTGGATGAACTCCTAAGCCCATCAGGGACCACTGGTCA
Organism: Pleurodeles waltl; assembly: GCF_031143425.1. Classification (NCBI taxonomy): domain Eukaryota; kingdom Metazoa; phylum Chordata; class Amphibia; order Caudata; family Salamandridae; genus Pleurodeles; species Pleurodeles waltl. The sequence goes on along the minus strand of NC_090444.1, from coordinate 1,030,890,969 downwards.
GTTGGCTACCCCAGCACACACCCAGTCCATCACAGAGCCGCCTCCCTCAGTATCCAACACCAGAGTAGTCACTCAACATCCCCACACTTCTGTCCCCAGGACACGTCAATAAGCAGTGTGTCTACCTGTACAGGGACCACAGCCACACTTCACAGGCAAGTCAATAAGGGTTCTGGCGTCAGTGGTAGTGGGCACACTGTTCAGGGGACACAGGCACAGGGGTTCAGGGACACTCGGAGGACAGCTGTTCGCCAGAGGGAGGACATGCTCAGGGAACCGACTGCCCAGGAGGAACTCACTAATGTCCTTGGGCCTTACCAACAATCCCAGGACAAGCTGGATCAGTTGATAGACAACATGCAGGAGAACCATCTGCTGCAGGAGGAACACCATCAGGAGATCAAGAAAGAATTGCAGGCCCTGAACACCACCATGGTCTCAATAGCAAGGGTGCTGGGTGATATGGCCAACATCATGAGGGAGTACACATCACACCAGCAGGCCCCTTCCACTATCCAGTCAACTGACCAGCCCTCCATATCTGCTGGAGCTAGTGGGAGGGAGGCCCTGCCACAGGACCCACAGGCCACTAGCACCCTTCCCCCGCAGAAGGTGAACCATCCCGCAAACGGTCCCTGCGAACCAGACAGACACCAGAGACACTTGCCAAGACCAAGACTATCACCATTAAATGAGCCCCTCCTGAATGTCCCCCTTGTGTTCCATTGTGTCACCTTGTCCACTTTGAACTGTCATTGCTCCCCTTTTTATGGCCCCTTGGACACTGGACTTATGCTACAAACAGACTGGACAACAACACTGGACTTTCCTCTACCATCACCCTATTCCATTGCACTATTCCTTCATAATTTCCATTTCAATAAACACCCTTGAACACAACTGGAGTAATAGTGCTTTATCTGACAGAAATTTGCACTATATTGAACTGTATCATCACTATTTGCGTTTTAATGAGGTTTGATTGGACCGACAGCTGCCAAATGGTGTAGGAGTGACTCTATCGCCTACAAGCCCAGGTGCTGCCACCCCTAATCTAGCAGTCTTGTTGAGATACAAGAGTCTTTACGACAGCGCCACATTACAAGAGTAACACAGAGTTCCCAAATTTCTCTAATTCTATGGCAGAATGAAATATTACACCCACTCCTACCATAGGGGTGACATATATGTATTAATAAGGAAGGTTTAGGCCTGGCAAAAGGTTTATTATGCTAGATCGAATTGGTAAACTGCCACACAGGCTGCAATGGCAGACCGAGACATGTTTACATTGCTACTTAAGTGTGTAGCACAATCAGTGCTGCAGGCCACTTGTAGCATTTAATTTACAGGCCCTGGGTACATGTATTACCACAGTACAGGTGATTTACGAGTAAATTAAATGTGCCAATTGAGTGTAAGCTAATTTTACCATGTTTAAAGGAGAGGGCACAGTCACTCTCTCCTTAGCACTGGTCAGCAGTGGTGAAGTGCGCAAAGTCCTAAGGTGAACAAAAACGAGATAGCAAAACTGGAAGACGAAGGCAAAAGGTTTGGGGGAAGAACTCCCTAAGGCTGTCAGGTCTAACAGGAATAATTTTCTAATTATACAGTGTGGACATGCAGGCCCCTAAAAAGTCTACATAACAATGTTGCCTCCAAATGACGAGGATCAGGCATGGTGCTGACCTCAAAGTTTATGAGCTATTGGGTCTGATTCACAAAAGTAAGTTACACTTTTGAGTAACTTTACACTTTTTAGTAAGTTTACTACTTTTGGTATTCACAAACTCAGAATGTACACTTACTGCACAAGTGTACTTTACATGTCTCCAACCCCAGAGTAAGGTCCTACCCTTCTGTAATTAGGTGACATCTCCTCTAAGCCCTTCACTGACCCACCTTAACCCCCCTTACACCTCCCTAATTCCATCCTTTTTAATAGTAAGTCTGTCCCTTTTTCTACCCACGTCTGGATGTTCCTCCCACATGTACTACTAAAATCTATACTTATGTGTGTAGACCGTGCATGCAGGGTGGAGCACTCCGCATGTGTAAGTATAGGAAAAACATACACTCTGTAGTACGTAAAACATACTAGAAAGTGCAATTTCTTAATCAGGCCCAATGTGCTCCAGAGATAAGATTCAAAAACGATTTTCAAAATACAGTCAGTAAGAAAGGACTGACTCAAAAAGAGAGTTTGAGATCAGAACTTTAGAAAAACCCATGAAGGTGTGTTACAAATTTAAACGTACAGTACAGACATTAGTAAAATGCAGATGCAGTGGTAATCTTAATGAAATGCATAGAAGTAATTTGCCACAAAGGCTTTCAATACAGAATAATGCAGTAATGAACACAAATCAGGAAAAACTAAGGGCCTGACTTAAATGTTGCCAGAGAGTTAAAACCTGGTGGTGGGGGCACTGAAAGGCGCTCAAAATCCCGCTTTGTGATTTTCTTTTTGAAAATAAAGGAAAATTGTAACTTTGCCGTACTCCTCAGTCATGTTTGACAGAGACGTCCAGCAAAGTTATAATGTATTGGCAGGCACGTCCTTGATGGCGGTTGATATCAGTGGTTGAAATGTCCACATGACTGACATACATTTCAAAATGTACTCCATTGACCTGGCAGAGGATGGGCCGACTGCTAAAACTTAAATCAGGTGCTTTGGAGAAGACGGCACAGAAACATGACACCGTTGCTGAGTGCGGAAAAGGCTGCTTTATTGGAAACAGGTGCACTTACAAATAACAAACCTTGGCCTTCGTCTTACAAAACTAAAACCTCACTAAACATCAACAACACCTATCCAAAGTCCGAGCCCCCTCCCCTACCATGCCCTCCCCTTTACTTTTCTCCTTGCCCAGATGTATTTGTCCGTTCCTGCTTTCTTTGTCAAACCCATTTGTTGACCTTATCCATTCTTTAATGCAACCTGACAATCGTCCCTGCCCAGTGTCATAACTGTTAATGTCAGCCTACCTTCCTGTCCGTCTAGTCCGTCTATTGTGCCCCTTTCAATAACTCAATAACTGCTAGGGTCCTGTCAGATTCGCTATCCGTACGTATTTCATTTTGTCATGTAAGACTCACTGTTGCGCCAGCACGTGCTTCCAGCGACAAACATACATTTGTTACCCCGTGCACCCGTTCGGACCCTGGGTTAATACCCCACCAGCTCTTCCGAACATTAAGACTAAACCACTGAAAAGGGGAAGAAAAAAGAAGGGGAGGGGAGGGAGGGAAACATTTTCCCACCTGCACCTCCACTACCGGCCATTGTGTCACCTACTGACAAAATGGTGGCCGGTACAATATGGCCCCCTATATATATCCCCTCCTGCCGCCCACCTAAAAAGCACAAAAATAGCCCTTGCTGCCCTGGGCCATACCACCCTTCCCAATCAATCCCGTGGGGGGGGGGAGACCTCGCTCACTCGGTGGTCCCGCCCAGGGCCTCATTGGGGAAAATGGCACGGAAACATGACACCGTTGCTGAGTGTGGAAAAGGCTGCTTTATTGGAAACAGGTGCACTTACAAACAGCAAACCTTGGCCTTCGCCTTACAAAACTAAAACATCAACATCACCTACCCAAAGCCCTCCCCTAACCTACCCTCCCCCCCTACCTTTCTTTTCTTCTTGCCCAGATGTACTTGTCCATTCCTGCTTTCTTTGTCAAACCCGTTTGTTGACCTTATCATTCTTTAATGCAACCTGACAATTGTCCCTGCCCAGTGTCATAACTGTTGATGTCAGCCTACCTTCCTGTCCATCTAGTCCATCTGTTGTCCCCCTTTCAATAACTCAATAACTGCTAGGGTCCTGCCAGATTCGCTATCCGTACATATTTCGTTTTGTCATGTAAGACTCACTGTCGCCACCAGAAAAGCCAGCTAGCCTGGCTTTTCTGTCCTCACCCCCTGACCGCCTCATCAAATTTTGTGAAGCATCATTTTCAACGTCTCCTTTATATGAAGTAAGTAAAGTTCCAGCCCCACGAAAGACAAATGTACTCCGTCACCCCTGAAGAATTCTACGTCCTCGAACCGTGAATCTTGCTCCATGAAAGTGATACCCCGATCCGCACAGAAACTCCTCATCTCTTTATTTAACTTCCTCCTTGCCCTCTCAATGGCTCTGGGCTTCTTAGCCCCCCACCACACCTGACGCAGTACGAAACCTGTAAGGACCACATGGCACCCTGCCTCCTACTACAAATTTCCTCTAAGTCCCTCTTCATGCTTTTCATTAAACCCAGTCTCGTTGATTTAACTAGATAATTCTCCCCTGCATGCACAATCAAAATGTTAGAACACAACCCCTGCACCACTAAATTTCACAGACGAGGTAATAATTCATACCACCTTAAGCGTCCTTGCGCATCCCGACGCACATGATAGCGGTTACTCTCCAAACCCAGGTTCTCTCCAATGGCAGTTCTGCATGCTTGTCTGTGTGCCCATTTGATAAAAGAATGTCCCACCACCCAAATTGAAATGAAAGCAACTTCTGGACCTGGTACCACACCTGTAAGGAAAAAAAAACATGCATTATATTTATTAAAAACCAATGTGCGCATGTATCTTTTAAAACCATCTGACTTCCACTTCCCCATGAGATCCGCCCTACCCCACCCCCTCCTTCCTGCTTCTGTAGCCACCCCAATCCTAAAAGAATGGGTACCAAATTGCTCCTCGTCCTGTCCCAACATGGCTAAACCTTTCCTCATAACCGCTAAAAGCTGGTATGCTGTGACCACCTTGCCATCCTCATGGCGAAAAACCGCTCCTTCCCGGAATGTAGTGCGCTGACGCCACTGCTGAACCAGTACTAAAGGGCAAATGGCAGACACGGGTACCGACGCATTCTGACATCTAGCCCTCTCCCTACTTGATCTGTTTTGGAAGACTGCAACCTAATCGTGACACCTGCCCTATCTAAGGAAACATTACCCCATGAAATGCCAGCTTTGTGACCCGTACCCAGTAATTCAGAAACACGAAAGGCTCCAAAAATCATCCACGACATGAGTGTCTTAAACAACGAAGCCTCCTGCTCGCTCAAGCACACCACACTCATGCTCCTCAACAAACCCTTCAACAAACTCACTGACAGAGGCTGTCTCACTCTCTCAGGCCAGGATAGGTGTTGGATTAACCAAAGTTGGCCTGCTTCCTTTTTGGGGACAACACCAATCGGAGAGACAATCAAATTCTGCATCGCCAAAACTGTGAAAGGGACAGCCATGCAACCTTCCGTCACTTCCTTGTCTAGTTTCTCTTCCACCACTGCTTCTCTACCCCCTACCGATCGGAGGTTGTCCACCCACCTGCGCTCTCTCAGTCCCATGTACCCCAAACAGAAACCATGCGTAAAACCTTGAATCAACATGTCAGCATCTTGATGTCTGTCATATCCCTGCAACCAAAAACTCAAACAATCAACTTTAACTGGAGGACATGCTTTATCCTGCAAAGCCCTGTCTAAAACGTTGTCCCCCGGAGCCAGTAGGCTGTCCCACCACGTTGACCTGTCCCTGGGGAGGTCCCTGTGTTGCTCCTCCCCCCGACTGATTGGGCTGCCCATAACAGTGCACCAGGGCCTGGCGCCCTGCACACTTAGAACACTCATGTCGGAACTTGCAATATTCCTGAGTGCACGCTCCTTTATTGTAGTCCCAACATGCTCCAACGCGAGTGCTGGTAGTTTGACCTGACTGTCCTTTTCCCACTGCGCCCACCCCTTGGTTGATAAGTGATGGGTAGTCCACTGGCCGTAAATATGGACTTCCCGAATTTTGCTGGACCCATGTTATGTTGCCACAGATCCACGTCTACCTCACCCCACTGTATCTCCGGGTCCACTGCCATCCTTGCCCTAAATTCCTCATCATATTGAAGCGACGCGTAATCTCCATAATTGATCTGCGCTTTTCAGATAACGTCCATTTAATTAAAAAGCGCCACCGACCTATTGGGGTGTCGCTCGCAATACACACTTTAAAAAGACAGCAGTCCAGTTCTCTATATTCACTGGTACTTTAGGCCTTTTAGCCAACTCATATTCTTCCTCCTTCATTCGGAACTCCTGGTGTAACAGCTTCAAAATCTCAACATACTCACCTTTCCAAATATTTTCTTTTGTAGTCTGCATCAAATGAACCCCCATTGGCTTGGCCGTGCCCATGTAGGGCAATTTTGTTCCTGTAGCAACCCGCTGCTCTGACTTATCCTATACCTTAGCCGACGTCACAGATGCCTCACTATCTATTGACACTCCTGCATCTACAACATACACCCCTTTCACCAAGCGCCTCTCGTTCTCACTAACTTCGACTTTTGCCTCAGTCGCTACCGAAACCATTTTAATTTTGGCATTGCATGAGCCCTTACCTGGCGCCAAGGTTGGTGGCCGCTCCTGTGCCTTCCGCCTAACCAGCTGGGCTCCTTCCTGTATGCCTTCTCTGTCTGGACATCCCACCTGCAATGACTGATCAACAGGGTTAGAAAACCCCTGACCTCCCCACCACGCTTGCTCCTCCTCTTCGTCATCTGATATCTCTCCCTCCTCCAAACTCCCATCACTAAAGTCCAAGTTGTCATTGAGTACCATGTTGGAGGTACAGCCGCCGCGCCGTGCCACCTGCTGCTCTGCCAAGATGTTGCTCCCAGGAAAGGCGTGCCGATGGGCGCACAGCCTAGATCATCCCACCTTCCCCAAAGAGCGTCTTTGACTCTGAAATCCAATCCTCCAGTGATGCCATCCGGCTGCCTGCACTGGGGCCCGACTTCTCTTCTGCCCAGCGCCGCGGAGCCACAAACTGGCCGCCTGGGTAACCACCACTTGTCCCTGCCTCTTCCTGCCAGAAAAGGTCTGATGTGCCAGGTAGAGAACTAACTCCTAAACTGTGCGAGACTACCCTACTTGAAATGCCCCCTCCCCGCGATGGACTCCCTCACCTTCCTTCTGATATCCTATTCCCTGATTAACCGCTCTTGCCCCCCCAGAAAAATGCTTCTGCTGACCATAAACATGTCCCGGTGGCTTTACCTGCATAGGCCGCAACACATGTCCCAAACAACCTCCTTCATCAACCTCGTCCCCCACCCCACCCTTACTGTCAGACTCACTCCATACCAGCATCGTAGGCCACTTCAGTAAACCGGTACCCGAGTGTCTACACATTCCTCTTGAGCAGACCCTTCCTCCATACTACAGTCCCCTGCCCCTCCCAACTCTCTGCTATGCAAATCATCACTGTAACAGTCTTGCTCCTTTTTCCTCCCTACCCCTTTTTTGTGATTCCCTGAATGCGGAGTCTCTGCATTGTCATGCACTCCTTGCAGCATGACATGCGGGGCTGCCCTCAGCGACGCCTCCAAATTGTTTTTTAGCGGCCCCCCTTTCCTCCCCCAGCACCCCGCGTGCCTACCCACGAGAACTCGCTCTCTTTTTAGGCCCCCCAAACCCCACCGTCCCTTCTTTTAAATCCTTTTGGGCTGTGCTCGGAACTTCCAACCTAGTGCCGCCCACAGACTTGACTGATCAGGCGCCAGGAGGTGTGCGCTGAACTTTCTCTCAGGCTCTGCCCATCGCGGCCACCCCCACAGCATATGTAAGCCACTGCGCCTTCATAGACGATCCGGCATGCTTCACGGCCGCCCTCCCCGCACTAATCGTCCCGATCCTCCCTCCACCCCGCTGTTGCGCCGCACCGCGTGGCGCGAGCCGAGCGTTCGGCACAAGCCGGGCGTTCGGCTCGGGCCGCGCATCGCGTTCCTAAGACGCGGCGCGCCCCGAGCCTTTCCTGCACCCTGCGAGGCCCCAGAACTTACATGGGGCCTCGCTCTGCTCTCTCTCTCCGTTTTGTTGGGGTCTCCTGACCCCTCTTAACTGTTTTTGCTCCTTTTTCTTTCTTCTTTCTTCTTTCTTTTTCTTGGGTCTGTTTATTGCACTTTCCTTTATGTCTTTTCCCCCTTCCCAGGTTACCTTTTTTTTTCCAGCATTCCTCATTCCCTATTCTCTATGGTTTCTACTCCATTCTGTTCTATCTACTTTTCCCTATCTAAGATGGTGTCCTTTTTCTTCCTGTGGGTCACTTCCTGTTCTTTGGTATTTAAGGGAGGTGTTTTCTTCTTTTTTTTGCGCTGCAACACTCTCTGTTCAGATGGTGTCTTCGCTCCTGATTTCCTAGCCTTTTGGTTCTGGAATTCGCCAATTCTGTGTTATTTGACTTCAGTTCTTTTTGATTCCTGTTCTTTTGTTCTTGTTTTCAGGAATCTTTCTGTTGGAGGTTTTTTCCCTTTCTTTGGAAGGGTTTTTTTCCCTCTGGCGCTATTTTCTGAAGGTCACGGTCTGTTCTTGGAATTTCCATTGCCTACAGCACCGTGGCTACCAGAAAGAGTCGCCCCTTTTTGGGCCGAAGTCGAACCCTCAAGATCCACGCCACTAGATCTGCAGATTCCAGGCGCAAGCAGCACGTGAGTCGTGACAGATTGCAGCGCCAAACCATCCCGATGTCTTCTAACACCATGGATGACACAGTGGTGGCTGCTGCAGATCCGGATCAATCTCTCCTGACGACGATTCAGCAACAAGCTCAAGAATTACAACAACTACGCAGTGAGAATGCTGCGTTACGACAGGCTTTGGCTTTCCGTAGTGGTGATGTTCCGACGCTCTCCGCCTCAACCCATCGTTTTTCTGGTTAACCAACCAAACTATGTGAGTTCCTTGATTCATTAACAGTGTACTTCGCCTTCCGACCCACCCAATTCTCCCATGACAGAACAAAAGTGGGTTATCTCATCAGTGCCTTATCCGGTCCTGCCTTGGCCTGGGCAACCCCGATGGTATCATCCAACGATCCGGTATTGTCGGACTATCCCGCCTTCGTGAATCGCTTCAAGCAAATGTTTAGTCGTCCGGGATTGGAGGCCTCAGCGGAAGAAGCCTTATGCGACATTCATCAAGGCTCACAAGATGTCCTTCAATACATAACACGCTTTCGTCAGCTAGCGGCAGAGACCACCTGGGTGGAACGTACTTTGGTGACTTTGTTTCGTAGAGGACTCAAAGAAGAAATAAAAGATGAACTAGTACATTCCACCAGAGTGGAAGATCTTCGTGGCCTGATGGATCAAGCCCTTTCCATCGAGTATCGCCTTCAGGAACGGAGATCGGAGAAGAGAAGGAGTAGAGGGTCTTTCCAACCAAGCACTTCACGAGTTTATCCGCATCGTTCTGAGGAACCTCGCCCCCCTGCTAGAGACATCGAAGGAGAACCCATGCAGGTGGATACTACTCGAGGCCCTCTCTCCGCTAGCGAGCGGGAAGACAGACGAAAGAAACGGTTGTGTCTTTACTGCGGTTCTGCCGGCCACATGCTTCGTACCTGTCCAGTACGTCCATCAAGGCCATCGGGAAACGCCACTTCCCGTCCTCTGTAAGAAGGGAGGGGACGGGATTATCAGCTATACCTTCCATCAGTTCCTTTAATGACAATGCCACATCCTTGTTTATAGTACCAGTCATGTTACAATTTCCTGACGGCCGTCAAGAAAAGACTATGGCACTACTAGATTGTGGTATTTATATGGATAAGAAGTGGGCCACTACCCAACAAGTTCCTACACAACCTAAGGAAATTCCCGAACAAGTACACACAGTGGACGGATCCTTGATATCCTCGGGTCCAGTTAATACAACTACCCTGATGCTGAGTTTACAGATCGGTAACCATCAAGAACACATCTCCTTTGATCTCATAACATCCCCCAACCATACCATCATTCTTGGAATTCCGTGGTTCATCAGACATAATCCATATGTGAACTGGGCAACCCGGACGGTCTCCTTGTCTTCACAGTTTTGTCACGAGCACTGTTTTGCTTCTGACAAGTATTGGTCACCTAAGAGATCAATAATCACGGAAGGTACTACCGGTTCGACCATTAATACAGTCCAAGGAGTTCCTGAACACTATTTGGAGTTTCAAGATGTATTCCAAAAACCCTCCAGACCTGTGTTACCTCCACATCGAGATTACGATTGTGCTATTCCCTTGGAGCCTGGCACTATCGTTCCTTTTGGAAGGATGTATTCCCTCACGGAACCTGAAAAGGAAGTACTAAAGGAGTACTTGGAAGAAAATATACAAAGTGGTCTTATTGTTCCATCGTCTTCTCCGGCCGGGGCTCCTCTCTTTTTCGTACCCAAGAAGACAAAGGACCTTCGCCCTTGCCTGGATTTTCGAGGCCTGAATAAGATAACTATTAAAGATCGTTATCCTTTGCCTCTCATCAGGGATATTCTAGAGGCAGTCAGAGGAGCTCAACGGTTTACCAAACTAGATCTACGGGAGCCTACCACCTTTTACGCATTAAAGAAGGAGATGAGTGGAAAACAGCCTTTAGGACTCCATTTGGTCACTTTGAATACAAGGTAATGCCTTTTGGTCTCACTAATGCCCCCGCAATCTTCCAGAGATTTATGGACTCACTGTTTTCTGATCTTCTGAACCAGACAGTTGTAATCTACCTAGATGATATTCTTATTTATTCTAGAAATCCCGAACTCCATTCTTCCCATGTGAAACAAGTCCTTCAAAGACTCCGGGCACATCAACTATTTTGCAAACCAGAAAAGTGTGAGTTTGACAAGACGGAAGTCAAATATCTGGGTTATCATTTAAGTCCCACTGGCGTAGCTATGGATCAAGAAAAGGTACAAGCTATTCTAGATTGGCCTTCTCCATCTCCTATTAAAGAAACACAATGTTTTCTAGGATTAGCGAACTTCTATCGGCAATTCATCTTAGACTTTGCAAAACAAACTAGCCATATAACTCACACTTTAAAGAAGGAAAATCAAACTAAAGGGGTTGTCTGGACTAAAGCGGCCGAAATAGCCTTTCAAGATTTAAAGAAGGCATTTACTCAAGCTCTCATCTTAAGACATCCAGATACCAACAAACAATTTATTGTCGTTACCGATGCTTCTGAAAAAGCCATTGGAGCCGTCCTACTCCAACAACAAGAGGACGATGGTCTTGAACATCCTGTTTTCTATTTGTGTCATATACTCTCTATTGCAGAACAACATTACTCAGTACTGGAAAGAGAATTATTGGCTCTGAAAACAGCTTGCATAGAATGGAGACAGTTTCTGATGGGTTCCAAGGAGCCTTTTGAAGTGAGAACAGACCACCGTAACTTACAATGTTTACGAAATTTCGTATGCCAGAATAGTCGTCAAGCTCGTTGGGCCTTCTTCTTCAGCCAGTATGATTTCTACATTACTTATATTCCTGGCTCCCAAAACATTCTGGCTGATGCTCTGTCTCGTCGTTATCCAGATTGTACTCCTGCCCCATCTTAACATCTACTGGAACCTAATAAGATCATTGGGGTAGCTCAGTCTTTTCTGGAGGAGGTACAACTGGAATACTCCAATCTATCTGATGACGAAGTAGAGAAATTAAGGCCTCTATTACATAAGAGACAAGGATACTATTATTATCAAGACCTGTTATTCCTCCCTACTAACAGAGTTAGAGAAAAAGCATTACAAATGTGTCATGATTCACCGGTTGCTGGTCATAGAGGCATCAAGGCCACACAAGAACTTCTTTCACGATTTTTCTGGTGGCCTACCTGGAAACTGGATATAGAAACATACGTTCAGGCTTGTCCCACATGCGCTCAAGTCAAGATTCCCCGAACCAGACCTGCAGGATTACTCCAGCCTTTGCCTGTTACGCCAACTCCATGGCACATCATCTCTACTGATTTTATGTGTTCGCTACCACCTTCAGTAGGAAACCGGGTAATCATGGTCACTGTGGATTCCTTTACTAAGATGGCTCACTTCACTGCCCTGAAAAAGCTACCTACATCCCAAGAACTAAGCCAGATATTCATCGACCATATCTTCCGTCTTCATGGACTTCCACATACCATTATATCTGATAGAGGACCTCAGTACATTTCCCGGTTTTGGAGATATTTTTGTAAAACACTTAATATCAATAGAGCTCTGTCATCGGGCTTCCATCCTCAGACCAATGGACAGACCGAGCGTCTGAATCAAGGATTAGAGCAATACCTTCGTTGTTTTTGCAATTCTACCCAAAGCAACTGGAACACTTATCTCCCTATTGCTGAATTCTCCTACAATAATTCTGTCCATAGTGCCTCCAAGACCACTCCTTTTTTCTGTTCTTATGGCTTTCATCCTACCTCTTTCCCTACTTCTTCTCGGTCTCCCTCTCCCATGCCCGCTATTACTTATTTTTCCAAACGCCTTCTACAAATCCATAGACTAATTCGATCCAATCTATTACACACCAAAAGATATATGAAGAAAGTAGCAGACAAGAAACGTAGGACCACTCCGGACTACCATCCACAAGATAAAGTTTGGCTTTCTTCTAAATTCTTACCCTCACGTCTTTCTCAGAACAAGTTCACACCTCGCTACTACGGGCCTTTCCGTATTCTCCAGTTGATTAATCCTGTCACTGTCCGTCTTCACTTGCCTCACACGTGGAAGATTCATCCAGTCTTTCATGTCTCCCAGCTCAAACCTTATGTGCCGGATCCTTATTCTCGTCAGTTTTCCTGTCCTCCTCCTGTCTTAGTGGATGATGTTCCTGAATATGAGGTTCAGGAAATTTGTGACTCTGGTCTTTTTCACAAACGTCTGCAGTATCTGATTCATTGGAAGGGTTATCCTCTCAGTGAATGTTCTTGGGAAGATGCATCTTCTGTTCATGCACCTCTTCTGATTCAGCGCTTTCACCGTTTATTTCCTCTCAAACCAGGGCCTTCGGGAGGGGGGCCTACTGTCGCGCCGCACCGCGCGGCGCGAGCCGAGCGTTCGGCACAAGCCGGGCGTTCGGCTCGGGCTGCGCATCGCGTTCCTAAGACTCGGCGCGCCCGAGCCTTTCCTGCACCCTGCGAGGCCCCAGACTTTACATGGGGCCTCGCTCTGCTCTCTCTCTCCGTTTTGTTGGGGTCTCCTGACCCCTCTTACCTGTTTTTGCTCCTTTTTCTTTCTTCTTTCTTTTTCTTGGGTCTGTTTATTGCACTTTCCTTTATGTCTTTTCCCCCTTCCCAGGTTACCTTTTTTTTTCCAGCATTCCTCATTCCCTATTCTCTATGGTTTCTACTCCATTCTGTTCTATCTACTTTTCCCTATCTAAGATGGTGTCCTTTTTGTTCCTGTGGGTCACTTCCTGTTCTTTGGTATTTAAGGGAGGTGTTTTCTTCTTTTCTTTGCCCTGCAACACTCTCTGTTCAGATGGTGTCTTCGCTCCTGATTTCCTAGCCTTTTGGTTCTCGAATTCGCCAATTCTGTGTTATTTGACTTCAGTTCTTTTTGATTCCTGTTCTTCTGTTCTTGTTTTCAGGAATCTTTCTGTTGGAGGTTTTTTCCCCTTCTTTGGAAGGTTTTTTTTCCCTCTGGCGCTATTTTCTGAAGGTCACGGTCTGTTCTTGGCGTTTCCATTGCCTACAGCACCGTGGCTACCAGAAAGAGTCGCCCCTTTTTGGGCCATAGTCGAACCCTCAAGATCCACGCCACTAAATCTGCAGATTCCAGGCGCAAGCAGCACGTGAGTCGTGACACCCGCCCTCTTTTTCTTACCTGCACAATGCGGACCTTCTCCTGGCGCGGGGGCGAACACGACCATACCGCCGCCGCAACTCCGCCAGCAGATTTCAGGCCTCTTCTAACAGCAAAAGTGCCTGCCGAACTTTGTCCTCCACCATGAAACTGCCAGCTGACTACCACCACCGAAGAGCGCAACGAATACAGGTAATACTCCCAAGCAACGCCAACAAATCTTTTCTCTGCCGAACTTATGATATATATATATATTTTTTTTTAAAGGTAGAACAATCAAGAAAAAACTATTTGGAAAACTTCTGCCCTGCTAAACCCTCTACGTGACGATCTCCAAAAAATGTTCCCACCTGCACCTCCACTACCGGCCACTGTGTCACCTACTGACAAAATGGTGGTTGGTACAAAATGGCCCCCTATATATATATATATATCCCCTCCCTCCACCCACCTAAAAAGCCCTAAAATAGCCCACAATGCCCTCGGCCGTACCACCCTCCCAATACAATCCTGTGATGGAGACATTGCTCACTCATCAGTCCCCCCAGGGCCTCATAGTCTCAAGTGTCCAGCAACTCAATAAAAATTCAGTAAGCATCCATAGTGTAGACCAAAAAGATCTGGCACCCCTCCATATTCAAGGGTTTATATAGCCATTTTCAACATAGAATATTATAAAAACTGCCAAGTCGCATGGTAAAATTATTGCTCATAAAAATCATATTTGTTCATTTTAAAACATCACCCAACCCTATAACTTTAGCACTAGCCAATTATGTTGATTTACCCCCTTATGACTTATGTCATTCAGAGGAACTAAAACAAAACTAGTTACAAACACAGCAGAAACAATTATGAATGAATGCAGTACAACCTGCTAGCAGGAAAACCCTTGGAGATGTTACAACAAAATGTCCTCCAGCGAGAATATCTAACTATACAGGATATTTAGAATTGCAAAACAACCTAGGGCCAGATGTTGCAAAGGTTTTTACCCATTCTGTGTCTATGGGAAAAAGTGTTCGTACATATGGCCCCTAGAGTCTTAGGAAGGTGTTGCTATTAGTGCCCCATCAGCTTCTATAAAATGCAAAAGTTATTGTATCTTGTTAAATTTCTCCACAGAAAGCCATGACCTTGAGTGTTGCGGCAAAGACAATGAAGGATTAGAAGGGTACTAGCAAAAACACAAACCATATAAATTCTACTGCTCTGAGGTTTGGGTCTAGGCTTAATGCAACTGTTGTCTTTGAAGACCATACTCGGTAGTCCAAAAGCAACATCAGATGCTTTGTCAGTACTCTCTTGGAATATTGTTGCTCTCAAAGGATGAATCTAGAAATATGACACAAATATATTTGACAAAATGCAAAATGATTCTGTCGCAAGAAAAATGATTAACTGGTCCAATCGAGATTGATTGAAATTGTGTTTTCCTGTTCCATTCTGCAAAAGATCCAAAGGTCATCCTCAGTCTTCTTACAGCAATGTTTTTCAAACTTGTACTAACCCATTCCTAGAAATGTCATAATGTCCATGAATTGCTTGAAGTATATATGTGTTTGACTAATATGTTTAACCAAGACCCTAAGGGGCAGATTTATGGAAAGTGGTGCTTCACCGAGTGCAGTGCCACTTTCCTTACGCCCCTTAGTGCCCCCCTACTGCCACCATGTGTGCGCTGTATTTAATATATATGGCGCACCATGGTGCAGGGTTGGAGGCAATAGCATCATTTTTAATGGCGCTATTGAGGTACTCTGCACGAGTAGCACCAAAATATTGATGCTACTCCTGCAGAGTACACTGGGGCCCATTACAAATAATGGAAGCCCCCTGTTAAAAGTGCCGTACAAAATGATGCAATGAAATCTCTTAGTTTTCTTGCACCATTTTTCAGGAGGAACGCCTCCTTTGCATATATTATGCCTGGCACAGACATGATGTAGCGAAAAGGGTTACAAAGTAGCTCAATGCATGTATAGCGCCATTTGTAAATATGGCGCTAGCATATTGGCCTTGTTGGGCCACATTAGCGTTAAAAAAATGTTGCTAATGTGGTGAAACGTGGCATTAGGGGCTTATAAATATGCCCCTAGATAAATTATTACCATCAGTGCATACATCTCTATAATGATAGATGCACAACTCTATAATGATAGATGAACTAGAACATTTTGTTGAAACACTTGCCCATGACCACCCCAGTGCAATGGTTAACATCAATGAGGAATCTAATGTCCAAATGTAAGAATCCATTTTCACAGACTCAATAATCAAATTATTGAAAGACAAATGATATGTCCGGAAGACCAAATTTACAGATTCTAGGTTAGGCCCCTGTAGTAAAAGCTCATTTGAATGTTTAATCCATTGCAATTGTACAACATTAAATTTGCATGACAAGTGCAATGACCCAGGAAACCATATCTATCTAGGTTGTCATTAACCAGAGATCAGACCTTTGAAATATTTTCATGATTTAGAATCTTTAATTAGCTGGAGACATAGAGGTCTATACCTAAGTGCAAATCTCCACGTAGAGGATGGTTAATGGCAAACTAATGCAGAGTTACACCTATGTGTAGTAGTAAATAAACACAGTTATATTTACCTTTGCGAACCAGACACTTAGGGGGTTATTCCAACTTTGGAGGAAGTGGTAATCTGTCCCAAAAGTGACGGTAAAGTTACGGATATACCACCAGCCGTATTACGAGTCCATTATATCCTATGGAACTCGTAATACGGCTGGTGGTAAATCCGTCACATTTGGGACGGATTACCACCTCCTCCAAAGTTGGAATAACCCCCATAGTCTGACTGTTTTGATATTAGTTCAAAAAATAAAGACACAGGTTCTTCATACATGATGGGTTTCTAATATTATTGTGAGTGCTATAGATTCCATTATGTATGTAAGCCTTAGAAAGGAATCACTGTCTTTTTGACTTGATATACCACTAAATAATTTTCTTTTAAACTATGACATAGTCCCTTCCTTTAGTTACTACATTGTTTTCCTGTAGAAAAAAGGTACAAATTCGAAACATTGCTTAACATGTATGAGACCTTCCTAGAAAGTTCTCCCCGATAATATTTCTGCTAGAAACCACAGGTATAGCTGTCCCCACAAACCTACAAAACCCTTAAAACTAAGATGCATTTGAGCTCTCTTTATGATATATAGTGCAATCAACTGAGCTTTTTCTCAAATTCTTGAGAACTGCCCTTTTCATACAATCCTTTGGAAACAAGAATGCCACTACAGCCATCTTTCCATCCGGATGCGCCCAAATCCTCGTTTACAAGGTGATGCTCAGTCAAATGTGAATGTTTATCTGGACCCTGCAAGGAACCACATTTACATCTTCAAAGGCACCGTCCGCATATACCACCTTATGTTGGAGATAACCTGGCCTCGGTGGGGGGAATTTCATGCTACTGCAACTGTTCAAGAGCATATGGAGCTCAAGGTGAATCTCAAAGAATCCTAGATATGGTTCGCTGGCTTGCCAACTGAATGCTGCACCATCACATGTGGCTGCTTAAAGGAAGCAATGAAAAAAATGTATAAACATAATAAAAGTTGGTACAACGTGTGGTGTGCTCACCAGGCTGTCACCACTGTCTCCAATGTGCTTGCTACACTGATCCTAAGGCAACCCAGCTCCATTTTTTGCAAGGTTCCTGAACTCAGTGGATGTTTGTGAAAACTAGTGATCAACAAGGTCATGCATACAGAACAGATAGTGGTGATAGGTACCTTGCACTCAGGTTCAGAACTTCTTGTCAGGCTGTGACCTTCCACGCTCGTCAAGAACAGTAGCAGGGCAGGCAAGAAAAACTACAGCAGGATATTAACTTTGCCCCTGACAGAAGGGTGTAGGCATAACTCATGCTCCACACTCTACATACAATATCAACAACAAGTGGTATATGCATATCCTGGTTCAGAAAATGTTCAGTGAGCTCAAATGCAATTCTAGTTTATGGTCACACAGTTAGATGGTTGGCCACAGGGTCAGGTCCAGTTATGATAAATGCATCTTTACTATCCAGATATTCAGGCTGGGGTCAGTTTTCCTCTTCACCTAGGAGTTTGGGAGTTCTTGTGAAGAGCTTCTATTAGCTCCCCAGGTCCTTTCATTATAGGAAGCTATGTGAATTCCCTCTAGACCATATAAACAAGGGAAGAGCAGGAAGAAGTTGTGGATGATAGGGATGTCTTCCTCTGGGCAGCACATAACATCAATGTTTTAAACTTTATTCAGATATTTTAAGAAATATTCACAAATGTACATGGATAACCCTAACTTAGGCATGCAAGTGAAGATCATAATTATGTATCATAATTAATATATGCTGATGAATGTAAATGGTGATACCAGTGAAGGCTACTTGTTAATGTTCATAAATATCATTTTCAATGAAACAAATATATAGATACATACAAATCTCTGGGCCTGATGTATCTGAGGTGACTAGTAATGTGTTCTACTGGGTGCATACTTCAACTGCCACCAGCACTGCCGAAGGAGTTAAGGGACTTACCCCAAAGGAAAAATGGTATAGAACCCAGCTGAGGTCTCCACTATGAGAGCTCACCCTAAGTGTCTGAGTTCCCAACTTGTAGTTTCAATGCCCTCAAACTATCAATTATAATACAATGAAGAGGGAAACTAAAGGGATGAAAGGAAAAACTGGCAAGGAGCCCAGCTGCACAGGGTTGTTCTACAACATTGATGCACAAGCAACATGCAGCTGGCCAGCATTCTCTGAGATGAAGACAGCCGTTGATCAAAATACATGTGATGGAACAGATGTTCTGTCCTGTCTGTAGCACTGGGTTTTAGATGCACCTTTCTCAAGTGATCTATTTGCACATGTTCATGTTCACAGAGCTTGGTCTAGCCTTATAGGCCCCTTAGCAGCCCACTACCGCCACAATGTGTGTGCCGTATTTAAAATATAGAGCACCATGGTGCAGGGTAGGGGGCAATAGCGACAGAATTTTGATGCTATTGATGTACTGTTCAGGGTTAGCGCCAACATTTTTTTCTAACCCAGAACAGTACATAGGGGCCCATTGTAAACAATGGTGTGCCCCCTTTTAACGACTGCTCTGAGCGGACACAAACAAATCTCTTAGGTTACTTCGTGCTATTTTTTTGGTCCCCCTAACTGGGGAATGCCCTCTTTGCATACATTATGCATGGCTCATGCTTAATGTAACGCAAAGGGTTACAAAGTGTTGCAATGCATGCATTGTACCACTTTGTAAATTTGGCGCAGGGAAAAGGCCACCTTAGTATAAAAAAATGACACTGAGGCGGCGCTAACGTGGCGTTAGGCCCTCTCATATCTGGGCCTATATGAGATAAATTACAAACGAGAGGGTTACTCAGTTGAGGGAAATTGATTTGAAATATGGAGGGTAGATTAGGTGGAGCTACCCAACTCCAGAAGCAGGTGGGTTTATTAATCACCAGCTTGAAGAGGAAAATAGCTGACCTGGCCAAAGTACATATAGCCCTCACAAATAGAATAGAAAAATTGTCAGAACCAAGATAGAGTCCATGTGTTCCATGTGGGAGCTGAATCGAAAAACTTTCCCTCATTAATGTTAATTGGATCCTAGAAGCATTGGGCCTGGATTAGGAGGAATATCTTCTCTATATAGAAAAATACCACTGTGTTAAGTCTAACAAAGCCACTGAGCTAGCATCACAAACTTTAACAAGGAGAAAGAGTCCGATTGTGGTGAAAAAGATCTTTCTGACTGAGACAATATTGCGGATATGTTCTATCCTGTGTTCACCCATTTTGGAAAAGAATATCTGTTCTAGCATTCGGTCAGCACAGAGAATTCCTCTCCGAGGCAGGCATAATGTATGCAACAGGGGCATTCCACCGTTAGGAGGCCTGCAAAAATGGGGAAAGAAAATCCACAAGACTGCATTGCCCCATTTTGGGATTCAATTTTAAAGCCTGCTTAAAGCAGGCGTTAAAAGGACGCACTCATTGAAATCAGTGGGCCTCCTTGCACTTTGCTGCAGTAGTGTCAAAATTTTGGACATTAGTGGTGCAAAGAGCCACAATAGTGTCAAAAATATTGATGCTATTGGTCTAACATGCCCAATCAATAATATTATTAATCAATGATAATCAATAGCGTTAGTAATCAGGAGGAGTCAGTAATTGTCACACACCATGACCTTCCAGTCATGACTAACCAAACCTTTTAGCAAATGCTAAAATATTTATTTCCCTATATTAACAACGCTAATGTCACATAAAATAATCTCAATATCAGGTGATAAACATACAGGAACAACACTGGCTGTCCAAAACATATAAAGAAACGTAATCTAATCAAGGTTTGAGCCACTACACATTCTAAAGTTACAGTGCAAATTCATAACAAGAACAATTGCACAAACATTATCACATACATTTAGATTCAGCAAAGAAAAGACATTGACTGTTACTCCATGTAGCGAACTTTCATTAATGAGGATCCTTAACCAACACCAGATTAGCATCAGTATGTTGTGCTTCATGCAAAACAATTTAGTCAACACAACTTTGGAAAAACATCTAACTATGGCTCTATCAAAATAGCGCTGTTGGTACCTAGATCGAAAAAGCAAATAGACATAGCAAACACATCAGTGATAGGATCCCTCTCCTCAATTGGATCGGCAAGCTAAGATAGTCTTTGTCATCAGGACATCAGTTAAGTCAACAAGGCATCAGGATTCAGCATCAAAGTTCAGAGAACGCCAACATTTTTAGCATTAAAGTTAAGCACATCTCTAGACGCTCAGTAATGAAATGGCCTTTCGGCAAGAAAGAAAATGGGCAAATACGCTATTTTCCACAGTGCAGTCCGGCTAAGTTAGATGTCCTAAAACTACTTCCCAAGTCCCTATTGGTCAAGGGATCACATGTTCACACTTTGTCCAACAAAACAAAATCTTAAAATCTAAAGTTTCTACTAGTACATGGTTCACATGTTGCTGATTGACTTCTCTTGTAATGTCCTCATCATCCGGCTCCTCGGGTAACAATACTGTTGCAGCTTATACTTCAGTCAGTGTCTCTATTGTTTTCTCCTGAGAAAGTCAATCTTACACACTTTACATTTACAATGTTACACTCAACAGGTACAGTATCTTCTAGCAAACGGTTCTCATGAGAAAGACTTTAGTCATGAGTACATTAGGTCAGCACAATGGAAAATCACAATTTAATTCTCCAAGCAGACATTTTATTAACATCTAAGTAATACAGCTTGACATGAGGTCATGCAATCCGCTAAGGTAAGGCCTGCAATTAATAAAGCTAAGACATAATACATAACACTTAATATGACATATTACTACATTAATCAAACATAAGCCTTATATTTCATATTAATAAGTCATTAACAAGTACACTTTGTGAACATTGGCAGCCACTCAGGTGGGCACATTTTCAAATGCGTGCATTATTATTCTCTAAGTTATTACATTTTCTATGCAAATCCATTACTCAGAATACATGAATATTCATAAACATTTTTATTAAAAAACTTGCTCTAGCAGTACATCCCCCCAAAAGACTTTCAGATCCCAGTGTTGGATTCCCCACCTTGTTTAGTGAAGGGCGGCCATCATTGATCCTCCCTGCCTGGGCACAGAAAAACAAAGCCCTGCAGTGCTGGGAGAAAACTCCTTATACATCAGGACTACATATGTTTTGTTTACGGAAACAAGCTGCTGCCTGCAGAGCTTCTTTCAGAAACAGAAATGAAAATGCTGAACTGCACCGTGAAAATAAGTTACCCGCTCAGCATTCAACTCTCCCTACAGAGCATCGTCCAGCATGCAGGGATCTCTAAGTACGGTCGGCGATTTAGTGGCAGGGGCGAATGCATTTGCTTGCTATTCCGCAGGTGGTCTAATGAGGAATGAGTCCCATAGAGAATTTGGCCATTGTTGGAGAGGTGAACAAGATGTCTGTCAGAGGTTAATTATGCAACAAAAGCAGAATCTCTCACAAATAAAGTTAGCATTTCTTTTAAATCATGTCATGGACTCAATAAATAAATTAGAAAGGTTGCTTTGTATTACTGTACATTTGCAAGAGCCATCCGCGGGAACATGTGATGTAAAAACATGGTCAGCCACCTGATTCAAACAGAGCCTGTCACACTCCTACGTTCATCTTTCCGCGTGAGACCGTTCACATGTCTTCTCATGTGCACTTTCCCACATGGGCGTTTGTGGTCTGACTGGACTTGCCTTTGTCCTGCTGAAGGACTTTGTGCCTACTCTGTAGGAAGCAGAATAGCCAAGGTTTTTGTGACTCACGCTCTGAAAAACACGGCGCTCCAGCTGGCTGTTCAGATGCGAGGACTTAATGGAGGAGAATCAGTGAGGATGATTAATTTTCATTCAAACCTCCAATTTAACTGCTCCCTGCTGGTCCAGGAGATTGGGACACGTGGATTGTTTATTCTAAAAGGTGTTCAACAGAAGTAGAGGGGCAGCTCATGTGGCTACAACTATTAAAGAAACAGATTTCCCCTCACCTGGCAGCAACCCAAGCAGGTGAAGGGAAAACGAACTTCATCTTCATCCCATCTTCGTCAGAAACATGGCTATGGCAAGCCCTCTACCCCACTCTCATCTCTTACGCTGGTATTTTTATTTTAAGCACGTATGCGATGTGCACCTGGGGGCTTATTTAAAAGGAGCTTGCGCTGCCCTTCATCATTTTTTAATGCATCAGCAGAACATTCTCTGCCCCATATACAATATGATGCATTAGGGCCAATACATCAGTTTTTGTAGGATTGCATGAAAAAAATACCTGCGTTGGAACCGGCCGCGCCACGCAGTTTAGAATGTATGCAGGTTAGGCGTTCCCAAGTAAAAATCCACTTAGAAGTGACGCAGTGATATTTACAAGTTTTTCAATGTGTGTGACGCATCTTTGAGATGCGTCCCACTGAGCCTAGAATGTGTCACAATTCCTATGCCTCTTCAACCCTGTGGTAGGAATTCATGTAATGGCTTTTAAATAGCAATCTGACCAGCAGAAGGCACTTTACACACTGGAATACGGTATTATGTAACATTCCCTCTACTAGTAGTAGGTCTACACATGTGACAATAATGTTGTAGTCAGTGGCGGCCGGCAGCTTTGGGAGGGGGGCGGGCGTGGCACACACTCACATTCACACACACACACAGACTCATTCTTTCACACACAGACACGCACGCACGCATGCTCATCCATTAACAACACTCATTCCATTCAAACATGCACGCACGCACCAAACATTCATTTTACAAGATCACACACATTCATTCTTTCACACACGCACGCACGCACGCACATCCATTAACAACACTCATTCCATTCAAACATGCACGCACGCACCAAACATTCATTTTACAAGATCACACACATTCATTCTTTCACACACGCACGCACGCACGCACATCCATTAACAACACTCATTCCATTCAAACATGCACGCACGCACCAAACATTCTTTTTACAAGATCACACACATTCATTCTTTCACACACACACACGCACGCACGCACATCCATACACAACACTCATAACACTCAAACATGCACGCGCGCACCAAACATTCAATGTAAAACATAACACACATACATACACACACACACACACACACTTACCTTTAACCTCGAGGTCCCAGGAGGGTTGGGACTGCTGCCTTCCCTCATTGGCTGACCTGAGGTCAGCCAATGAGGGAAGGCAGCAGTCCCAGCCTCGTCACAGAGTGGGATGGGGTCAGTGAGACTGCTGACCCCACCCCACTCTGTGACGAAGTGTCACTGATTGAAATTCGCCCTGGGCATTTAAGGGCTTAAACGTGAAGCGCCCAGGGAGAGTGTCAATGGGTGACGCTTTCCTCGTCACCCAGGGGAGGGCCTCGAGGCACCTGTGCTGGGCCGAGGAGGTCACGCCCATAGGGGTTGTGATCTCCTAAGCCCAGCAAAGTTCATCTCAGGCAGCCAGGAGTCTGCGCAAATCGCGCATGTCTGCTCCTGGCTGCCTGACCTGAACATGAAGAGTGTCTGTCAGGCTGACCTTTGTTCAGCCTGACAGACACTCTTCATGGGGTGGGGGGCGTGGCCCCTCCACCCTAAAGGACGGGCCGCCACTGGTTGTAGTATGGCTTAACCAACCTAGAACCATGGCACCTATGATATCATCATCCACTGTAGCAAGGCAATGTGATTTTGTGTACTCCATGTAAGGGACAGTCAAGGATTGTCGCTTATCCATTAAGGAATAGGTTCCCATGTCTAGTCCATCATACTCCAAAGTACATACAAAAGGTAGGTAATACAAGTATTGCCCTTAATACTGCAATATATACTTACATTCACTCACATTACACTGTCACCCATTATGTCACACATACTCAGGTCTCTACATACACATAAGTAGCCTGTTCCCCCTGTAATGTGACACATAGCCATACTGCATACATTACATCTAGGACCAATGTACAGTATTTTACATTGGACCTCCCACAATAAGCAACTTACATCAGTCAGAACTGACGGAGCACCTCTGATTTTTGACACATTGCTGAACTTTCGTTGATTCTAAGGAAAAACTTCAGTAATACGCCGCTTTTGAGGCTGATGCGCTGCGGCAGAGTTACCACTGATGCTTCAGAACTGCTGAGCCAACCTTGGGTCCATACTCCTGGGTGCTTCATATTGTAAATACGACACACCCATGGCGTCATAACCTGTATTGACTCAGCACAAAATATTTTGATGCACCGCTGGCACAGCGCAGCGATGCGTCAGTTCTTGTGAAATTACCTTCAAAAGTTGTATGCATCTGGCTGTGCTTGGTTACAGAAAGCATATTTGGTTGTTTACTTAAAATAGTTATGTATGTATAAGACGAATATGTTGGGTTGTGTTCATTGTAAATTAGGGACTACAGTACCCAGTAACGACTGCTAAGGTCTGATTTACTTACATGGTTCAAATCTACTCAAAAAGAGCCTGATTGCAGTACAAAATGTAGAATCTGGGGGCCAAAGGTACGAGATTTGGGTGCAGGGCAGTGCAACAAGTCATCTTGCTGCGCTACCCTGTGTCAAAAGGAAAGGGCTAGAAGGCACTGTATGTATGCGATATGGTGCATTCCTGTCTCCAAGAACTGCGCTGGTGCAGTTTTGCCTGCCTAGCCCCAATGCAAGCATCCTTGCACCATCTTGCAAGGGTGTCTCCATTGTCGGCAGGATTGTTTTAGTAACTTACTTCACAAAAACTATCCTGGGAGGCTTTTATCCTCTTTCTATGTGTGCTGCAGAATGCAACACACATAGAAAGTGGAAAATATTAGGAGTAATAAAGATATTTCTCCTGGTTCTGCCTCCTCTGGGGATGCATAAGGTTTTGGCACATCCCCTGGTTTGCAGGTTCTCATGGCTTGATGTGGCCTCATTGATATGGTTGAGAGGTCTGCACCACCTCAGTATCACTAAAAGTGACACTAAAGCAGCACAAGCCGCTCATAAATTTGGGCCTGAGTTTACATATAACATAAATGTACACTGACCCCCTGTGAGTCAATTCAATGAAAATGAGATTCACAAACAATTCATGTGGAGATTTTGATAGGCATAGATGCAAATTAATCTATAGGACGTGGCTTATAAATGGAGATTCCAAACCTAAATATGTAGACATGAATCCAAGGCATGTATGTTTCTCCAAGCAGACATTTATGCACTATGGACCTGATCCAAAATGGTAACTTACACTTTTGAGTAAGTTTACTACTTTTGGGGATTTTCAAAAATCCAGGTGGAAAGTTACTCAAAAAGTGTAACTTACATGTCTCCACCAAATTGAAGGGTCTGGGGCTTTTCACAAACTGAAGGGGTTATTCACAAAGGTAACTTACACAGTTGAGTAATTTACACATGTGATTTAATCGTATACATTTGAGGAACTTAACACTCAGATTTTGTGTATAGGTGCAAAATAAGTAAGCTTATTTAAAAATATAAGTTACTTAAACGTGTAAGTTACCTTTGTGACTCAGGCCCATAGTATTCAATAATTAGCAATGTGAAGCTTTGTCTATATGAACGCATGCATAGCGACAAATAGCTGCAAAGAAAATTCCATAAACAAGTGCTGAAAGTTTCCAGTCCAAAGTGCTGTTACTCTAAGATCATGCATAGCAGTGAGCCACAAACAGGAACTGCAGTTGAATGTATACATTGCCCATGATCATTATACCAAGAGGGATCCCAATGCATTGAAGGGGGGGAGAAATGTATCTGAAAAAGATATGAAGATCCTGGTGCCATATGCAGTTAATTGCTATCAAGATTTGACCATTGTGACATTTTTCAGTGTCTAAGATGTAGCTAATCAGGAGATGTTTAAGCATGTTATTCACCTGGTGAAGAAGCTTGATGTTAAGGTGTACATTTTTAGAGAGCTAAAAAAGTGCCAAAAAGAGAACAGTCATTTAAAGAATAAATCGACCTGCATGCATGTGGAAGCTGCACTGGATCGGTCTAGCACCTGTCAGCAAGCACTTGTGATTCATTAATCCCTAAATGCCCCATGCACTTGGCATTCAGGAATACAAAGTGGAATACTGAGGTAAGTCAAATCATGTTCTATGGTGTCTCCACATACCAGTGTCCCTGCCATCTTACTCTCCGCTCCTTCTGTCTTTATGTCTCCTTCCAACTCCTTCCACTTTGTTTATCTCCATGACCTGTGCTCCCTCTGTCTCTCACCATTTAATTTTCACTAAGATGTTCTTTCCATCCCCTCCTGTCCCTGTGTCATTTAGTGGTGTGTGAAGCTACATAGCCTCAAGGCTTGTAACTTTTCATAATTGTTAATAAAACAATTGGTAGTTACACTCAGTGCACAAATTAAAAGGAAATATTGTGGGACCACGAAGGGCAACATGCAGGTATTTAGGACCACATGATAACCAGACAGAATTGGCGATTCCAAAGTTCCCTCCCTTAGAAAAGACTCAAGATACTGAAAACTCGACCACATCTAATCCCACCCAGCCCATTCAAGTAACACAACACACTTTACCTGTGCATCCCAAATTCCAGCCCAGGATGGACACAGAATTCACCTGAAGTCACAAAGCAATGCCATGACTGCCCACCCTGACAAGTACTAAGATCATGACAGGGTACAGGACGCTGCCTTCCTCATTCCATTTCTTTCTCCACAGTGATATACCCAGGAACACCCTGAAACAGGAAATGTAAAAAAAATGTCTGCCATTGGTAAGCAGAACAAGCAAATATATGTATTCTCATAGCCGATTAGTGTCACATTTGTGCAAACTGTGCATACCTGGCATAAAGTCTTTGTGTTTCCATGCACCTTTCCTCCGCCCCTATTAGTTCCTTAGTAGCCTGTCCTTGCCTCCACAGTAGATCCACCTCATTGCCTCCATGTCCATACCGCAGTCCTACAGTCCTCCCTGATCCCTAGCCTTGTTGATCTCACTATTTCTTCCCATTTCCATAAATGTCTGACTCTACTTCTGTCTCTTTCTCCTGTTCCATTGTCTCTTTGTCACTGTCTCCCTTTACATTTCAGAGTTTCTATGTTACTCCATCCCTATCATTCTTTCTTCTAAGTCTCTCTGTCTCGGTCCCCATGTCTCCCTACATCAAATACTTTCTAGTCACTGTGCCCCTATACATCTGACTACTGCACACTCTCCCTCTGACTCTCCTCCAATGCCATCACTCCATGCTGCTTTCAGTGTCTAATGATGTGCTTGTGCCCACTCCTCAGCTCTTGTGATAGTGTGCATTGTTGTGGTTCCAGGTCTCTCAAGCACCTGACTGGTGCTAGATTAACTTTGGAACAACTCTGGTACTTTATCAGGCCTTTTATTAATATACGTATGTGACAGCTAACAGGTTGCAGCTGCGGGTAGAGGGTTTGGACATTGTATTCTTTTTATCAGCCTGACCTGTCTGTTTCTACCTGTTCTGGCTATGCTGTGTGGCTGCTGTCTTCCTGCTGCCTTGCTGTTCCTTCATGCCTCTTCTGACTGGTCACCCTTTGTCTCCTTTTGCCTTGGCATTTTCTGGGTGACGGTGCTGACTGCCATAAGAGTGCTGTAGAGGGAAGCAAAGGAGTGCCACTACTGTGTTTGCCTCCTAGGGCACTGGAAGACAGGCGTGAGCCCTCATCTTTTCTTTTGTTGGCAGTTGGAATTGGATGTTGCACAGACAGACTGGAGATATTCTCCTGGAGGCACCGCTAAACAGTGGGTGCTATTAATCCTTGTCCAGCAGTCTGTCAAGTCAAGTTTATCAAGTATGTTGGGGGGGGGTAGTGGCAGCTAGGAAAAAAATGAAGGTGGCGCATAGGAGGGGGAGGTAGGTGCTCAGTTTTCTTTTGTCTCAGTTTGCTACCATAAATATTTAGAATATCCTGGAACTAAGTTATTGAGTGCCTAAGTCTAGATTTATAAGGAAATTATTAAGGAAGTTACTAAAAGAACTTGGACTTGGACCTGGAGACCTAGGGACTGAGGTCTGAAGGGATGAGGAAGCACAAGGCTGTGACTGTGTCCTCCCTTGTCACTCAGATGTCTGTTACAAGAGGCTCTTGGCATGAGGGGTGGGAGGTATCCCCAATGACGTAGGGCTTGTGGAGAGGTGATTCTTTCTTACTGGAGTTTGTTTTCTGCCTCTGTCCACGCAAGAACAGATTCACCAACTTACGATTTGCTCAAGTCTTGCAAATACTCTTTCTGGATCTCTGGGGTGTCCATTGTCAGGCCAGCCAGTTGAGTAGCCACCCCCCCCCCCAAATACCTTGCACGGTAATCCAAAGGATGCTTTCCTCCACCCAGGCCTGTCCCTCCACCAAGCGATGGGAGAGACCTGTGAAGTCTAGACTATGTGATGCCCAGATCTGCATTTTGTCACTATCTTTGAAGGCTTTGCAAGCTTCCCAGCCTTCACAACTTTCACAGGCCCTTCAGGATATAGATTCTTATGGTGGGTGGACATAGTCGATCTCCTCTGAACTAAGCTCAGCCCTTTATTAGACTCCAAGTACAATAATTTCTTTGTATGCTTGAAGACCATTGAGCTTAAGTCGGATATTTCATTGGGATCTAGACCTGGTCCAGGGAGGTGGGGTGTAATACACCTATGAGTTCAGCCTGGGTGACCCCAGTGACTACGTCAGTTGCTCCAACTGCCCCGGTGACCTGCACAGGGCCTGCCAAGACTGGAGTCATAAGTAAGCCTCCTCGTCTGTATTCATTGTCTGTTTTTACTTAGGTGGCATCAGAGGAGTGAGGTTTATTAGCAGGGCATCTTAGCAATAGAGGCGGTCACTCTCCAGGGGGAAGGTGAGACAGGTGGGGGGTTAAGTGCCCAGCCATCGATGGAGGGGGGAGCTCAAATGGAGGGTCTTGTAATACGGATATTAAATCTGGTGTAACCCTGCAACTTCCTTCTGTGTGAATTCCTTATATTGTCAGCTAGTGTCCGTCCCCTCAATTATTTATTTATGAGGGAGGATTAGCAAGACTTTAAACATAAGGTGATGCACTAGAGATAATGTAGGTGAGAAAGGTGAAGTGGGTGGAATATGATCGAAAGCATTCAAGCGGGGATTGTGTGGTTGTTAACTTTAAAAACCTGAGACTGTGAGAGGCCTATTAAACTGTTTGCATTGTTTGCCAACATTGCATAGAAGGAATAAAGCCCATCGAATGGGCTTTTTCTATTGACCATAATCCTTGATTCAGACCCCTACAGCCTCCATTCACCAGCCACAGGACCATATGTTTAATTTCCAAGTAACAAATAGTTTTTCCCCATTGGACTCCTTGACCTCTTTCGATTAACTTTCACCCTGTAATCATGTTGCTGCAACAATATACCACCTATCTCATCCTGGGGATGTCATGCCACTCTCTTCTACAGCCCCTAGGGAAGTTTTCTGCCCAGAGGCCACATCTTGTGTTGAAAGTCCCAGAAGCCCTATTGCACTTTATAATGCCAGTGGCAGGCGGGTGTTAAAAATCTCGACTTGGAACATTATAGGAGTTAGAACTAAGCTAAGCAATCCAGACTGGGCCAGCTTAGTCTCCGAACATGATCTTGTCCTCTGCCAGGAAATTTGCTTGGTGGAGAATTTTGAAGTTGATGGATTTGCCTCCTTGTGCTTACTGGCAATTCCATCCATATTAGGTACGGCAAAGGTTGCTTTGCCGCTACTTATCTTGGTTAAAGCACCCTTTTCAAAAGTAGAAGTTATCAATACCTCTAAATGGTATTAAGTCTTTCTCTTATCCTGAATCTATTATCTATTATCATCATATTTTTGATTATGGGATTACAGAAGCGGTAAAGCAACCCAAAGATCTTATTACACATTTTTGTGAAATTTCCATGATGTACCCTCCTATTATTTAGGCGGAAGATTCTAATAAGTCCTTATGCAATTTAAACAATCAGCGGGTTTGTGGATTGTCTTGGACACATGATGATATTACTCACTTTGGCCACTCCTACTATGGGGATGCGCTGAATAACATGATCCTAAAATATAGTTTGTTTTTTGCACGGGTGCCTCCTCTAACCTTCATATACCAACCTTTCATGGGAACGGGGCTGCTAGTTTAATACATTTTATTTTTCTATCAAAAAGTTTAGTTCCTTTGTTCTCTAAGTTTGCAATTCACACTCTGAGTATAAGTGACCATAACTCACTTGCTCTAATGTTCAACATGGATTTGTGTAAGGCCAGTGAAAGGGCAGATGTGGGCCCCATCCATTCTAGTGATAACAAAGGATTAAGGGTTAAGTGGGCCTGCAATGAACCTGTAGCATTTCTTCATAACATGAATAAATCTTGTACTCCCAAGTTCAGTGTATGTCTGGGCACAAAAGGTGGACCCAGACTCTATATTAAATTCTGGTAATATTTAGTGCAAGACCATTTCAAGCAAACTTGTGTGAAGAAAGCAGCCAGGGGACGTTACTCACTGCAGATAGTGTAATAAGGCTTGTTCTGCAGTTCACAAATCTTCTAAAAATGCACTGAAGTTAAGTCCCAGGTGCAACAAGGAAATTAAGTCTTCCTGGTGTGCATATATCGAGCACTTGAAACCCAGAAAGATTAAATCAGATGTGAAGCCTGTGAGGAACTCAAAGCTGCCGGGGCTGTATGGAATAGTGAGTCCTTCTGTGAGATCATGAACAGGTCCTTCTTCTCAAACTATGAGAGACTGAAATCTTTGTCACTTATCAGTGCATATAGCTGGGAGGACCACTTTTGACAACAGCTAGGTGTTAGAAATGGCCCCTCTGCAGGGTCACCCTCAAACTTTTTGCCTTCCTCCTCCGTCTGTGCTGTGTCGGCAAATCCACTGCACACCTTCTTTTTCAATCTCCTCTGCGGTCTCCATGCATGTAATTTTGAAGCAAACCAGGTACTTTGTGCACACAAGAGACAATTGTTGATTTTTAAAGACTTAAGACTTTCTTAACATCGTAAAAGTGATATTTCAACTTGTGCTTATCATATCTTTATCGTTTTGACCTTAATTTAACCAAATAAATATCTTATATTTTTCTAAACCTGAGGGGTGCATTTTTGTGGTGCTTTCACTGTGTTGTTGCACAAATACTTCATACATTGCCTTCTAAGTTAAGCCTGACGGCTCAGTGTCAAGCTACCAGAGGGTGGGCACAAGATAATTTGGATTGTGCGTGATTTACCCTGACTAGGATTCAGGCCCCTACTTGGACAAGGGTGTATACGTCTGCCAACTAGATACCCCGTTTCTAACACCAGGTATCTGAGGTTGATGGCAAGGATTGAGTTTTTGCCAAAGATATTAGAGCTGCTCGTGCTCTGTCTTATTCCATTAATACTGATGAGATTATCTAAGCTATTAATAAAAGTGCCACTGGTAAGGCCCCAGGACCAGGTGGTGTCCCAATTTAAATTTTTAAATCTAATATCGAACTCTGGGGCCACTGGTTATTAATGTACTTAGAGCTATTATTAAATGACCTTTGCTGGATTTATGGAATCTGTCATTGTTCCAGTATCTAAAAAGGGAGAGGCACAGCAGAATTCCTGTGTCGCCAGCTGTTACTCTACTCTACTTTGAAAATATTAGGAAGGGTCTTACTTTCAGTTTGGCTTCCGCCACGCTGTTGGAACGGTAGAACAATGTCTTAATGTTTCCCCTACTACTGGGAAGTATGTCATAGCCAGGAGAGGTGCTATCCATATTGCATTTATGGACCTCTTCTGTGCATTTCACACTGTCAACTGTATGTACATTTGGTGTTTGCTGAGGAGTTTGAGGGTCAAGAAGGCTTTGGTTGGTCTATGTTGCCTACACTGGGACACGTTTGTTAAAGTACTAATTAGTCAAGCTGGGCAATGCACTTGCCTTGTTAGGTCATCCCAGGGTGTACAACAAGGGTACATTTTGGCCCCATTCCTCTTTTCAGAAAGGATATGCCACAAATGCAGATGCATGCAATTGTTGTCTTTTTATATGTGGACAATGCTGTTCTCATTGCAACAAATGGGTTACACACATTGCTGGACCTCTTTGTTTGTTTCATGAACTATCTGGATCTTAAAATCTGGATATCGAAATGTTTCACCATGTTCTGTAGCCCTCCGAAGTCCAAAAGTAAAATACACAAGATTGGAGCGGTTAAGATTAACAAGGTGAAGCACTTTAGTTACTTGGGAATTCACCTTGATTACGATTTCCAGTGGGAACATTTGCTTAAACTGAGGTGTCAGTTTAAAAGCTTGATCAAGGCGGTGTTTAGATTTGTTGCTCAGCTTGGACATAAGCATGTGAGGGCATTTGCACATATTTATAAATCCAAATGTCTATTGATCGCTTTATATGGAGATAAAGGCCCTCATTCCGAGCCTGGCGGGCGGCGGAGGCCGCCCGCCAGGCTTCCCCCCTCCGAAATTCCGCTCCGCGGTCGTAAGACCGCGGAGGGTATTCCGAGTTTTCCCCTGGGCTGGCGGGCGGTCTTCACAAGACCGCCCGCCAGCCCAGGGGAAAACTCCCTTCCCACGATGACGCCGGCTCGTAATAGAGCCGGCGGAGTGGGAAGGTGCGACGGGTGCAGTTGCACCCGTCGCGTATTTCAGTGTCTGCTTTGCAGACACTGAAATACTTTTAGGGGCCCTCTTACGGGGGCCCCTGCCGTGCCCATGCCATAGGCATGGGCACGGCAGGGGCCCCCAGGGGCCCCGCGACTCCCCCTCCCGCCATCCGGTTCCCGGCGGGAGAACCGCCAGGAACTGGATGGCGGGAGGGGGAGTCGGAATCCCCATGCCGGCGCAGCATGCTGCGCCGGCTTGGAGGATTCCTTTGGGTCAGCGGGAAACCGGCGGGAGACCGCCGGTTTCCCTTCTCTGACCGCGGCTGAGCCGCCGCGGTCAGAATGCCCCGCGGGGCACCGCCGGCCTGTCGGCGGTGCCACCGCGTCCCACGGCCCTGGCGGACTTGTTCCGCCAGGGTCGTAATGACCCCCAAAGTCTGGAGTTACTTAAACCCCACAGCACTACAGAAGGTTGGCTTTTTAATTGCTCTGGGCCATACCTAAGACTACTGTGACCATTAATTGTCATAATGGAATTGGCCTGAACTATCTTGAGGGCTTAGCTACTTTTGCCCCATTGCACTTATGGCACAAAATCTGACTTTTCACAATTGCCCAGTTTTCAGGATTACTGCTTACTGATGTATTAACACTTGATCATGTGATCAAAATCCAATGGCTTACATATTTGACGCATACGTTTACAGAAATGGGCATCACAGACTTTAAAAATTCCCCTGTATTGCTGGAGTCTGTATCCAAAGAAGCTTTGAAGAGACTTTATTTTTGTTATAGAAACAATTGGCGGATGCAGATGTTGCAATCTATGCCAACTGTTGTGCCCTATTCTGCCCTCTGTATTTTTAACAGTTTTGCACCTTATTTGACACTTGTCACTCATACACAGCACAGATGTTATCTAACCTGTCTTAGAGTAAATGTACTGCATTTTTGCTAGCCTTCCTTTTCCAAGGCACCTGGTGTGACAACCTTCCTACTTGCCCTTGTGGCCAGGTGCAGCACCAAAGCACTAGTCACCTTATGCTTTTCTTTTCCTTTTACACATAGCCTCACAGGTGCTTTTTAGTACCTTGTTTATGAGCTGTTAAGATTAGACATTATGAACCTACTCTTTCCCTTTTACAACAACTAGCAACCCCAAAGTATGTTTATTGATTTTTAATTTTGTCAGGGTGGTCTTAAGAATTAGGAAACAATATGGCTCATGACTTTAATTCAATGAATTATGATGATCTAATGTTTTAGTGGATTGCTTGTTATGTTGACAGTATTTCTGCTTTCTGCAATAATGAAATTATATGGACTTATTTTATTGTATCAAAGTGACATAAATTTTGCTGGATTGTTTAAAAAATTGTATGATTGTAATGATTTTTATGTGTGCTTTTTTTGTGTGTTCACTGAATTAAGAATTACGACTGACTGACTCCCTCACATTGTCCCCCATCTCCATATTTCCATTCCTCACTGGCTTCTGGTGACATAGACACACAAGCACTACCACTGGCTAGAAATCCATGGACAGTGTAAAATGTCCCTGGGTATTCAAGCCCCTTGGCTCTAGGTAGTAAGTGTCAGGTAGTATGTATCCCATTAATTAGTTGGCAGGTATGATATGGGTAAACCTAACTTGGACTCTGCTGGTACACTTTCATTCTGCATCATGAGATATTACTGAATGTATATTAAACATGTAATATTTGATACTTGTGAATCACTGACATCCAAAACATGGCTTTTCCTTGCAACTACATTGACAGAATGGTTCAATCCCAATTGAACATCCACCAGTGGAAGTGGCGGTAGTAGGGGGCAGTCAGGAACTACTGGTGCTCATCAGTTGAGAAGATAATGTCAAACAGGACTGTTATGCAGCTGCAGTTTCCAGAGCCCACCGGGCAGATCTGGGACAATTCCAAGGGCCTTCCTCAGCCAGTGCTTTACTGCTCCTCTTCTGGAGACATTCCTCCCAAATGAACAACCAGAACTTTCAGAATGATCTTTACCTTTAGAGCTGAAGTGTGCAATTGGGCAAACATTACAGCCACAACATTTTACACTATTCCTGGGTGTCAATAGGGTGGTAGCCCTTCATGCCCCCTCAGCTTCATGTTGTTGGATAACCCATGTGTGCTGGCAGCCCATCGCCTACGTATTCCGTTTGGATGAGGATTTATGGCACACTGCAGAATTAAAGTGCTGATCCACTCAGGAGTATGGGTGATAGGAACAATATTGTCAATAAGTGACTGGTGAGTTTCTGGTGTATGTTATGAGCCAAGTTGCCTCCACTATTCAGCGAAATATATACTTTCCAAAATCTGTATTGCAGAGATCCTTTCTCTGATGGGACACTGCACAGGGATCACCTGCATCTGATGGTGAGCATGTTGTAGAAATAATATGTAAGTATCGAATTGTTAGGGTCACAGACTGTAGCAGGAACACTGCCTGCGACAACTGCCATCAAGGATATTGCCTCTCTCCACACCTGACTTCATGTGTGATCTTCTATCATTGAGGCATATGTGGTATGCTTCTTTCTTATACTTGATTCTGAAGATCTAACTTTTGCTCTTCCTATGTCGTTTCTGCATGTAATCACTGCTTTGTTTTCAAGTCCTCACTTAGGGCCAGATGTAGGAAGTCATTATCGCCTCGCAAACGTTGAAAATCGCAGCTTGCGAGGCGCAAATGCCCTTACGTGATGCAGAAACACATATTGCGAGTCGGTACCGACTCGCAAAATGTGTTTCAGACTCGCAAATAGGAAGTGGTGTTCCCTTCCTATTTGCGAGTCGCACCGCGATGTAGAGTTGATTAGTGACCGCGAAAGCGGTCGCAAATCAACTCGCAGTTACCATCCACTCGAAGTGGATGGTAACTCATTCGCAAACGGAAAGGGGTCCCCATGGGACCCCCTTCCCCTTTGTGAATGCTCACAATAATATTTTTTCAGAGCAGGCAGTGGTCCTATGGACCAATGCCTACTCTGAAAAAAAACGAAACTAAAAGGTTTCGGTATTTTTTCTATTTGCAGCTCGTTTTCCTTTGAGGAAAACAGGCTGCAAAGAGAAAAAAAAAACTGCTTTATT
The DNA here is from genome assembly GCF_031143425.1 of Pleurodeles waltl. NCBI lineage: Eukaryota > Metazoa > Chordata > Amphibia > Caudata > Salamandridae > Pleurodeles > Pleurodeles waltl. Next base: position 1,030,855,033 of record NC_090444.1, on the reverse strand, counting down.
GAAAAGCACTCACGGACATGGTGGTCTGCTGTCTCCAGCAGGCCACCATCCCCGTGAGTGTCTAGACTCGCTATGGGGTCGCAAACTGCGACCCACCTCATAAATATTCATGAAGTGGGTCTTTGCGACCCCCATAGCGAGTCGCAGAAGGTGTCTGAGACACTGTTCTGCATTTCCTTTTGGGAGGTGCAAATTGCGAGTCGCTGGGACTCGCAATTTGCACCTTGCAAAAGGAAACCTACCTACATCTGGCCCATAATGTCTCTGAGAAGTCTTTCCTATCTCTAATGTTTGTAATGTTACTTTTGTACAATATCCACAAGTTTATATCTCTCCTTCAATTTTCTTCCTTGACACCTTTGTTCCATATTTTAGTTATTTCATGTCTAAGTTAAATTTCTTCTTTGCATGTCGCTATAGTTGCTATATTTCAGGTTACTCAAAATGTTCAACATTTTTTGCTCTCTTGTGTCAGTCACACACAATTTATATTATTCTCAACTTTACTGGTTGGCTATGCTGTTTCGTTTCGGATGACATTTTCTTTGTTTACTAATCTGTTGGCACCACCTTATATTTTGATTTTTGGAAATTTTAATATTCAGGGTTCTCTGTGTTCAACTAAATCTAATAATAAAGCCAAAATAAATTACCCCTACTGGCAGGCCCAAAATCACAACTTTAGGAATCACCGGGGATGGCAAGACCCCTTTCCATGATCCACCCAATGTATATCCCAGACCCTGCAAGGGATGATGAGGGAGGAATCTAACACATGAACCCTACAATACCAACCCATTGCTTGCTTGTGTGTGCTGTTCACACACTGCACACATCATACAGTTCTTTAACACTTCACGCACATTCGATCAACCCCACCACGCTTCAATTCTATGAGCAGTCACTTTTGAAAGAAAACTGTTTTTACTTGTTTAGACTGGTCCCCTCACCATTCAAGTGTCTACTCAAGTATAATAATAATAACAACAAAAACAACTATAATTGTTGTTATTATTATTATTATTATTATTATTATCATTATCATCAGCATTAGCATTATTATTATTATTAATATCAGTAGTAGTAGTAGTAGTATTTTTACTACTCTGAAACTGAGTTTTCATTTGAGGTAGAGAACCAAGTAGAAGATTCTGGCAGTGAATTTTCTGTCTGAGAGGAATCATCAGATGATGCATCTACACCTAGTGCAGATGAAGTGGCTCTTTACAGGAGTACTTAGAGAGACCGATTGAGCAGGGCAAGCGAGCTGGATTGCAACCAGGGGACAAAGGGTTTCCCGTGATAAGTGCTTAAACTTGAATTTGTCCTAATATAGAGCAGCCTGTTTTACTACCTTTTGTGGTGTTGATTGATGTAGAGTGAATACAGAGAACATTTTGCCAATCAAATTCCTCCAACTTCTTATTGATTAAGCATTTTGGATGATATTGCTAAGCAACCAACTAATATGCAGTACAACCATTTGAGGGCCTTTAAATTGGCCTACTAATCCCTTGAGGGCAAATGCCATATTTCCAGTGATCATGAACGATTTCAGCATTTGCTTCTACATCTGACACTGCATTTTGTGGCTAATGCTTTCACATTGCCACAAGATCACCCTGATTGTGACTGTCTCTTCGGGATTAGCCTGTACTATTAAATTCACTAGACCGTTTCTCAAAGATCTATGTTCCTGGGCAAAATATAGCCGTGGATGAATCTTTGGTCATGCTTAAGGACTGTTTGATTTTCAGACAGTACATACTCAGCAAGAGAGCATCTGATGGTATTAAGCTGTATATGTTATGTTAATGTGTCTCTAGATATGTATACAATGTCAGGACCCGCACTGATAAGGATTTTTCTATGGACCTCTTGGTTATTTTTCTACTTTTGGAGACAGTCAAAAACGTATATGGGCACCTGCCAGAGCACTTTTTCACAAACATCATCATTTGTACATTGACAATTTATACACTGGGGTGCAATTGTTTAAAGAGTGGGCACTGTAGCATGTGGCACAATCCACTCTAACTGTAAAGGTCTCCCTGTACAGCATGTATGTAAGAAATTTCAAGGGTGCTGAGCAGTCACTTGTGTGGCAATGAACTACTTGCTTTGAAATTCTCAGGCAGAAGAGAGGTCCACGTGCTCAAAAGTTATTTATGATGAAATAACTTTGTCCATGGCTGTTTGGTGACAGGTGTCAGAAGTTCAAAAAGTAGTGTGATATCTATATTACAGCAAGCACATGGGAGGTGTAAGTCAGATAAAAGGTTGGAGCATTTTAATGCTGCTCAAACGTCAAACATCTGGTACAAGAAGTTAATTGGCTTTGCATTTGTTTCATTTGACGTCCTTCCGATGCAGTTTGCCAATTCCTTTTGCCCAAGCAAACATAACGTATTATCCTTTTCTATTGAAAGATTGGTGATTTGAAATTTGAAAAAAAAAAATAATGTACTGTGTTTAGACAAATGTTTATTTTTTTTATTTTTTTTTATGTGTGTTTTGTATGTCTGTCTGTGTGACTGTGTAGTGTTTGGATGACAGTGTGGTTGGTTGGTCCTGGTGTATGTGTTTGTGTGTAGTGGCAGATGACTAGCTGTGTGTGTGTGTGTGTGTGTGTAGTGGCAGTTGGTTGGAGGTGTGTGCAGTGGCTGTTGGTGTGTGTGTGTTTGTGTGTGTGGGTCTGGTAGTAGTAGTAGTGATTGGCTGGCCTTGTATGTGTTTATGCATAGTGGCTGGCAGAATATGTCTCATGTTGTGCTGGAGGTGTGTTTGTATGTAAGTTGGCAGATGTCTGGGTGAGTTGTGGTGTGATTGATATGTCAGTCCTGAGGGCATATGAAAGTCATAGGTCCTTGAATGACACAGTTTGTTGATGTATGTGAGTGTTGTGTTGCACTGTGTTGGGCCTGTGGCTGGCTGTGGGAATGGCTTTATGTGTGGTACTCATGAAAGGGATGTGAATTCACTGCAAAGTGGTTGGTGCCTTGACATGGCTTTATTCCTTATGAGCTCTGAATCATAGGTTTGGAAATTCTGATATTCAAATGATCTTATTAGCAGACATTTCTGTGTTTTGATTTATGTGAGATAATTTGTTAATTGCAATTTGAACTTTCCACTCGCTCCCATTCAATTTACAACCAGTATGTGTCTATACTTGAGTAGTTGATATAATTGCAATATTAGTTATGTTTTCTGATCTTCCCTTTCAATGTGCTCATTGTCTCTAAGGAAAACCGACAAAATCCAGACATTTCTGAAAGCTAGATACCCAGTAAAGTCTAGGTTGGAACCCATTATCCTTTCCTACCCATAATGCCCTGCAAGTCTCAAACGTTTGCTAAAACACACATTTTTCTCATATATTTATAAGAAAAAGTTCTGGGAGCGGTGGTAATCAGCAACATCCCTGCCCGAAAGCATTCCCACATTTTTCCTGATTAAATGGTACCCTACTTATGTGGTTAGGCCTAGCTCTTACAAAACAAATGTCCCAAAAATGTAATGTGGAGATATCAAATATTCCTGAAAGAACAATTGTCTGGTTTGGCAATATGGGTAGATGTGGGATCTGGAACCAGATCTCAGAGTCCACCAAGGCGAACCTATTAAACTAAGACATTTCTGAATGCAAGACTTCCAGGGGAGTCCAGAGTTTTGTGACTTGCATAGATCCAACTAACTTTTTTTACCTGTAACTCCCTGCAAACCCCTACTGATGAGGCTCAAACAGGCGAAGACCAAGCTGAGGTTGCTTGTTTTCCCATTCAGATGGGACCTGGCCTGGCAATTCTGGCTGGACTGTTCTCATAAGAGCAGGCTGATTTGCAAATGGGTAGGTGTTGTCTTGAGGTTGCATGGTGGACAAAAAAAAATCAATGGACTGGATAGTGGTCCAGAGTAACTGCCAAAGGTCCAGATTAATTGCAGTAATTCATCAGCATTTTTTTCAGCACATATGTCATGGAGCTGCATGAAACAAACTCCTTAATCAGTTAGTTGACCACATTCAAAACTCAACTCAAATAGGTGGGGTGCTTGTATTGCCGCCTCTCAGTTACCAGAATGAGTAGAACATACATCACCTTCACGCTCACAGTTTGGTGTCAAGTTCTTTTGCCTGCTGGAGGTCACCATCTATTGTACAGTTCCAGAGGTTTCAACATTTTGAGTCTTTGCTAAAACCTTAATCCTAATTCACATCCCAACTGGGAACTTGTCAGTAGGTTCACCATCATGTGGGAGCCCTTCCTACTAGAAATTACCAACTGATAAAATGTAGGTACCCCATAGGGACTAAGTAGTGTCCTGTAACTACATTCTTATGGCACAATGGTACCCAAATCTCCTGTTAATATAGACTCTGGACCCCGCAACTCAAGACTACATGACTGCCTTCATTATGGTGGGCTCCGGTTTTTTGGAAGGTGAGTTCTTGAGCTTAAGGATTTTTTGACTACTTTTTAATTTTTTGGTAAGAACCTCAGCAACAGATGCTTTAGTTCACTGATGGTCTACACTGCTTCCCTAGTTCATCTAATGAATTAATCCAGAATACCTCCATCTGTATTCCTTGCACAGACAAGAATCCATTGTGGCAGCTCCAGGTTGACCGGCACATAGCCTCATACAATAATACTAGCTCTAGGTATCACATAATTGAAAATCTAGCATATAGGACTGTTAGATATTTAGGGTCATGGCTTGACCCCAAAATGGGCTACTACCTTTAGTTTTCTTTGTTTATGTCATTTTCATTGCTCATCTTACCCACTTTTACATAAAAGCCCTGCTTTCTTTGAGGTTAAAGCACTGACTGGATATTGGATTTATGTGTTGTTGACTGTACCACACTGAAATGTTATTATACCCACTGTCTAGAGAAAGTTTTCACTACTTGACCTCAATCCCAAAGGAGAGTTAAGTGACCAACGGGAGTGTCGTGTTTATCCAATTGGAATTATATTTATTATATTGGTAGCTCTGGGACATCAGCAGCAAAGCAGAGCATTCACCAGGATACTGCCCAGTAGCCAATGACTGTCCTATGCCAGACAGAAAAGGCCCCTCACCATCTATCTACAGAGTTTCCAGGGAATGGATTATTCCCATGATTCAGTGTTCTCTTTCCTACAGCATCCATTTTAGGACATCCTCATTCCTCACACATCATCCCTACTTCCCATCCCTGCTTCTCATCCATCATCCCTACTTCTCATCCATAATCCCTACTTCTCTTCCATCATATATTATCCCTACTTCTCATCCGTCATCCCTACTTGTCTTCCATCATCCCTACTTCTCATCCCTGTGTCTCATCCCTGCTTCTTATCCATCATCCCTACTTCTCTTCCATCATCCCTACTTCTCATCCCTGTGTCTCATCCCTGCTTCTTATCCATCATCCCTACTTCTCACCCATCATCCCTGCTTCTCTTCCATCATCCCTACTTCTCATCCATCATCCCTACTACTCATCCATCATATATCATCCCTACTTCTTATCCATCATCCCTACTTCTCTTCCGTCATACATCATCCCTACTTCTCATCCATCATCCCTGCTTCTCTTCCATCATCCCTGCTTCTCATCCATCATCCCTACTCCTCATCCCTGCTTCTCATCATCATACATCATCCCTACTTCTCACTTCTCATCCACCATCCCTACTTCTCATCCATCAAACATCATCCCTACTTCTCATCCATCATCCCTACTTCTCATCCATCATACATCATCCCTACTTCTCATCCATCATCCCTACTTCTCATCCATCATCCCTACTCCTCATCCCTGCTTCTCATCCCTACTTCTCTTCCATCATCCCTACTTCTCATCCCTCATCCCTGCTTCTCATCCCTACTTCTCATTCATCATTCCTACTTCTCATGCCTCATCCATCATCACTACTCCTCATCCATCATCCATACTCCTCATCCCTCATCCCTCAGTCATACCAACACATTTTCAGTTTTGTGAAACACACCTTCACACTGATTGGTTGGGAACAGCCAATCAGAGTTATGAGAGGGAGCGGAGTATGGCTTGACTCATACATCTGAGAAAGGGAGGCAAATTCAAGGTAAATTCAAGACTAACTACTGACAAAGTTTGGGAAAGTAAATGGGCTGAATTCAAATTTGACATTGAGGCAAATGTTTCCTGTGGTAGTGGCAAACAGATGCAACAAGCAGACAAAAGAGCCTTAGGAGTCACAGATAACGTTCATCTTCTCATATTTCACTTGGGATCAACCGAACAGTAAAAATGTCCCACTCGTGTTAGAGCAGGTGTTTTAATAAAAAATATTAATATTTATTCATGTATTCTAAGTAATGGATTTGCATAGAAAATGTATTAATCTAGAGACAAATTAAAACACGCATTTGAAAATGTGTCCACCTGAGTGGCCACCAATGTTCAAGAAGTGTACTTATTAATGGCTTATTAATATGAAATATGGAGCTTATGTTTGATTAATGTAGTTATATGTCAGATTAAGGGTTATGCATTATGTCTTAGCTTTATTAACTGTAGGCCTTAACTTAGCGGAGGTCTTGGCCTATTTGCACAGCCTCATGTCAAGCTGTATTTCTTAACCTTTTAATAAAATGTTTGCTTAGAGACGTAAATTGTGATTTTCCACTCTGCTGTCCAAAGGTGCTCGTAGCTAAAAGTCTTTTCTCATGAGAACTGCTTGCTAGAAAATGCTGTTCTTGCGACTGCAACATTGTAAGTGTAGAATGTGTAAGACTGACTTTCTCAGGAGAGCACAATGACCATACTGACTGAAGTATAAGCCGCAACAATATTGTTCCCTGACAAGCGGAATGATGAGAACAGGACAGGAGAAGCCAATCATCAACATGTAAACCGTGTACTAGAAGAAATGTAGATTTGAAGTTTTAGTTTTATTGGACAAAGTGTAAACATGCAATCCCTTGACCAATAGGGACTTGGGAAGGAGTTTTAGGAATTCTAACTTAGCTGGTCTTTACCAAGAGGAGATGCGCTATTTTCCCCTTTCTCCTTGAGGGTTTACCTCTATTCTTTTGAACTGCTAAAATACTTTGCATTTTCTGAACTTTGATGCTGAATCCTGATGCCTTGCTGACCAAACTGATGTCCTGATGACAAAGACTGTCCCAGCTTGATAATCCAAACTGAGGATAGGTGCACTGACTATGAGATTGTTTGCTATGTCTATTTGCTTTTCTTTCTAGGTACAAACTGCGTTATTTTGATAGAGCCATAGTTAGATGCTCTTCCAAATTTGTGTTGACTAAATAGTTTTGCATGAAGCCCAACATGCTGATGCTAATCTGGTATTAGTTAGAATCCTAAGTAATGAAAGTTTGCTATATGGAGTAACAATCAATGTATTTTTTTTTGCTGAATCTAAATGTATGTGCTATTGTTTGCGCAATTGTTCTTGTTATTAATCTGCACTGTAACTTTAGAATGTGTAGAGGCTCAAGCCTTGATTAGAATACGTTTCTATAGACGCTTTGGACAGCCAGTGTTGTTATTATATGTTTATCATTTGATATTGAGATTATTTTACGTGGCATTAGCATTGTTAATATAGGGAAATAAATATTCTAACTTTTACCTAAAGGTGTGGTTATTCATGACTGAAAGGTCATGGTGTGTGAAAATTACTGACTCCTATTGATTACTAATGTTGTTGATTATCATTGATTAATAAGGTTATTGATTATTGATCAGCACGTACTGGATATATGGTGGGAAAATCTTAAATTCAAGTCAAAAGGTTCATCGACCTATTTGCGTCCCCTTGTAAGTTAACTTATAAAGGTCTGATGCACCAACACTAGCAATGAACAATTAATTAAACGGGTAAGTAGGTGACTTTCACCTAAGCAGATAAAGCAATAAATGAACTGAAAAATTACAAAGTGTAATGTGTTCTCTTTCAAATGTCTAAGAGGGTTTTACATTGTGCATTTGCTCACTGTTGCCTAATGCCCCAAATGTCTGTAGTCAACAAGCTAGGAAACGGGCATTATGCACCCATAAAGGAAGCAATAGGCAGGGGCAAACACTTGAGCATCTGCAGGGTAGAAACGTGTCAGAACAAAACAAGAAGCATATCAACACATAACTCAACGAGAACTCTAGGAAGGAGGCTGGGATCTAGCAACTGGCAGCTTTGGAATAAAGGTTGAGGGCATTTGGGGGAAAGACTAGCATGTAAGAAGTAGTCATTTCAGGTCATCTGGCCCGAAACTTAGGCCGCACAGTATTTTTGAATCATGCTTGGCAGTAGCAGTACAAAGAGTCTGGAAACTATGACCATGGTGCCTGCAACATTGCATTTGGTTTGGTTTGGGTCACACGACTACCTCTGGTTCACCAGTCTTTGAATTGCTGCTTCTTTGTTTTGTTCTCTTTTCAGTCCCTCCCGTTTTCCATTTCCCACCTTCTTCTTTGTTCCAACTTCCTACTTGCATGTTATGCTTGCCCTGTGTTTTTTGTCCTAGTTCTTTATAGGGATTGTGAGGGCCTGATTTTAGCGCATGCTGGGAGTACTGATTACAAGATGAGACACAGCAAATGTCCACCTTGAGCTGAGAACTGACATCGCCTTTTATCAGTCCTGGATAAATTGTGCCTTCCCTCTGTTCTCTTGTTCTCAGTTCCCTTCTCCTCCCCCCGTGGACTACACTACTGAGGCCTCCGGTGCTTCAAGATCAGTCTCTATTGGAAGAGTGGTGTTATTTTCGAATTTCCAGCCAGTTCACTCATGTCTTCTGACTGGCCTTGACAGTAGCAAGGGCAAGTCAGACAGACCACGGTGTGTCCTTCGAGCCCCATTGATGACTGCACACACTAATGATGCTGCGCAAAAAACATGGAAAGCACGTTGCTAATAAACCTGGTTGAAATGTTATTTATGCCGGTGTAATCTTGCACAAATTCCGGTATTTCATGTTACGCGTGTTAATGAAATGCCCAAGATTATGCAATAATGCCACATTGCATAACTGGGATTACATTTGGGTAAAGATTTTATTGTGGGAGCACAGTTACAATTAAAATTAACTTGACATGAGCGGCTGTTGTTCGCATCACATGCAGTTTCGTAGTTTTTCCTGCCATGAAATATATCCTCTGGTCCAACGATGACATGAGGATACATTTTTAGCAGAAAAGAAATAGCATAAAATGCTTGACCGGCATTTTATGTAAAGCGTAATTTTATGCAACTTTTGGACATCTAATTTCCACAAACAATATACAGGGGCGCAGCTTCAGAGAGGGGGTGTATGGGGTGTTACACCATCCTAATAAATGTATCTTCTGCTGAATAGTTGGGTCCAGGTGCTTTCAGTATGGTATGGTGAGGTGTCTGTCGGATTTCACCAGGAATTTGTATATACACAGAGACAAAACGCACACACACTCTCGCCCTTTCTCCTTTTGGAAAGACTTAGGGGGTCATTCTGACTCCCGCCGGGCGCGGTCACCGCGCGCCCAGCGGGAGCCGTCAAAATACCGTACCGCGGTCGGAAGACCGCGGCGGGTATTTTGAGTTTTCCCCTGGGCTGGCGGGCGGCCTTCAAAAGGCCGCCCGCCAGCCCAGGGGAAAACGACCTTCCCACCATGAAGCCGGCTCGTAATCGAGCCGGCGGAGTGGGAAGGTGCGACGGGTGCTACTGCACCCGTCGCGTATTTCACTGTCTGCTATGCAGACAGTGAAATACAAGCGGGCCCTCTTACGGGGGCCCCTGCAGTGCCCATGCCATTGGCATGGGCACTGCAGTGGCCCCCAGGGGCCCCGCGACACCCCCTACCGCCATCCTGTTCCTGGCGGGCGAACCGCCAGGAACAGGATGGCGGTAGGGGGTGTCAGAATCCCCAAGGCGGCGCAGCATGCTGCGCCGCCTTGGAGGATTCTGACGGGCAGCGGAAAACCGGCGGGAGACTGCCGGTTTTCCTGCACTGACCGCGGCCAAAGCGCCGCGGTCAGAATGCCCTGCGGGGCACCGCCGGTCTGTCGGCGGTGCTCCCGCCGACCCTGGCCCCGGCGGTCTGAGACCGCCGGGGTCAGAATGACCCCCTTAGTCCCATATTAATACTTTTTGATGCAAAACTGCGCCGGCGCAGTTTTGCGTCAAAAATATTACCGCCGGCTAACGCCATTTTGGTGCGCCGTGCGGGCGTCATATTTATACTTTGACACCCGGCGGCGCAAACCACAGGTGGGAGTCATTATTTTTTACACACACCGCAGCGTCAAGTCGTAAAGCAAAATGACGTTAACGCGGCGGAAATGACTGTGGGTCGATTTACGACCCCGCAAACCGGATATGTGCAGTTTTTTGACGCTATAGCGTCAAAAAACCCAGCAAACACCACCATTTCACCAGATGAGAGACAAAATGGATCCCAGATGCCACTACAGACCCCAGGAAGATGACAGCAGACCAGGAACCAGCTAGGAGGACCCACACAAGAACCAGGCCACTTTTAAGAAGAAAAAAAAGTGTTGCTTTAGTGCAGAGGAGCAGGAAATTCTGGTGAAAGAGGTGACGGAACACCAGCACCAACTGTTTGTCACCTCAAAGTTGCCAATCAGTAGGAGAGATGCTATATGGCAACAAATTGTCGAGAAGATTAACAGTGTGGCTGAAGTACGCAGAACTGTCATCGAGTGCAAGAAACGCTGGCATGACAGCAAGCGCAGGACCAAGGAAAAGATGGCCAGGAACAGGAAGGCAGCACTGCAGACTGGAGGGGGGAGTCCAGCACACCAGGAGGCCCTGGATCACATGGAGGAGATGGTCGCAGCCGTCATCCCTGAGGAGATCGTCACAGGGATTCAAGGACAGGACAGCGCAGACTACCAGGAGACAACGCACATGCAGGGTAAGTCGCATGGGGAATTATAATGCAATAATGTCAACTGTGAGCAGGGAGGGGGATATCGACCACAAAATTCATGGAAGTCATCTTATACATGGAGTGGCATGGGTAAAGGGGCACGGCAGGGGAGCATGGCCCGTTCTGAGAAGACCTGGGGGACACCATTACACAACACCAACAACAGTACCATGGGGGCATGCTGTCATGCCAACGATGGAGCAAAGGGAAAGCCACGCCAGGAGGGAAGGCCACAACATCAAACTGACATCCCGGCACACGTCAGCCACCATACCCCTACATTAACTAGGGCCCTCTTAACAACCTCTAGCCATACCGACAACTGGAATGTAACTGCGACAACAGTTGCCACTACCACCTCTGCTCTGTGTGCAGCTCAAGTAGCCAGTGGCAGTAACCTCCCCATGGATCATACACACCTAAATTAGGGGGTGAGGATGACAACTTCAACAATCCCCAGAAACAAGACAAAGGCCCCAGTAATGTCAAATGTCAATGCCCATAGTTGTCGCAAACATCAGCCAATGTAAACATCAATAGGAGCTACACAGCACTAAGGACACACCCATGCTGCATATGTCTGGGTCCATCCTGTGCCTGGGTAACAATGCAACATCCCAAATGTCATACTGCTCAGACAACAGCATTGAAGGGGGGGGGGGGGGACACGTGTAACTGGTCACTGAAATACACCTGCACAGTCAGAGGAGGAAATAGGACACTGATACGATTATCATGGTAATCCAATCTACCACACATTCCCAACATCAGCTGTATACATTACCAATGTCAACATCCATATCAGATCATAACATTGCCATGCATAGGATATGCCATATGTCAATTACATTTAAGTGGATGTGAAAGATCAGAGATTGGGGCAGGTCCAGATTGTTAAGTGTGCTGCCAGGGCCATCAGTACACCCATAGCCAGTGAAAGGTCTCACCATGAGAATGGAGGTAGACGGTGGGTTGAGTAGGAAAAGAAGGTGGCAATTCTCTATTTGGCATAAACCAACACCTAGAGGCGATGAGGCTGACAAGTCTGATAACTCAATAACATAAATGTGACATGCAGGTGGGCCATAGACCTGGAAGAATGCCCATCTGAAGGACTGGAGAAATTAACACAAAACAAGATCAAAAAGTGGTTTCATCAAAAGGCAGGCACGTCACATCAAAATTGCCACAACACAGACACACTAATTGTACCCTGTTTCATTGCAGAGGAAGATGGATCTCCTGCCGATATGCCTGTCCCAGATTTCCCTGATGACATGGATGACGAGCCGATAAACATTCCCCAGGAGACTATCCAAAAGGTTCTTGAAACCCTCCAGACCCCACCTTCAGTCAGAAGGAGGAGCACAGAACAAGCAGCCATTGCAGAGGATCCACCCACCACCCCAATTGTAAGACCTGCCAGCTCCAAAACAGCTGAGGACTCAGATGACACTGGCACCAGCTTTGAGAGAACTGTAGTTGGAGTACAGCGGGAGCTGGCCAAGGAGGTGCGGGTGGGGATGCAAACTATGGCAGCCAGCCTTGAGGGGGTGCGTTCGTGCATGATGTCATCTGCAGATCAGGCAGCAGCTATGCAAGCCCTAACATCCATCTTGCAAGGACTACAAGAAACTGTCAAGGAATTCACCACTGCAGTAAGGGAGTTGCCACAACACCTCCACCCCAAACTTTCCACTGCATGCACGAATGCAATCATGACCCCCTCAGGGCCGACCTGGCTGCCTACCATTGTGATGTGGCTGCTATTCACAAGAACCAGCAGATCCTCCTTGCTGCAGTACTGCCCTTAAGACCTTCACAGGGGGCAGCAACCGACATGTCTGACTCCACGTCTTCTAACACTGAGGTGTGTGTTGCCCCTTCACAACCAACAACAACAAGGACAGAGGAGGCAACACACACATCAGAAGAAGAAGACATGGAACAGATCACATTCACAAGGAAAATGACCCGGAAGCACTAGTCCCTGCCACATGGCCCACATTTACCAAGGTCCTGCGCTTTGTAACTTGCCAATCTTGCAACAACTTTACTCAAGCACTGTTCTGCAAACCACTGTATATCTTGTCACCCAGCCCAGTGATTGTCTCTCTCCTACTCATTGGCAAATCCTGTCCCTCTGCACTGTCTGAAACATCAACCCCAGCATGTCAAAAGCATTTCCTTAACCCCTTGTGTAGGATCACAATGTAAGATGTCACTATGATGGACTCACAATCATGGACAATGTACAGATAGCACTACAGCACTTTTCAATAAATAGCACTTACACAACAAATCTGTCTTTGGGTAATGTGACATATCAACTGTGCAGTAGATAACTGAAATGTGCCTACTGTCAAATTACGTAGTTTGTCAATACAACTGTCATGATAATATGTAGTCAGAGAAATCTGCACAGTGCCCATGATTGCATCATACTCTGCCCATCCTGAGGGACAAATCGGATGAAGTGAGAAACCATACACCATCCTGCTGTGTTGGACAGAAGAATGCTTCCTCAGGGGATAACTAAGTCATCAAATAGTGGCCGCAAAATGTTGTCAACATGCAAAAATAACACAAATAACATGGCACACTAATCTAAGCAAACACTACAAAAACTGCATAAATGAAGATGTCTGAGTTTACATACAAATAGGTAATCATGATGAACTGTGTCACAAATGATGTATGAGAGTCATGAAGACAAGAATACAAGATTGCCAATGCAAACTCATCTTATAAGGGTGTCCATGATCATCACACTGCAGTCAGACCTAAAACTGTTTCCCCAATACCAAGTCTGGAAGCACTGTTTGTGACTTTGAAAACACACTTATCAACAGAAACACATTATCATCCATATTAACTGTGATTGGTGGTTGCAACGAAGGGTCGACACTTTGCAAGGTAGCTCTGGGCTAGCTGCCAATCGTACAGCTCAGTTGGGATTTGTTTGTAGCATAGGACACAGATGTTATAGTACAAAATTGATGTACACTGATTCCAAACCCACAATCAAGTACCATTTAACACATACTATTAAGGGTTAACCAAATATTTATGAAATGCTTATCACAGATGAGGAAACTGAGGGAAAAATCTTACCTACCCTAATCTACCCTGACTACTCATTACCCACAACTGTCCCTAACTAACCTAAGCTACACTTACTTATCACATGTAACAAAACGTTCTAAACATCTACCCCCCACCCCCCTTATGAGACGGGACACATGAAGAACAACACATACTAACCTAAACACATACTATACTATCCTATACAAATATATATATATATATATATGCAAAAAAGAATAGAGAACTCTGGGTAGTTCCCAAGTTTAGGTGGAGAGCAGCTCTAGTAGGGAGCACCCTGCAACACCAGCAACACTCTGTTGCAGGGTGCTCCCTACTAGAGCTGCTCTCCACCTAAACTTGGGAACTACCCAGAGTTCTCTATTCTTTTTTGCATAATTTATGCGGCACTCTAACCCTGAAAGGGATTTGTTTTGATATATATATATATATATATATATATATATATATATTTTATGTAATTTCTTTTTTTTGTATTTTTTTTTTTAAACACACAATAACCCCAACATAGCCCCCCACCCACCCACCCACACACTTAAGAAGTAAATATATAAAGATTGTGGCCCCTCCACCCACTAACACTAACCAAACTAACAGCCTATACTAACCTAACACTAAGCCCCGTAAACCCACTAACTATAAGAACAAGGAAAGAGGAGGGAGGGGAGGGAATCATGTCCATCTAAAAATGTCTAGAGGTTGGCCCTCCGGAGGGTCCTCTTAGTAGACTTAACACGCCGGTTAATGTGTCGCACATCCCGGCTCTGGTGGCTCAACTAGCGCAGCACTCTGTCCATCTTACGTTCCATGTGGTTGAAGGCTGCACGGTCAACAGATGGAGCTGTGGCAGTCTGGGTGCCGGTGGATGAGGTCTGTGTGGGTGTGGTGCCAGGCCTAGTGGGCTGTCCTGCACCAGTGGCAATGCTGGGGCCTGGAAGTCCAGCAGATGTCGGACCAACAGTCCCAGCTGTGGGTGGGGCCACCTGGCTCGGATTGGTGATTGTGCTGGTGGTGGCGGTGGTGGGCAAAGTAGTCCCACCCTGTGGGAAGGCTCTCCATGCCCCGGAGGCCCGTTCATGGCGATATCGCCGGGCCATCCTCCGGAACCCCGACTCCACCAGCAGGATGTGCTGGTATCTCATGGCCCGGCGCTGGAATTCACGGACCTGGTCTGGAGTCATGTTAGCAGCTGTGAAGACAAATGCAGATATTCTACATTAGTAACTGCATTGTGTGAAATGGCACAAGAAGTAATCAGACAATACATCTACTGTACTTGTAACAGCTCATATCACAATACAGATCATTGAATGTCCCTGAGGAAGTACATGGCAGGCCAGAATACAAAGGTCACATCACACATAGCACATCCATAACCTACAAGATGGGTAACAACTGGCTTTGACTTGCAATCTGAGTTCTGGCAGTTATCGGCTAAGAATCATGCTGCATATCCTCCACAAAGACCTGGGCTACAAATGTCAGTGTACGGAAAGCAAAACGAAAGCCACATGGTCTGCAAGTTGTAACTGGACTTGCCAGTATAGTACCAAGTGCCAAACCTGAGTGTGTATACTAGGTTGCAATCAAACCGTCACTTATTCACATGTATGTGTAACATACTGGTAGCATCAGTACTAGGTACCCCATTCACAAACCCATGCCCGTGTTTGAGGGTGGGGGGGTGGATAAACAACTATAATTTGCCAACAACATGTACACGAGGAGAGTATAGAAAACTCCACACATGTTTGTCTCTACAGACACACCACAGGTAAGGTCTATCAACAATTAGGAGTCAGGAAACCCTAGAGCAATCATAGGGCCACACATGTCAGGAAATGCAGAACTTGGTACACAACATATACTTCCAGTGAGGCCTGACTTACATCAGACACATAGTTGCTAGAACACCCATGATCATGAATTGCATGCACACCTAGGCCATTGCACTCAAGTTCCACATACTTGTAGCACTACATGTGGAAGTACATGCTGCTAGGAGGTTCTACCTACTGTTTCATAATTACGTAGGGAAATAGGGAAGCAGATGTCTATTGGAAAGCAATTTGCTGTACCAATCTTGGAGAATGTTGGTCTGACAGGCTGACTAAATCGGAGCTGACTTCCAGTGCGAGTCTTGGTGATACAAGTGTCAGCCACATGACTAACCCCTGTACTCACAGTGGGGCTTACAGGAATGGCCTACAATCCCTACATAATACCATTGGATATGCATTGGCCAACTCAAAACATGTGAGAAACTGAATTCCCACTCACGGAACAAGAGAAAAGCTTGCCCAACGCATCACACCTTGCTATGCGTTCAACTCACACGAGTCCATAACCAGCAAACACAACACATAACAGACATATCAACACTTACTGGAGTGGTCGGGGTCCTCAAATGTCGCCACCTCTCCCACAGTGTAGGGTGCTGGTCCACCTGTAAGGTATGGAAGGAAGAAATGTGCTCAAAATCTGTGCACAGCGCAACAATTTCATTAACATATACAATGTGTAGGCTGAATAAGGAAATGGAGGCCATTCAGACATGATGGTACTGCATCTGATATATCACGGCCAACTTGTACATAGCATGGGTCTCCTGTGACAGTTACACACATATCTGCACACATATATTGGCCCTAACTATCATGTGGTTGCAAACATGCCCCGTAATTGGTGACCAGAAACAAATATGGAGTGTAATAGTCTCATCATGTGCATCCAAGAGAGACATCCAAAGCCTGGTTACTTGAGGACTGCATTACCAGTCAAACATGCCTTGTGGCCATGACACATTAATGACACATAGGTACAATGTACAGAGGGAGGGGCAGGGACTTTTGCAAGCCCCCCTGTTGTTACATTTGATTCAATTGATGTGGCCCAACTATGGTGATTTGCACCAACCATGGAGATGTGAAGCCATGTGCATACACTTGGACTGCCATCCATATTTGGAATGTGGCACTACTAACTCCAACAAACATTCTAAGATGTTAGCTGAGGGCACCTTACACCTTTTCACAATGTTTTCAAATCCAGATCTGACATGTATCCAAAAAGATCAAGGAACACAATAATCCCACACATTCATAGTACTTCCGTGAACACTTTCCTTCCACATTCACCAGACTCACATGAGACATATGTCTGAGCCACTCTGCTATTATCAATTGACGTGAAGGCAGCACTAATTTTCTGCATCATGTAGTGATTCTAAAGTCAGTCTAGCAATTGCGTCAACAAAGTTGGCCTAAATGTTGGTACATCTGTACTTCTCTGTCGATAGTACCCTATATAGACATGATTGGCTCCTATTTTGTTTGCTGTTCTGACAAAAAGCCGCACCAATTTCCTTCATGGAAAAGTATCCTGTAAGTTTGCTGAGCACGTGCTACCTGACAGCTAGCAATTGTGATCCTTGCCATAGTGCATCAATTATCCCTTTATGTTTCTCCAGCATTACACACAGTCAGCAAGGTAGCTGGCAGACATTGTACTAATCCCCTAATGTCACTACAGAGCATTTAATCGTGCACATTAACATGATTCGTACTCACCAACAGTGCCACCAATCATGATTCCTGCTCCCTGGTGATGAAGTCAGCCCACCGGTGCTTCAGCTGGTGCTCACTCCTCTGGCTGGCATACACACGCTGCAGGTGATGCAGCACCTTTTCCCACCGGATTCTGCGCACCTCTGTTGGATACCCCTCTATCACCCTGCCCCCTGCCTGGATCATGAGCGGCAAGAAATGGCACACAAGCCAAATGAACCCCCCATCCTGCCAAGACGTGGTCTACCAGACATACTTGAGAAGTAAAAGGGAATAGGGGGTAAAAGAAATAGAAAGGGGGAAAAGGGGAAAGTAGGGGTACAAATACAGATGAAAAGTAAACTTAACCACTAAAAGAGCCCAACTATCCCCAAACTAACACTACCCACAACAGACTCCCACAAACAACAAAAACACAAGATAAATGGACAAATGTAGACAAAACACAGTAGTACAGTATACAGCAACAATATTTATTTCACAAATGGACTTTACAGATAGCACACAGGACAAAAAAAGCACAAAATCTCAGGACAACACTCTCTACACAGCCACACAGTCTAGAAGGATCATAGACTGCAAAGTGAAAGTGAAAGTACACCCACTGTACATGATCTGTAAACAGGATATCCTATTACATCACTTCCTGTATGAAAAGTCCCGCCTTTTTCACGTTATGCGTAATTTTTTGTTTACCAAAACTGTATTTGCGTCATTTTTTTTGACGCACAGAAGCGAAAATTATCCCGCATCCACATAATAGTACATGGCCTGTACAAATATCTGGATGCGGGCTAAATTTCACTCATGTGCGTAAAAAAATGGCGCAAATATAGTTTTGGTAGACGAAAAATGACACATAACGCTAGGAACGTCAGAATTTCAGTGCATTAACTGGTTTTGGGCAATTTTTCTTTTTTTTTATTATGTTACATTTGGGGCACCTCAGAGATAGGCTGATTGAAGACACTATGGTGTTGATGGTGTATGTTCACATGTGTGACATCATACTGCAGCGGACCATGATCCGCTACTCCCTTCACAGTATTTTTACGGTTGGCTGACGCAATAGTTGGTCATAAGTGTGGACTACATATATGTGTTGCAGAAATTGTGCATGTTTGCCATAAGGAGAGGATAGCAATGTGACGCACATATGTACAATACCTAAATGCCTTTGGCTGAAAGTGTGTGCTTTGGCAACTAATGTATTTGTTGACCAAGTGTGTGTGTATCACATGAAGCATATTTGTACATATGCTTGTATGAATGTGACGTCCATGTGTCCAATCCTTAGATGCAAGTCATTGTCGAAATGAGAGAGGGCATGTGTTAGTCATACATGTAACAACACCCGTAAAGTGGACCTCCAAGATTTAGGGTCATGTAGACACCACATCTGACATAGCATGCACCAGATGGAGGCAGACGCTTGTTCATGTCAATGGTCCACATTTTCTACATCCTATGTCCTAGAGTATTGGTAAGAGCTTCCTAGGCACTAGTTGGTGAATCCTACACATGCTTTGAGGAAGTGGATACCATGTTGTTTGCACAGACAGACAACAGTGAATCTCAAATGTATGATGACACCACAGTTGAGGCCATAGAAGTGAGCCCCAACTATCAAGTGGCTGTGGTGGACCAGCAGACGAAGCAGCACGTGTCCACATATTTCCAGTGATCAATTGCACATAGGTGTCTTGTTCATGTGTGTGGTCCAATGATGATCCTGTATATTGTTTGGGGTGTAATTTGTCACAGTTCGGTCCAGGGCTCATCATGAGTCAGTGGCAGCTATTCCTGTATCTACTGAGTATCCTTGGTTGATCAATGTGAGTAAAGTGGATGTGGACATGTGAACCAACATGTGGATGGTCCCACCCTGTCACTAAAGATGTTTAATGAGACAGTCAACAGGGCAACCTTGGTGTGCTGAGTGAGATAATGTCTCAGGTGTCATGTTCCAGCAGGTGTCATTACAAGATTGGTACACAGGTTAGCCTCTGCAATTCCCAATGCATCTGTGAACATCATAGCCTCTGTGCTGATTATTCTCGCAGCTATTAACCACACACGGCCCATCACTATGTTGTGAGCACTGTGATTCTGTCTGTGAACTGTCATGGTCCTGACATTTGTGTATTTTTCATGGACATTATCAGAGGTTGCTGGTTGTGCTGAAAGCCCCGTACCCAATCCCTGCCTACGGCCCTGGGACACTGTCACACTTTGTCATTCATGCATAAATGCAACCCAGACAAGGGAAGGGCCATGAATTTTGCTTTTCCAAGAGGATGTAACTCAAATGGTACAGTTAAAAGGAAGATGATGCTATACAATGTATTTGTGTATGCATTGAAGAAGCCCATGCCCAATACCCCCTGATGAATGAGAGGTTTGCTAATGCAAGTGTGGTACATATGTAGACACAGGGATACTTTAGTGTGATGCACAGACAGTTGCCAGTCAGGCTGACAGAATGCAAGGTGATTCAGGATCCAGCTACTTGAAAAGTTACATAATCAGTGGTCTGACTAAGACTGTTTGGAGGACAAACTATAGAGTTGACATGTCAAACTGTGTATGTCCTGTGTTTTTGAAGGTGACAAATGAACCCAGTGGCTGTGTCACACGGCTTAATTAGTATCAATGCTTAACGGTGTATTTGACATAATGGCAACTCCTATGCTGTTCCAGGCATCAGCAGGGGCAGTGCTTTTTGAAATGGGTGGTGTGCATCGAGGTGATCACAGGTGTGGGCTGCATCTGTTTCTCACCAGTCCCGTAGGTGAGACTTGCATTCTAAGGGCCAACAGACATTTTCACACGGGAAACAATCTACAAGTGCTAACAGGGATTTGAAACTAGAAGACAGTGTATAAATTAACCTGACGCCCATGCAGTCAGATGTTCTATGACAATGGCATACCATAGGAAAGGGTGTAGCACACTGGTTTGCTAATGTTGTTCTGTGTGTGTAGAGGAGGGAATATCAGGGTACACATTTTTAGTATTCCAGGGACCTCTTCCAACAGGTGGGTTGTGACCAGGTGCATGGGTGTGTCAGGAGTTAGGAAATGGGCTGACATGTACATGGAATGTCATGTGTGCAATGCTGCCCATATGTGTGGCACTTGTACTGTCTATGTTCTGCTTCTATGGGACTCTGGTCACAGATAGTCCTTGCAAATATTGGATGCAGTTGGACTTACTGCTGTCAAGGGTCTGGTCAGGCATTCCTGTTACTGATGCCAAAGCACATTGACTGCCTCATGTATGAGGCTTGTTTTCCCCTTATTGAGTGATGGTGTCTTAGTTGTGTGCCATATGCTGAAATGGACCTTGTTTCAACATGAATGTGTGAAATAGTTGTGGTCCTCTGCTATTGGCCTTCAAAGGAGAAATGTACATGATATATGTCATTAACAGTGTGTGTGTATGTGACCATTGTATGTTAGGAATTACATTAGCTCTGGGATGTTCAGCGTCCTACTCAGTATCTCAGCAATGCTCCATGAGGCAACACTCTTATTCTGATAAGTAGAGATGAAGGTGTGCAAAAAGGAATAGCCAGAACATTATATGGTGATTATAATAGGTGTTTATTTAAATTTGTTAACTAAAGTGGTGAAGGTGATTATATTCAAAAGACATTGTTGACGATCTGTTGCTGCCTGCATATACCAGCGGCTGTGTTCTGTAGCTCCCCCTCATGTTGCAGGCCAGCATCCTCCTCTTCAGGCATGTGTGGCTCTGGTTCCAGGATGGGAATGTTCCTTTTGATGCAAATGTTGTGCAATATTGCACATGTTAGGATGATCCTACAGACCATCTCCGGGGAATATAGGAGGCTACCACCAGTGATGTTGAGGCACCGGAACCTTGACTTGAGGATGCCAAAGGTCCTCTCGACAATGCTGCGTGTCCTCCTATGTGCGTCATTGTAGGCACGCTCTGCAGCAGTACTTGGGTTGCCAAATGGTGTCATAATCCATGGCTGGATGCCATACCCCTGATCAGCTGCAAGAGAAAATGATTGGGATCATGTTGATGTAGCTGGCCCTATTGAAATGACCTTACATGGCAGTAGTTGTCTTGTGTTGTCTGTGACTCTTTTGTGTAATAATGTTGCATCCTAGGCTTGTAGGATGTACCACCTGCATTGTGTTGTTTCCTTGGCTGAACGAGTGTTTGTCTGCTAACCGTTTGTCAGCAGTATGTTTTGGGATTTGCAGTACAGTGAGCCCTCCCGAGCATTGTGACTTGTGATACAGGTGTCAGTGTGTCTTCACTGGGGGTGAGATGATAGTTCCATACACAGTTAAAATTGATAGTGTTGTTAACACGTTCATATCAATGTACCCTGGACATCCCATACCTTTAGACTTAGGCAATGGATTAATGTAAAGGTCATTGGGACACTTACATTTTGCAATGTGACATTTGAGCAACCCACTCCACACGTTGTGATCTTTGACGTCTTAACATTAGGCTGTACAGTATTTTCCAATGTGTGACAGGTTCAATGGTGACCTAAGAAACATGGCTAGCGATGTCACGACCTCAGTATGTTCCTGTTCACATGTTGCTGTTGTGGTGTATGTGTTGTGTGTCCTAGAGGGTTGCTGTGCAGTGTGTATATAGGTAGGTTTTTGTACTTACCAACAAGTAGTCCATTGCCATAGCGTCCATCCTGGAAGTGTTCATTGATGGTGCAGTGACGGAAGATGAATGAGTCATGTACACTCCCAGGATATTTAGCCATGATGTTGGTGATCAATCCCTGGTGATCAACTATGGCCTGCACGTTGATGGAATGTGTGTGCGTCCTGTTGCGGTAGAGGTGTTCAGTTGCAGCAGGTGGCACAAGGCGTACATGTGTGCAGTCAATTGCACCAAGGACGTGTGGGAAGACACTGATGAGGTAGAACCCCTGTTTTGTTTCCTGCTGCTTCTGCAGTGTGTTAGGTAAGCAGATGTGGCGGTGTGTCAGTCCAATGATGGCATCCAGTACTTTCGGCAAAAAGGTGGAGAATGTTGGTTGTGATATTCCGCCAACCAGGGCACCAGTTGTTTGGAAAGAGCCACTTGCCAGCATATGAAGTACGGCAAGCAGCTTGGTTTCTGTTGGGATGGTGCGGGGTGTTAGCAAAGTGGGGGCCAACTGCGGTTCAATGTTGCGCAGCAGCTGCTGAATGGCCTGCCAGTTCAACCGGTACCTCTGGATGATGTTGTGTTCCCTGAGGCCCTGAAGGGTGGTTCTGGGGCGGAATATCCT
This sequence comes from Pleurodeles waltl, assembly GCF_031143425.1. Classification (NCBI taxonomy): domain Eukaryota; kingdom Metazoa; phylum Chordata; class Amphibia; order Caudata; family Salamandridae; genus Pleurodeles; species Pleurodeles waltl. The sequence goes on along the minus strand of NC_090444.1, from coordinate 1,030,832,157 downwards.
CTCCTGCCTTCTGCGCTTTGGGGTCCCTGCCTTGTAGCTGCTGTTGTTGCTGCTGGGGTCTGCGTCTGCGTGCACGCTGGATTAGAATCACCTCCATGGCTCCCTGTTGCTGCTCTGCTGTTCTGCTGTTTGTTCTGATTAAATCCAGGTGTGTTTGCCCCATTTTAACGCCTGCCCTGACCCAGGCATTCATTTTTGACTCAAATCGGGCTGTGCCTCATTTTCTGGTTCCGCCTCCTGCCCGTGCGTCATTTTTGCCCGAAAGCATAAATACGACGGACGGCCGTTTAAGCCATTTTTTGGACTGGAACGCCTACCTTGCATATGATTAACGCGAGGCGGGTTGCCGAATCCAAAAAATGACGCACAGGGTGGAATGTTGTCGTCCGCGGGCTCAGGCGTCAAAGTTTGAATACGGGGCAACGTTTGCGCTGAATCCGCGTCAAACTTTTTGACGCACAATCGGCGCAGACGGAGTATAAATATGCCCCTTAAAACATGTTGGTTTCTCACAAAATAATGTACTTTACCTCACGTAGTATCCCATCAGTCTGCATTCCTTTCCCTTTCCTCTGCCTTAAAGCCACTTGTGTGCACCCTGTTTGTTGTATAGTGTATTTTAACAATTAAGTGCCCGCATGACTGTGGGAAATCTGAAGCTCACAGCCCTGACGATATACTGCGAGCTTCACCTACAGGTGTATAGGGCTGACACCCGAGGCCAGCAAAAAACATATTGTGAGGACAGGGGTCTAGCATAGACAATTCTGAAGAATTATACTACAATTTTCTCAAACAGCCCCAAACTCTATACTCAGGAGACTGTCACAGGTGGCCTCACCAATCCGGGCCTGATCAGTCACCAGCGAGCTCTTTCCAGACGAACTGTATGTGGTCCTGAGTTTACCCCGAGCATCAGTCCCTGATCGTCAGGAGCAGCTGTGCTGGCAAACACACTGTCACCGAGAAGGTAGCGAGGAACTGCTGACTCACACTCACTTGGAAGAGGGTTAGCAGACAAGCCGAGGAGCCACACAGCAGCGCTGCCCTGAACAAGGACTGAGACTCACTGGTAGAGAGACAGTAATCAGAATACATTCAGAGTACAGGGATAACCTGCAGCTGAACCTAATCTCACTTGATACTGTCCGAGAGAGGGAGCCACATCAACCCTATAGGGAGGTGGGCCAAGACCAATAGCAGGAAGAGGAACAGGCCCTGTACTGCTGAGGACACTAATTGCGTCACTTGCGTTGTCTCTGTCGAGTATTTGGTGTGCATGGAAGCAATTTTCTTCTTGAAAGTAAAGCACTGGGCTGGCCAATCATTTATTGGGCTAATGTGTTTGTGCATGCTGCACTTGAGCACCCCCACACTACCTCCATAAAAAGCCTGTGACTATGACTATGCTACCATAGAGTCAAGTACTGAAGGGGTTGCAGACCCATAGTTGAAAGGAGAAAAAGAGAGAGAGAGAGAGAGAGGGGGAGAGAGAAAGAGAGAGCGCGCGCGCACGGGTACTCTCAAGCCCTGTTATGTGCACCATTTGACCAAATACCATATTGACATATTGACTGTTAGCCACTGCCCAGCACTTTCATCCTACAAAAATAAAATAATGCCATATTGACAAAGAGGTTCTCAATAAATTAAGTATTATTTCTTGTATGTTAGTGGTTTGACAACGTATTGGACCATTAATGTTGCAAAATCATTGCAAGATCTAAGGCCCATTTCTTACAGTGGCTTTGGAATTCTCCCAAGGGTTTGTGAGATAAATAATGCCAGGACGTGCATTTTAATCCCCTTTGACCACTGACAATGGCAAAAAAATAGATTTAAAGTCCATTTCATAGCACAGTTAGGGGGTTAAACCATCGGGGAATCCATGCTTAAACCAGAGCAAAATGATGAATGTCACGCAAATTGGGATAGTGGCATACTTAAATACAAGAATGAATATAAAAATCTCCTTATTGTGGGGTTTTCCGATACTAAAGCATGGTAGGTAAATTGATGTCAAATGCTTCCTTTTAAAGGGGCGAGCCTGCGAATGATGTCACAAAATGTCTTCGAAACACAAGCTGACATCCTCACACAACGAATCAATATATAATCCCTAATGTTGGTGATTGTCAGAGCTGCAGAACGGACAAAAAGGACGCTCCCTTTATGGCACTCCAGGTCAGCAACATAGATAAAATTATGATGGGACTCAAAAACTACATACACATAATATGGGGTATCCACAAATATTGTTTGCAAAGAAACTTGCACAATTCCAGAGTTTTAAGCATGTTGGGGAAGAAACATTGATCACAAACTACATAATCATACAGAGATGATTATAGAATCTCCCTATTTCCAAAATGAAGCTTATGTTAGGCCTGTTTATATACAGAGGAACAGGTGAAGCCAGGCTCTGCATATTCAGCAACAGGACATGCAACTCTCCACATGCAAAGCATCAGTTAGCAGTTCTTAATTTGTGCCAGTGTTTGCCGGTGCTCATGCCCTACACTTATTTTTAAACCTTAGCAGTTGTCTGTGAAAGTACACCACATGTGGCGCTCTCCACATATTATTTGAGCACAACATGAGTGTGTAGCAAAGCAATGTATTAAGAAATGGTAAAACTTCCAATCCCTGCCCGTTTTGCAGTAGCTCAAAATGTCACACTTGTTTAAGTGTGATGGTTTAAAGGTAATGCAGCCAATGCCATTTGTCAGCTGAGGCAGGAGCTATGGGTGATGGTGGCTATAGTGGTATACCTTGGGTCCTGGCATTCATATGTTTACAAATTAAGCACTGGCTACGGTTAGCTGCCAGTAGCACCTGGTCTCAGTTCCACGTCACTTTCTCTAAACTCACTTCTTGTCGCCACATATCCCACCTCACAGTCTCACTGGCTCTGATGCCCTTGGCTGAGGAGGAGCAGGAGAAGTTGCTGCATGTCTGGCATCAGTCCAGGAAGCTCTCTCTGTCCCGCTGGGGTGTTTTGTGGCAGCGAGACAGACAGACATGCGCTTGCCAGCTGGACTGGGGCCTACTCCCATTAAGAGGAGTCCTAATTATGTAACTCAGAAGCACCTGTCCACACTCCCACCAGGACTGACTGCTTCCCTCTGGCAAAGAGTCTCGCAGTAAAAGCCTATCCATCAAGCTTGCAGAGGCCTCCTGTCAGTCACAGCTCAGATTGTCTATCTAGGCGTGTTGAAATATAATATGTGTGTGTTTTTTTAAGTGCACATTAAAATAACGAGTTAAGTCACTTTGCCGGTGTGCGTTTTAGCAAGCTATCATGTCTGATATGTGCTTGTGATAACTCCTACATAATTATAATAATTAAGGGCTCATGATGTGCTTCGAAATTGCATGTGCCTACCACAAAGAGTGCTTTTATTGCAGAGACTGAAAAATAAACATATGATGGACTCATTCAGCTCTGTGAAGGGGTTTTCTAGCAGCCATCCATGTATATGTTATTTACATTTTGCCCAAAACAGAGAATCACGTTTGCAGAGCTCTGTTCAGTTACTAGAGGGCATAGTCTTTCAAAGCATCAGAACATGGTTTTAATGGATTATGCACTTACCCGTTGCAGTTAAGGGTGTTTTTCAAAGGGGCAAAGAGTAAATTAATGTTACTTATAATCACTAAAAGACTAAGGTCCTGATTTAGATATTGGCGGACGGGTTACTACGTCACAACGGTGATGGATTTCCCGTCCATTGGAATGTTAATCCATTAGATCCTGTTGGATTTATATTTCGGAGGACAGGATATCTGTCACTGTTGTGACGCAGTAACTCGTCCGTCAACATCTAAATCAGGCCCTAAGTCTTGTTTGAGTGAGTTGATGGGGAGATTATTGAGAAAGCAATACTGTGGGTTAGCTGGTTTGGGCTGGTCCTGATGGTGCAGTCGTTTTGAATGGAAGGATAAAATATTCTTTCAGATCCAGTTGTATCAGAGGGATGCAGTTGAAGGTTGGAAAGGAAGTGATGGACAGTTTGAAAGTGCTGCATAAGTCCTGCTCAATGTTGAATGTCTTTAGGATGAGAACAAGTGTGGATTGTATCATCCAAGTGACAGAGACACCATGAAGGTTCAGCTCTTTAAGTTAGATGTTGCTGGTGTTGCTGATGGATGCACTTGTGATCAGACAAGTCATTCTCTCAGCAAAAGAGTAGCCTTTTCAAGCATGTGAGTAGATCAAGCTGAAGGTATTATGGAAAGCTAAGTAGGCTTCATTATCGTGGCGGTTCTGACATCTAGATGTGCTATTAACTAGACACGAGAAAGGGATGGACTTGCCAAAGGTAACAAGAAAAACAACAACGGTGCTGAGTTTGCTAAATGCTAAGATACAACTGTGCTAAGGAAAAAGGTTTGATGGTCACTATAGCTCATAGAGGAGGTAGCTTCATTATCACTCGGACCTAAATGATTAACCTCACATGGTACAGGTGATTTGTTTGGTAAACTAGCGTAGTTGCTCTCGCAGTGATCCAGGTAGGACATGGCAATGGCAAGGACTAGAACGATTTTTTTAAACAATATGGAAATATGCAGGACTCCTTGAAGAAGTGAAACGATAGGATGCTGATTTGGAAACCGCATTTAATTGGGGTTATTTAGTTGGGGGGTTGACTGTGAGCCATCTGTCAAATAACTCACCCAGATCGGACACGTGTTCAGGTGAGTTAGAAGAAGCCCAGAGTTTCAGGCCGAGAATCAGATATTGGCAGCGTGACTGGGACGGAATTAATAATAAGCAGAATTTCTGGTTTTTTTTCATCGTTCAGGCAGAGCCAGTATTTCTGCATCCAGTGAAACACCCCGAACGGGCAATGAGATACATTGTGTAGGTTCCGAGTCATCTCTAAATTGAGATAAACTGGATTCGTATGATCGAACTAAAACAGTGAACTTTCATTGACATCAGAAGAACCTCCCAATGTGTCAAGAAGTTCCTGATGATCGCTGGTGTCAAAATCAACTAAGAAGGCTGACAGGATCGGCGACCTTGGAATGCTTCAGCAGCAATGGTGTAAGAGTTCTTCCCTGGATTTAGCAGTATAGTTTCAACGACCTGAATCCTGCGGTCAAGCCAATTAGTAAGGCATTGGATTCCAAATTAAAAGAGAGTTGCTATTGGACAGGTTAATAGTGCTATAACTTTTCACAGAAGACCTGAGATGGGTCACTAACTAGCTGGCTAGAATTACTGTCCGAGGTTCTATGAAAAGGCTGGGAACAGATGAAAGGCACTGGTTAGCATGATGACGATAGCGAAAGGAGCTGTGAGTTCAAGGTTGCTTACTTTGGCTTTGCAGATTTCACAAGATGAGAAAGACTTTTTGAAGAAGGTCGACATCATTTTAGTTATTCCCTATCCAGAGACCAAGCTAAAAATCACAAAATAGGAGTAGGGTTCCCAGGTAGAAACGGCTGAACTCGATTCTGTGAATTGAGAGGCTACTGTAGAGATATTTGTCCTGAGAGCATACATTTTCTTCGTGAAGAAGGACAAGAGAGTGTTGCAGAGATTTATCAGGGGTACCAGGGAGCAAGATGCGGGATCAATGGTCACTATCTCTTTGTACACAGTGAACAATTCTGCAGTAGGACTCTTAGCCAGATTAATTCGGGTTTGGTAGTATTCCTTTCTTGTCCTGCCAGATGCCAGTTTATAGCCCCTGAAATGCACACAACATGGAATGCAGGCTGATGGTTATTTCTGGGCTTAGCACCTTTAAGATATCTGTCTGTTATGTTTCAAACCCCAAAAAAGGAGTTTACAAAAAAAGTGTTTCAATGTTAAAGTCTCTCTGAGAACCATTTGTTGTCCTTCAGGTGTCTCTGCTACTTCTCGGCAATAACTGCTGGGGAGTAAGTACGTTATGTTTACGCTACCTATTCTGTTCTTGAGCATATCATATGAATAGTGCTGGCATGATTATATATAATCATATTTTGAACATAAATGGGGGATGCTTGACGGATAAGAACTTCTTGGACTACCCGTGTCCCTGACTACTGCAAAACCATACCACATTATCCCAAATATTTCCCAAAGATTTCTGAAGGCATTAAGCTGGATGTTAATTTTTTTACACAGTAAATTGACCAAATTAATTACTTTGCTTTAAACATGCTAATGCAGAGAAATGTGAGCACCTGGGCCTGGAATACTTATCAGGTGCACTGTCTCTGTTTTTCACCTTAACTATACTGCTGTATCTGCTGACGTGGGATTCTTGGAGAGCCCATGGGAACCTTTTCACCATTGCAAGGGACGACCTGGGGGTTCAGTTACTGTGTGCTGTCTTATATATGGCGTAGTCAGTGTGCCTTCTAATTCCATTGTGTCCGCGATCCATATTACAGAAGGGGCTGCACAAGCACCTGCAGTCATTTCTATAACATCATTGTGCCCTGGGGTGTAAGAAGAGGATACAAACATCTGTTGCAGCATCAAGATACTATCCATAATACGACCTCTGCAGTAATAAGGATTTAAAACAGTGGCAAACACCTAAAGACTTTACATCAGCCAGATTAAGGTAATGACCACTCAGCCCCTGCACACTAAATAGCTTGATACCGCGTCACCATGTAAATAAATGCTGTTCCCTCATGGTCCTCTGTGCAGCTCCTATCTACAGTGTCAGGGCTGGATTATTTTACCACACTGCTCAAGGCTTTCCAGTCTACCTGTTTGTCAGCCCCTGGTAGATGAGCCGCTCAGAGCACATTATTCTGCCTCTCTTGGTTGTATATGTCTCTCATTCTCTGTCGTACTTAAAAGGGGAACATTTGGCATCCCACACTAGCTCGTTGCTTGGGGCAGACC